>NC_041399.2:212445669-212749435 GCF_900747795.2 Erpetoichthys calabaricus | reverse complement strand
ATAATAATAATAATAATAATAATAGATAGATAGATAGATAGATAGATAGATAGATAGATAGATAGATAGATATGAAAGGTGCTATATAATAATAATAATAATAATAATAATAATAATAATAATAATAATAATAGATAGATAGATAGATAGATAGATAGATAGATAGATAGATAGATAGATAGATAGATAGATAGTATGAAAGGCACTATATAATAATAATAATAGATACATAGATAGATAGATAGATAGATAGTATGAAAGGCACTATATAATAATAATAATAATAATAATAATAATAGATAGATAGTATGAAAGGCACTATATAATAATAATAATAATAGATAGATAGATAGATAGATAGATAGATAGATAGATAGATAGATAGATATGAAAGGCGCTATATAATAATAATAATAATAATAATAATAATAATATTAGATAGATAGATAGATAGATAGATAGATAGATAGATAGATAGATAGATAGATAGTATGAAAGGCACTATATAATAATAATAATAGATACATAGATAGATAGATAGATAGATAGTATGAAAGGCACTATATAATAATAATAATAATAATAATAATAATAGATAGATAGTATGAAAGGCACTATATAATAATAATAATAATAGATAGATAGATAGATAGATAGATAGATAGATAGATAGATAGATAGATAGATAGATAGATAGATATGAAAGGCGCTATATAATAATAATAATAATAATAATAATAATATTAGATAGATAGATAGATAGATAGATAGATAGATAGATAGATAGATAGATAGATAGATAGATAGATAGATAGATAGATAGATAGATAGATAGAAAAGGCACTATATAACATAGATAGATAGATAGATAGATAGATAGATAGATAGATAGATAGATAGATAGATAGATAGATAGATAGATAGATAGATAGATAGATAGATAGATAGATAGATAGATAGATAGATAGATAGATAGATAGATGCCCCATGATACACAGGTATAATAAAACTACATGAGAGATAGACTGATAAATAGGTAAAGGCTCTATAAAATAGATAGATCATAAAAGCACGATCAATGTGAGACATACCAAAGATGCCTCATAAAATAATGATAGATGTGAAAGGTGTTTTATGAAAAACAGAATTGCTAGATTATCAAAGGCACAATAGAATAAATATAAATGCTGACAATATTGCAAAGGTCCTGGATTACCGATTGCTTAGTGATATTATAGATACACAGTATATGAAAGGCGCTCCATGATAGATGTAATCTGATAAGGCCTTCTAAAGTATATCTAACTATATAATTAATTAATCTGATTTTTTGTTTGTGTTGTTCTAATATGAATCAGGCCATTTCTTTGTTTTAGTAACTAACAATATCAATGAAACATTTCCCAAGTTTTCTCTGTTGCTAGGGAACGGCTCATTGAATGGGACTCCACAGCAGCTAATGGCAGGCTTGAGCCCAGCCAAGTGATGGCTGAATGTTTTCTCTTTGCGTGAAAGCCTCAAGGACACCTGAGGGCGACGTGCTGTAAGTGGCAGTTACCTGGACTTTTGTTGTTTCTTTTATTCCACAAACCAAGCTGGTCAGGCCTGTTTCCATTGTTCGCTCCTCGCTCGCTGAACAGTAAACAGTATTAAGCTTGTCTTCATGTTTATGATTTGCTGTACTTTCTTCTATCGGCTTTTAAATGAAACAGTTTCAGTGTTCATTTCTCTTTGAATGGGCTTTGATTAAAATCCTTTCTCAATTTCGGTCTCTCTCTGTAATACGACCTGATTGAATTCTGTCCTCTGCTGAACCCTCATTTCATAATTTACAGCGGTATGTTGTCTTCTTTTATTCCTGTAGGACTGAAGTGTGATGTGATTTCTACCTCGGCTCCTGATTAAAGTAAACATCACTTGGTACACAGTCGTGGCTTTCAGAACTGAGCAAAAGGAGTTGGACATCCCATGACTTTCTGCTTTATTTTAATTAATCAGGCATTACATCTCTCTCTCCATCTACATCTACATCTGTATGTCAGTATCTGGTTGAGACAGTGAGGCAACTTAGCTATTAGCCAAACAAACAAGCTTGATGGAAAGAACTGTCTCCTCTCATTTGTCAGATTGCTTATATTCTTATCTATACTTATGTCTAACTATCTGTATATAGTAATGGAGGAAATGGATGGACTAGCATCCTGGGTGGAATGACTGCCAGTAATGTCCCCACAATATTGGACTGACTGTGAAAAAGCTGCCTCTCAAGGGCCTGTTTTCCCCCAGTATGATGGATGGAGGCCAGTGCTCCTGTTTAGACGCCCATCGGCCTGCACTGGAAATGTAATCTTAGCAGTCAGTCCTGTGGGGTCCGTCAGGGAGGATCCCCTGTCCTCTTTTGTTGATGAGAGGCAGTGGGCTCCCTTTTAAGCCGGACCAGGGAATGCTACGCCTTGTCTCCCTGGAAGCACTTCCAGGCCATAAAGAAAGTCCTCCACCAACAGCACCCTCTTGTAGCACCCAGGGACCCTGACAGGGCTGCACTTCTGGACTCCAACTCCCAATAACCCCTGTAGGCGTCCCATCTGTGCTGCCATACAGGGACCACTGCTACTTGGTGTATGGGGGATGGAACCGCTCCCAACTCTCAGCTTCTCCTTGTCCATCCACTACACCAGCGTTTCTCAACCTTCAAGTATTTGCAACCCGAGTTTTCATAACAATTTTAATCGCGCCCCCCCCCCTAATGTTTTTTTGAAAGGAGCCCACTAATACCACTTTGTTCTTTTTTAACTAATGATACTGTATATCATAGGTGCATATTTTATTATACCTACTTAACTTTTATTGACATTTATCTAACTCTATATTTATTTTTCTAGTATCAGAATGTAGTTTAAGTTAATTTGTTTTGGCTTCAATAGATGTATTTTTCATATTTTCCATTCTTGTTTTCTTTTTTTCACATCTTTGCACCCCTCTTTTTGTTACTTTACAATCCCCTATCTATCTATCTATCTATCTATCTATCTATCTATCTATCTATCTATCTATCTATCTATCTATCTATCTATCTATCTATCAGTAATATAGTGCCTTTCACATCTATCTATCTATCTATCTATCTATCTATCTATCTATCTATCTATCTATCTATCTATCTATCTATCTATCTATCTATCTATCAGTAATATAGTGCCTTTCACATCTATCTATCTATCTATCTATCTATCTATCTATCTATCTATCTATCTATCTATCAGTAATATAGTGCCTTTCACATCTATCTATCTATCTATCTATCTATCTATCTATCTATCTATCTATCTATCTATCTATCTATCTATCTATCTATCAGTAATATAGTGCCTTTCACATCAATCTATCTATCTATCTATCTATCTATCTATCTATCTATCTATCTATCTATCTATCTATCTATCTATCTATCTATCTATCTATCTATCTATCAGTAATATAGTGCCTTTCACATCTATCTATCTATCTATCTATCTATCTATCTATCTATCTATCTATCTATCTATCTATCTATCTATCTATCAGTAATATAGTGCCTTTCACATCTATCTATCTATCTATCTATCTATCTATCTATCTATCTATCTATCTATCTATCTATCTATCTATCTATCTATCTATCTATCTATCATATAGTGCCATTCACATCTATCTATCTATCTATCTATCTATCTATCTATCTATCTATCTATCTATCTATCTATCTATCTATCTATCTATCTATCTATCTATCTATCTATCTATTCTTGCTGCTGACCAACCCCTCAACATGATGCTGCCACCACCATGCTGCACTACAGGCAGGGCACAAAGTTATTTTTCCGTCCCGATGGCCAATCCATCTGATGTTCCATTCTGGCCTCCCGTCTGGGTACGAAACTATCCTTCTTCCCTGATACCCATTCTCCTCCTACAATATATATATATATATGTATATATATATATATATATATATATATATATATATATATATATATATATATATATGTGTGTGTGTATGTATATATATTGTAGACACCAGGGGTGTACAGCTCCTTCTTATTAATTAGAAAATTGTAAATTTTTATAATTACACATCTTTTAATTGATGGACAAAAAAAACAACAAAACACTAAAAAACTTTCAAGGGCAGGACCAGTAAGGACCAGAGAGGGGTGTAGTGGTAGCACTGGTGCTTCACACTAAGGAGACCAGCATTCACATACGAGGTCCTCCTCATATGGAGTCTGCATGTTCTCCCCATGTTCTTGTTGTTTTTCTCCCACAATCTAAAGTCATGAAGGTGGGTGGACTTCTGGTGCTAAATTGTCCCTATGATAGATAGATAGATAGATAGATAGATAGATAGATAGATAGATAGATAGATAGATAGATAGATAGATAGATAGATAGATAGATAGATAGATAGATAGATAGATAGATAGATATGCTGTGAGTGTGAGCGTGTTCACCATGTGATGGGCCAACGCCCTGTCCAGGGGTTGTTCCTGGCGGTGCCCACTGCTTGCTGGGGTAGGCTCCAGGTGCTTGGCATCCCCACCAGGTATGTAAAATAGATGGATGGGTTTTTCAGGTTCATGACCAAATTTGGACTTCCTGACTGTCTGCCCACTCTAGGTCAGTGGTTTGTGGCCACTGTTGCCCCAATGTGCTAATCCCAATTGAGCCATAGTTGGCTGCCCACATAGATTAGAGTCGATTAGATTAACTAAACTTTATTTACACATGCCAACACTGTTAACTTTGCCCATGCTGGTCCCATGTCAGTTTATTTGCTGGGTTATTCCTTTTCATACTCCGCCAGGTCCACCACCATCACTGGTACACGTGGTCTTTGCGTTTTACCGGCCCTCTCGAGAAATTCTTTGCTCCGATTCGTGTTGGTCGGCGGGACACGTCTGACGTTTTCGCATCGAGCTCGGTAAAGATAGCGGTTTCCGTGGAAACGGCCACCTCGGACATTCAATAAAAAATAAAAGTCGTTGCCACCCAAATGATAAAGACTAGTGGCTAATCTATCGATACTTTTATTTTTGTACTCATTGTCCACATCCATTTATTTTTCCATTATAGCACAGGCAACAGCAGCCCTCGGTGTCAGTCAGATGCTTGTCAAAATGTCCGAAGAAAGCCGGAGATCCGAAGATTACGAGCCGGGTCCCGGAGCGGCTTACACTTTATTTGTGGTCATGGAGGAACTACTGGATAAATTAAAGCTTCTCAACTACGAGGAGGAGGTGCTCCGGAGAAACAACGTGAAGAGCCTGTCGAGGTGAGCGAGCAAATATGCGGTCGGGTGTCGGCAGCAAGTGATGGGAGATTCGCGAGCGATTCCTTCTTTTTTGATTTATTTCATTGAGTCATGTGAACCGATTCGTGACCAAAGAATTGACAGATTAAGTGGAGCGCTTCGGGAGGACTAACGCGCATGCGTGTCTTGGGTATTTTTGGTTCGCCGGTAGATATCTAAAGCGCATGCCTCGTCTCTCTTAATTCGTGAAAGACAGGTTCAGTTGTACAATTCACTCATGAGTCTGTCGCGAATCGTATTGTTTTAAATATCGTAACATCTTAAATGTGTTATCGTACTTTGTTATGGAAACAGGACAACAGCATATGAACACATTCAAGAATACACTGCATATCAAAATAAGGTGGATTATGAACTTATATATTTGCGATGCGATCAGAGAAAACGTGCTGTCAGAGCAACAAGAAAAAGGCGATGTGTCGTGTTATAATAGCGATAGCATTATAGGTTATAATTAACGATAGTGAATCATGCGAGCACTGTGAAAAATGAACTAACGGGTTCTTAAATTGAAGTTAAAATAATCGTGTTTGTTGATATTACTAAGATTTTTCTAGTTACATTGACACAATTCTCTTACATGTCACATTAAAACAATTAAATTATGTTGAAACAAACCCATTGCATTATAATCTGTTAAACAGTAGCTTAATCAGCCTCGGAGATTCTTGTCTTTATTCACCTATTTTATGTTAATCTTACACGGCAAGCCAAATGATCATTTAGAGACGCCTTTAAAAACATTTGAAAATAACTTAAATTCATTTAAATATATCCATAAATATTAAAATATTTTTTTCTAAATCATTTCAAGATATCTTTAAATATTTCCAGATATCTTGAACTCATTATAGCTATTTATTAATCATTTGAAAATATCAGTAAATGATTTTAAAATATCTTTGAATGCATCTCAAATTAAGATATCTTAAAAATACCTCCATTATTATTTAATAATAATATTCATTATTAAAAAAAATCAAATCATTTTCCACGTGAATGACTTCAGTTATTCGTTCTTTCTTATAAGATTACTGAATTAAAAATATATTTGTATTTCAATATTCCAATATGCAAACAGTGCAGTCTCACAGTCAAACATCAGCAGTTTTCTACACAGTGGTGTGCTGGTCTGGTAGCATCAATTCAAGAGAAGCCCACCAAATTAACAAGCTAATTAAAGGGGCAGGCTCAGTTAGGGGACACACTCTGGACCCTCTGGAGGTCGCAGTGAAGGAGAGAATGAAAACAAAACAAAACCGAGCGCCAGTTGTGAGTTCTAAACAGCGCTGAACATCCTCTCTCTGACACCAATAATGAGGACTTTCAGCCAATGAACTGCTCAGCATAAGTGGTCCGAGAAACGTGACTGGGGGTCTTTTATAATAACAGCAACATGCCAGTACAGCAATATACCTCTTCACTGGGGCTGTGAGAGCCAAATCAGAAATTTTATTTTTGTTCATTTTAAATCTATTATATAGTGCCTTTCACATCTATCTTTCTATATAATCCTGCCCACTATACCAAAGTATAGTGTATATACCATAGTATAGTATATTCATGGCAAAGGCTGTGAACACTTATGTACATGTGCTTTCTCAATTTTTTTATTTTTAATAAATTTGCAAAAACCTCAAGTAAATTTTTTTCATGATGTCATTATGGGGTGTTGTGTGTAGAATTCTGAGGAAAAAAAATGAATTTAATCCATTTTGGAATAAGGCTGTAACATAACAAAATGTGGAAAAAGTGATCGCTCTGAATACTTTCCGGATGCACTCTATCTATCTATCTATCTATCTATCTATCTATCTATCTATCTATCTATCTATCTATCTATCTATCTATCTATCTATCTATCTATCTATCCATCCATCCATCCATCCATCCATCCATCCATCCATCTAATCCTGCCCACTATACCAAATTCTATCTATCTATCTATCTATCTATCTATCTATCTATCTATCTATCTATCTATCTATCTATCTATCTATCTATCTATCCATCCATCCATCCATCCATCCATCCATCCATCCATCCATCTAATCCTGCCCACTATACCAAATTCTATCTATCTATCTATCTATCTATCTATCTATCTATCTATCTATCTATCTATCTATCTATCTATCTATCTATCTATCTATCTATCTATCTATCTATCTATCTGTCTGTCTGTCTGTCTGTCTGTCTGTCTGTCTGTCTGTCTGTCCATCCTTGCTGCTGACCAGCCCCTCAGCACAATGCTGCCACCACCCTCCTTCACTATTGGACTGGTATTATCACTCAGATGGTCCCTGTTTTCCCCCAGATATTGTATTTAGAATTGTGGCCAAACAGGTCAATCCTGGTTTCATCAGACCAGAGACTCTTTTCTTTTTCTCATAGTCTGAAAGTTCTTTAAGTATCTTTTTAGCAAACCCTAAGGGACCTTCATGTATTGTCTGCCACTCTTCCATAAAGCACAGATAAATGGAGTGTTGCCTTGGTGGTTGTTCTTCTGGACGTTTCTCCCTTCTTCTCACAGGTTTTCTATAGCTCAGTCAGAGTGCCCCCCCTGGTTTTTGGTAGCCTCTCTTACTAAGGCACTTCTCCCCCAATTGTTCAGTCTCACTGGGTGGCCAGCTCTAGAAAATGTCATGGTTCTCCCAAACCTTTTCTCTTTAAGAGTTATGGAAGCCATTGTGCCCTTTGGAGCCTTCAATGCTGCAGGAATTATTTTGTAGCCATTCCCAGATCTGTGTCTCGACACGGTCCTGTCTCTGAGCTCTGCAGGCAATTCCTTTGAACTTATGGTTTGGTTTTTGCTTAGCTGTGGCCCCTCTGTAGACAGATGTGTGTCTTTGCTAATCAATCCATTCAAATGAGTTGATCAGAAGCACAATCCAATGAAGGCATAAAAACATCTCAGTGATGATCCATAGAATGGGATGCACCTCAAGTGTCATAAGAAAAGGTCTGAGTACTTGAGGGACCACCAAGCATACACAGTTTAGAGACCACCTGCATATCTTTAAAGATGTTGGAAGAAAACTGAAGGAAACTTTGCACATAAGAACAGGGGGAAGGTGCAGACTTCACACAGAAACGCTAGAAGCTGAATCCATGAGGGGGCAGGGTCACCATTCCACCTGCTTTACCACCCCATTGTAGATTCCTTACAGATGTCTTTTATTGTGACTATATTCCTCTCTTCTTAGCAGCACATTATCCACCATTGAAGTTAATTGATTCTTGGAAACAGAAATGATGCACATTGTGATTACCTGAACATTTTATGGATGCATATCACCTTAACCCAGCTCCTTTTTTTTTTTCAGGCACTACTTTGCACTTCCCACTAATCCGGGAGAACAATTCTTCATGTTCACCACTATTGCTGCTTGGCTCATCAACAAGACTGGCTGCCATTTTGAACAGCCGCAGGAGTACGATGACCCCAATGCTACTGTCTCAAAGATACTGAAGGAGTTCCGGAACTTTGTAAGTATCATTGGAAAGCATTAACTGGGTCAAACTTCAGCTTCCTTATAAGTCCCATTACGCCGTTACTGTCTCTGTCAAGTCTTAGTGTAACCAGCCCTCTGGTACAGTCACCTGGTTTATTCAGTTTAGTTAAACTCTAGGGGGTGCTCAAAAAAACAAAACACAAGTCACCAAGGATAGCCATAAATCAAACTCAGATTCTGGAGGGCCGCCGGGCAAGCAGGTGATCATTCCAGACACTTTCTTAACTGGTAAGCAGTTAGTGCTCCAACCAATTTGTTATTTAACTGTTAATGAAAGACAATTATTTATTTAGATTAGATTAGATTAGAATTGAATAATTTATTTGTCCCCAAAGAGAAATTAAAAATCTACACAAGTTCACAACCGGATATGGTAGTGTTTTGAACCTCAGAAAATGAAAGGTTTCAGTTTTTGACTTTTAATAAATTTACAAATATTTTTGAAAACACATTTTCACTTTGTCATTAAGGGTTATGGAGTGAAGATTGATAGGAAAAAATTGTAAACATATTCATTTAAAATTAAATCTACAACACATTAATGTGTGCAGACACTGTTTTTGTCTGTCAGTTGCTACATATCTATGTATGTATGTAAAAATTGATTTTCTCATTTTTGATTCACTCAATTTGTGTGTATGTATCAACAGTGCCCTCCCTTCTATCTATCTATCTATCTATCTATCTATCTATCTATCTATCTATCTATCTATCTATCTATCTATCTATCTATCTATCTATCTATCTATCTATCTATCTATCTATCTATCTATTCTTGCTGCTGACCAACCCCTCAACATGATGCTGCCACCACCTTGCTTCACCTTTGCAGTGGTATTATCATTCAGATGATGAGTGGTCCCTGTTTTAGAATTGAGTCCAAACAGGTTTCATCAGACCGGAGACTCTTTTCTTTTTCTCACATCTATCTGTCCTCCGTCATGGACCCCTCTGCTCCACTGTTTAAAATTTCAGATCAAACACATTTTCATTAAACTGCACATTGAAGACTTTCTTTTAAGGGGATTTGCAGACATTTCAGTCACACCACACTTTTTATGCAAGGTCCCCCCATTTCAGGGCATCATAGTGTTTGTGACAATTGGCATCCCAGGTGTTTGTGATCACTCAGGTGGAATTCATTGCTTCATAAGAGACCTCGGCCTGCTGCTACCCTGTGTGAAGTCTGTAGCTGCCATTGTTCAACATGAGGACAAGAGCTGTGCTAATGAAAGTCAAAGAAGACATCATGAGTCTGAAACACAAGAATCAAACCATTGGAGACATCAGTAAGACATTAGGAGGACCCAAATCAACTGTCTGGAATATCATGAAGAGGAAAGAACACACTGGCGGGCTCAGTAATCACAAAGGGACTGGTGGGCCAAGGAAGACCTCCACTGCTGATGACAGAAGAATCCTCACTATGGTCAAGAAAAAGCCCCCCATGCCTTTCTGACAGACCAGAAACAGACATCAGGGAGCCAATGTGGACGTGTCAGAGACAACTATCAGCTGAAGACTTCATGAACAGAAATACAGAGGAGGACACACTGCAAGATGAAGACCACCTAAACAGGATGGCCAGATTACAATTTCTGACAAGGGACTTCAAACAGCCTGCAATTTTCTGGGAAAAGGTCTTGTGGACAAACGAGACAAAGATGAACCTCATCAGAGTGATGGTGAGAGCAAAGTGTAGAGATGAGAAGGATATGCCCAAAAGCCAAAGCAGACCACCTCATCTGTTAAACATGGCAGAGGTGGGGGTCTTACGACTTGGGCATGTATGGCTGCCACAGGTCCTGGCACACTTCTCTTCACTTGTGATGGACCTGCTGACTGCAGTGGCACAGTGAATTCTGAGGGGTATAGAAACATCTGATCTGCTCAAGTTCCAGTAAAGACCTCCAAACTCACTGGATGACACTTCATCAACATCATGATAATGAGCCAAACAGACTGCTGAGACAACACAGGAGTTTATCTAAGAGATAAAATGGAAAATTCTGGAATGGCCAAGCCAGTCACCTGATTTCAGTCCAACTGAGCAGGCCTTCCTTATGCTGAAGAGAAAACTTAAGGAGACAAACCCCCCAAATTAAGCAGGAGCTGAAGATGGCTGCACGAGAGGCCTGGCAGAGCAACACCAGAGAAGACCCTCAGCACCTGCTGATGTCAACGGAATCACAGACTTCTGGAAGTTATTGCATGTGAGGGACATTTGACATTTGAGTGCTAAATATGACAGCCAGTGCTGTGTACCCAACATTATGGTGTCCTGAAATGGGGGGACCACATAGAAAAAGTGCAGAGAAGACCCTCAGCACCTGCTGGTATCTGTTAATGGCAGACTTCAAGCAGTCATTGTATGTGAGGGACATGCAACAAAGTCCTAAATATGATGGCTTTAACAGACCTGCCATTGCTGTGTGCCAAACATTATGGTGTCCTGAAATGGGGGGGACCATATAGATAAAGCGTTCTGTGACGAAATGTCTGCAAATCCCCCCAAATGAAAGTCTGCAATGTGCACTTTAATCATGATGTCTGAATTGTTTGATTTTTTATTTTAAACTATTCAGCAGAGAGGACAATCAAGGAGAAAATGGCTCTTTGTCTCAAACATTATGGACACTTGAGTGGTTCAAGTTCTTGTGGTGCTCAACTGGTTTATTAACTCAGAGGTCTCAGGTCTGTGGCTATTCTCTCTGTATGAGGATGTGAGACCCTGAGAGATGTGTCAGTGGTGATATCTGGGGGCTCACCCCTGGTGTGCTTGTGAAGGGGAGAGTGTAGTGAAGGGTTATCAAGACCACCATGGTGTAATATGAAACCCTCCCAGTTTATAGTAGAAGTCAAGATATCTGCTTCCTCACCTGAGCAGGGGAAATTCTCTTTAGATCAACTGGATGAGCCGCCACTTTTAACTTGAAGGCCCTGAGTTGGTGGCCACCTGGTGTGTGTGAGGAACCTAAGCGATTCCTCATTGGTGACAGCGATGTCCCCATCTCCCAGATGCTCAAGAGGAGTTCCAATGCCAACTCCAAGCCTAGAAGCCTTTGTCTGAAGCTCCAGATTTGAATGAGGAGTCCAGCAGAATCTGACGCGCCTAAGCAGCTGATGCAAATGAGCCGGAGTACAATTGTAAAATGAGGATAAAGCCGATTTGTTTTATTTTTCATACTTTTAGGGTGGAATTGTTGATTTCCCACCTTTAAAACTGAAAACGGGAAGTGGAGAAAATGTGTGCAATGTGTTGGACCGTTTAGCAGAAGAAGCTTTAAAAGCGACTTGCATCAGCTGGAAAAGGTATGTGGTATTGGGGGGCTGGTGGACATTTGAAAAATATCAAACTGTGCCTTGGGGGCATGGTGGTGCAGTAGTACATGTCCTGGATGCTTTTCTGTGTGGTGTTTGCATTTCTCCCCCTTGCCCATGTGAGTTTCCTTCTGGTGTGCCTTGGATTGGTGATGCCAAGGTTTTTCAGTTCACTAACATTTTGATAAAAATGCCATTAATTTAGTTTGTTTGCTGTCAAAGTTGTATTTACTGTTTTTTCATTCAAAAAGAAAATATGTGATTTGGCCATTGGGGGTCCATATCATTGAGTGGAAGTGTATACCCAATGACGCTTCTTTAATTTAATTGAAACACCAGCTAGGACACTGGATATGTCTGGTCCACGGTTCTTCAGGCTGATCCTCCAATTAGTTGTGCCCCCCCCCCCAATCTCACTGGCATTGCACAGGTGGTGAACCAGCTGAGGTTAGGGAAGGCTGCAAGGATCTGTGGTATCCGGGGCTAACGTCTCCAGGCTGGTGGTCAGGTTGTCCTCCTGGCATTGCAAGCAATCTTTACTTCCATCTGGGAGACGCGAGTCATCCCAACTGACTGGAAAACGGGACTTGTCATCCCTACCTGGTAAGGTAAGGGTGAACACCTGGATTGCGGCAACTACAGGGGGATAACACTGCTGTCGGTGTCAGGTGAGGTCCTTGTTAGGGTCGTCCTCAATAGGATCCGTGATCATTTGCTCACCTACCAGCGACCAGAGCAGTCTGGTTTGATGCCTAAGAAGTCTACCATCGACCGCATCCTGGCACTGAGGGTTCTCATGGAGTGCAAACATGAATACCAGTAGAGTTCCTTTGCAGCCTTTGTCGATTTTCGTAAAGCGTTCCACTCATTTGATCGAGGTGCCCTGTGGGACATCCTGAGGGTTTGTGGTATCCCCTCGAGGTTGCTGGATATCATGGCCGGCCTGTCCACTGGTACTGTGAGTGGTGTGCAGAGTGGAGGCAGGACCTCTGTGTTTTCCCAGTTGATTCTGGGGTCTGTCAGGGGTGTGTTCTGCTCCTACTCTGTTCAGTGCTTGTATGGACTGGGTGTTGGGCAAGGTCGTGGGGTCCAGCGGCTGTGGGGCATCTGTTGGTGTTCCTAGTTGGAATAAGTTCTTATGTAATTGCGGCGTTTTAAGTAACCAAAAACTATATAGATATGATATTAAAAGGCGATGCCTCTCCCATACTGATACGGCGGTAAAAATCACATAAGACAAAATAACTTAGCTTTCTTCAATGACGATTTACGCGGCATTACAGACGGGAAGCCGATAGCAAGACAATACCAAGGTGGGATCTTGATCTATACAGTCTGCCATTTTCCGTCGCTACGCTGGAAGGCTTTTCAGGATGGATGACGATATCACCCATCCGTCAGTCGGCTTCGAAGTGTTTGGCTGCTGTCCAAGTCTTGATGGGACTAACAGCCTTCATTCTTTTTGGGTATGTAAGTATGTCCCAGCTTTGCACATTGTGATCCTTCCCGATTCTTCTTGGCAGATTTGATTGAGGTCCTCTAGGTTGCCGGGCCACAAATTTTCCTTAGGGTTAAGATCAGGGCTTTGACTTGGCCATTCCAAAACATTCACCTTTCTGTTTCTGAGCCACTCCAGTGTCACTTTGACCTTCTGCTCAAGGTCCTTGTCACGTTGAATGATGAATCTTCTCCCAAGCTGTAGGTTCATAAGCAGACTGGAAGAAGTTCTCTTGCAGTATTCTGCAGTATTTGTGTCCATCCATTGACCCTTCAACTCTGACATTATTCCCAGTCCCAGCACATCCCCATAGCCTGATGCTGCCACCACCATATTTCACTGTAGGTTTGCTGTTTCTTGAGGCCTGGCCAGTGTTAATTTTATGCCACACTTGCCTCTTTGAAATCTGGACAAAAAGTTCTATTTTGGTCTCATCCGACCATAAAATGATCTCCCTCATCTTAACTGGGTCTTTCTCATGTTTTGTAGCAAGTGCCATGCATGCTTTGTTCTTACAGAATGGCACCTTTCTTGCCACTCTCCCGTAGAGGCCTGCTTTATGGAGAGCTCTTGAAGTTGTGGACCCCTGCACCTTCACTCCCATGTCACCCAAGGAGCACTGCAGAATTTTGAGAGTGATGGTTGGATTTTTAGTGGCCTGTCTCACCAGTCAACATCTGATGTTGAGTTTTGAGGGACAGCCAGTTCCAGTAAGAGTCCTAGTGCTGTGATGAACCTTCCACTTTTTGATGATGGCTCCAGCAGTGCGTAACGGGACATTCAGACTCTTCGGTCTTTTTTGGTAGCCATTTCCTGCCTTGTGCATTGCAATGATTTTGTTTTCTCACATCAGCAGGATGCTCCTCTGTCTTCATTTTTGCAGTGCTAGAGATGGCCGGCAGCTCAACTGGGACGCCCCTGAAATGGAAGGATGGGGGTAAAGGCAGCTTTTCAGGAACACTGTTTCCCCCAAAACGCTAGGTGGCTGCTCCCCTGAACTGCAGTGGTTGCCCCGGATTCCCGCAGGGCACTATGGGACATGGAGTTCACCAACACAGCCCTGCTGGGTACCGTGACTGCCACTAGGGGACGCTGTGGGAAAATGGTGGGAGAATAAATTCTCTACTAATAGATCACGAGGACAGAAGTCCCGAAGTACTTCCAGGCTGATTAATGAAAGTAGGGTTCGCATGAAGGGTTAATTCTCCAATGAAAAATTAAGGTTCACGTGAAGGGTTAATTCTGGATTATAAATGAGGGTTCACATGAAGGGTTAATTCTCCAATGAAAACGTAGCAACTCTGGTTTGCTTGCTGGTTCCCAATAGGCCTTTATATAGCCTTTGACCCGGAAGTGCTTCTGTTCTTCCTCCCATGTGACTTGCTAGCACTTCTGGGTCAAAGGCTATTTATAGGACTGTTGAGAACCCAGCAAGCAAGCCAGAGTCGAGTGGAGGTGGACAAAGTTGCTGGGAGGTGTGGAGGAGAAAAGAGAGAAGACTATTGTGATGATTATGTTATTTGATTGTGTTATTGTGGCTGTGGTTGCTTAGGGGTACCATTTATAGAAGAAAGAAGAATTGAAATACTTCTTGGTGCTTTTAACCTGTGTCCTGTGTGTCTGTCTGTTGGGTTTAAGGGGCAACAGCGACCCCTAGTGTCCACAGCAGTCATTGTCCAACAAAGACTATGGCCTTACAAAGGGGGCTTTTTATATCCAGAGAGACAGAAAGGACTCATTACGTTTAACTATGACTGTCGAGTGACTGTCACCTTTGTGCCATTTGTGCTTCCAGAGCACAGAGGTTTAAATTAATGTGCAACTAGCTGTCCCCCCGCGGCTCCACCCATGTAGTGGTGAAACAGGACAACCTTTAACAATTAATACAAACATTTATAAAAAATGTAATTTATATTGAGAAGATATATACAGTCATATGAAAAAGTTTGGGACCCCCTCTGAGCCGGCATAATAATTGACTCTCCTTTCAACAACAAAGATAACAGTGGTCTGTCTTTCATTTCCTAGGAACATCTGAGTACTGCGGTGTTTTCTGAACAAAGATTTTTAGTGACACAGTATTTAGTTGTATGAAATTAAATCAAATGTGAAAAACTGGCTGTGCACAAATGTGGGTCCCCTTGTCATTGTACTGATTTGAATGCCTGTCACTGCTCAATGCTGATTGGTTGGATGAGCTCATTTAGCCTTGAACTTTATAGACAGGTGTGTCCAATCATGAGATATAAAGGGATTTAAGGTGGTCAATTACAAGTTGTGCTTCCTTCCCTTTGACTCTCCTCTGAAGAGTGACAGCATGGAATCCTCAAAGCAACTCTCCAAAGGTCTGAAAACAAAGATTGTTGAGTCTCCTGGTTTAGGGGAAGGCTACAAAAAGCTATCTCAGAGGTTTAAACTGTCAGTTTCTGTAACTGTAAGGAATGGAATCAGGAAATGGAAGGCCACAGGCACAGTTGCTGTTAAACCCAGCAGGTCTGGCAGGCCAAGAAAAATACAGGAGCAGCATATGAGCAGGATTGTGAGAATGGTGACAGACAACCCACAGATCACCTCCAAAGACCTGCAAGAACATCTTGCTGCAGATGGTGTATCTGGACATTGTTCTACACTTCAGTGCAATTTGCACAAAGAACATCTGTATGGCAGGGTGATGAGAAAGAAGCCCTTTCTGCACTCACACCACAAACAGAGTCACTTGTTGTATGCCAATGCTCATTTAGACAAGCCAGATTCATTTTGGAACAAAGTGCTTTGGACTGAGGGGACACAAATGGAGTTATTTGGTCAGAACAAAAAGTGCTTTGCATGGCGGAAGAAGAACACCACATTCCAAGAAAAACACCTGCTACCTACTGTCACATTTGGTGGAAATGCCATCATGCTGTGGGGCTGTGTGGCTAGTTCAGGGACTGGGGTCCTTGTTAAAGTCGAGGGTTGGATGAATTCAACCCAATATCAACAAATTCTTTAGGATAATGTTCAAGCATCAGTCACAAAGCTGAAGTTACACAGGGGTTGGATATTCCAACAAGACAACGACCCAAAACACAGTTGGAAATCTACAAAGGCATTCATGGAGAGGGAGAAGTACAATGTTCTGGAATGGCCGTCACAGTCCCCTGACTTGAATATCAGCGAAAATCTATGGGATGATTTGAAGCAGGCTGTCCATCAAATTGAACTGAAGTGGAGAGATTTTGTATGAAGAATGGTCAACAAGACCTCCATCCAGAATCAGGACACTCCTCAGAGGCTATAGGAGGACAGCGTTGAGAGGCCAAAAGGAGGCTCAACTAAGTATTGATGTCATATCTCTGTTGGGGTGCCCACATTTCTGCACCTGTCTAATTTTGTTATGATGCATATTGCATATTTTCTGTTAATCCAATAAACTTAATGTCACTGCTGAAATCCTACTGTCTCCATAAGGCATGTCAGATATTAAAAGGAAGTTGCTACTTTGAAAGCTCAGCCAATGAGAAACAAAAATCCAAAGAATTAAGAGGGGGTCCCAAACTTTTTCATATGACTGTATTTTGATAGCTTTCGTATCCAAGGTGCCTCCTGATATATAATATTTTTGATTTTGCTATCTTTTTCTCTGTGTCTTTCTTCTCTCTGTCTCTCTTGCCTCCACTCCTCCCAGCAAGCGTCATCCCCTCAACTCTGGCTCCCGGTGCAGTGGCAGTAGACTTCTTTTATCTAGTACCTGGGAGTATTTTAGGTTTAGGTTTAGGTTTCTTTATTTAGTCATGTTTACACAAGAAAACATGAAATTTGCTTTCGCAGTTGCATCTAATAACAGGTAACAGACAGAATGAAATAAAACAGACAAATAGAAATAAGAAAGGTATAATAAGAAAAGATATTTCCGAAAACCCATTAGCGTGGTCCAGAAGCACTTCCAGGTGAGACGGAAGCCCGATCAAGTAGGACTCTGCAGTCCCTGCAACACCCCCTGGTACCAACAGGGCTGTGCCAAACTCCAACTCCCATAAAGCCCTGTGGGAATCTGATGCACCGCTGCAACTCCCGGGGGCTGCCATCTAGAGTTCCGGGGTTTGGTAATTTGTGTCCCGGTCTCGGCCTGGTAAGGTCTGCCACACCTCAAAGGACAGGACAAACTCAGACGTACGTTTTGTTTTTTAACATTTGACCTTATTTTTATCAGACCTAATTATCCGACTGAAGCCCCCGAAGAAGGATATTTCATTGAGGACATTGCTGAATTCTCACTGGACAGGCTGGAAGAGGAGATCACTGTAAGTCTGAAGAATTTTGGTGCATTGTGATGATTGTGAATTGGTTTCATTTATTTTTAAGTTTTTGTGACCTTTTATAGTTATTTTGGGTTCTGTTCGTGGTTCTGTACATTGGACGATATGAATCGAGCATTTGTTTGTAGATCTCGGTGATTTCCACCATGACATGATTGTTGGTGCCAAATGGGTGGGTTTTTAGAATCTCTGTAATGGCTGATCTTGTGCGATTTTCACACACAAGTCTCTTGAGTTTACTCACAATGGAGCAGAAAACAAAAAAAAATCAGCCATTGAGGAGCAGATCTGTTGATAGGAGAGGTCATAGAAGAAAGGCCAGACTAACTGGCGCTGACAGAAAGGTCACACTGCACAACTGTGGGGACTGGAAAGGCATTTCACAATGGACAACACATTGAACCTCAAGGCTACAACAGCAGAAGACCACGACGGGGGCCAGCCCTGTCAGCTAAGAACAGAAAGATGAGGCTGCGGTGGTCACAGGCTCACCAAAACTGGACAGTCGAAGACTGGCGAGTCCCAATTTCTTTTTTTAGATAGTGGGGTCAGCATTTAGTGTCATCAACATGAAAGCATCCTGCCTTGTATCACCGGTTCACACTGGTGGTGGTGGTGGTGGAAAAGTGTGGGGAATGTTTTCTTGGCACCTTTTGGAGCTGTTATTACCAATCAAACATTGCTTGAATGCCATGGACTATCTGAATTTTGTCACTGACCATGTGTGTCCCTTCATGACTTCAACTCACCAATCTTCTAATGGCTACTTTCAGCATGTTAGTCCGCAATATCACAAAGCAAAAGTCAAGACAAACTGTTTGAACACGGCCATGAGTTCTGTGTTCTTCAGTGGACTTCCCAGTCACCAGATAGGAATCCAATAGAAGACCTTTGGAATGTGGAAGAACAGGAGACTTGCAGCTGACAGATCTGCAGAAACTGTGTGATGTAATTGGGTGAACGCGGGCCAGAATCTCAAAGGAATGTTTCCAACATCTTGTGGAATCCGTGCCATGAATAACTGAGGCTGTGTTGAGAGCACAAGGAGGCTCTACCCAGTGTTACTATGGTGGTCCTAAGAATTTGAACATTGGTTTGTGTGATCAGTCCACAGCACAATTATTGGCACCCCAGGTAAAGATAAGTAAAAAAAAAGGAATACAAAACTCAGCTTTTGGTGAATTCCATAAAGCCCATGCTGAAAAAATTGAGAGAAATTCAACCTACTATATTAATTCTGAGAATAGATAGATAGATAGATAGATAGATAGATAGATAGATAGATAGATAGATAGATAGATAGATAGATAGATAGATAGATAGATAGATAGATAGATAGATAGATAGATAGATAGATAGATAGATAAATAGATAGATAGATAGATAGATAGATAGATAGATAGATAGATAGATAGATAGATAGATAGATAGGTGTTAAAGGCACTATATAATAGATAGAAAGGCACTGTATAATAGATGAACAGGTGTGAAAGGCACTATATCATTCACAGACAGACAGACAGACAGACAGACAGACAGACAGACAGACAGACAGACAGATAGATAGATAGATAGATAGATAGATAGATAGATAGATAGATAGATAGATAGATAGATAGATGTGAAAGGCACTGTATAATAGATAGGTGTGAAAGGCACTGTATCATTCATAGACAGACAGACAGACAGACAGATAGATAGATAGATAGATGTGAAAGGCACTATATAATAGGTAGGTAGGTAGGTGTGAAAGGCACTGTATAATAGATAGGTGTGAAAGGCACTATATCATTCAAAGACAGACAGACAGACAGATAGATGTGAAAGGCACTATATAATAGGTAGGTAGGTAGGTAGGTGTGAAAGGCACTATATAATAGATGGATAGGCATAAAAGGCACTATAAGATAGATAGATAGATAGATAGATAGATAGATAGATAGATAGATAGATAGATAGATAGATAGATAGATAGGTGCGAAAGGCACTATATAATAGATAGAAAGGCACTATATAATAGATGGATAGGTGTGAAAGGCACTATATCATTCATAGATAGATAGAAGTGAAAGCACTATAGATATTTGTGAAAGGCACTATATAATAGATAGATAGGTAGATAGGTAGGTGTGAAAGGCACTGTATCATTCATAGATAGATAGATAGATAGATAGATAGATAGATAGATAGATAGATAGATAGATAGATAGATGTGAAAGGCACTGTATAATAGATAGGTGTGAAAGGCACTATATCATTCATAGATAGATACATATGAAAGGCACTAGATAGATAGATAGATAGATAGATAGATAGATAGATAGATAGATAGATAGATAGATAGATAGATAGCTCCAGGGGGAAATGTGGTTTTTTACAGGACCTCTTTGGTTAAGTAGAAATGTGTTAAAAAAAAGCAAAAAAAAACAAACAAACAGCACAGCACCCGGATGTGATGTTTGTAGTAGAATTGCCTTCTAAGAAGAAATGCCGAGTGCTGAGATCTGCAAGTCACCCTGTTGCTGCACCACAACAAAAGTGTAGCAAACCCATAATTAAGTCTGAATGTGGGTCTAATTATTAGATTTGAAACTGTGTAATTAATATAGCTAGAAATACCCACTCTGACTAAGAAGACTAAAATGAGTGTCATAGCATGTTCAGACCTCAAGGTGGAGACAAACAGCCACTACCTGGCATTGTACTCTTTCTTTGCAGAATATTTCTGGAATTTGGGACTTTAGCTACTTTATTAGCCACATACATTTACACATACAACGGAGTTGTTTTAAGGAAAGAAGGGCTTTAAAATGTTGATGTGCAGGATGGGAAAGATCAGTAACAACATTGCTTGAATGTTTCTTGGACCTGG
Organism: Erpetoichthys calabaricus; assembly: GCF_900747795.2. NCBI lineage: Eukaryota > Metazoa > Chordata > Cladistia > Polypteriformes > Polypteridae > Erpetoichthys > Erpetoichthys calabaricus. Next base: position 212,728,581 of record NC_041399.2, on the reverse strand, counting down.
AATTATATGGATCTTGGAGTTTTTAAAATAGATTGGCAGAAAAAGATTAATGCTCTGGATTCAGCATAGCATGTGGTGCCAATGAAAAGTACTCACTCTTTTAGATGTTTTCATGTGTTTTCTTTTGATTATAAAATATAAATCCTCTATCCATCCATCTTCTAAACCCACTTTATCCTGAGCTGGATCAAGTTCGGGGGAAGTTGGAGCTTATCCCAGCTAGAATAGGGTGCATGGCAGGAACAATCCCCAGACAGGACTCCAGTCTGTCACTGGGTGAACACATACACACACACACACACACACACACACACAAATACAGCCAATCTAGCATCACCAATCCACCTAAGCTGCATGTCTTTGGACTTTGGAAGAAAAACAGAGGAAACCTATGCAGACATAGGGAGCAATCTGATTCACTGATGATATTATTTGGGTTTTATGACATTGATCAAAAGAAAAAAAAAGACTCAGAAAAAAATATCTAAATTTATTAATTATATAAAATACAAAATAACTGATGGAATATTTAATGGGAGTGATGAGTTTTTATAGGCAATGTGTGTATATGTGTCTGTGTGTGTGCGCGCATGTGTGTTTGTAATTATCTCTCTATTATAAAAAAAAATCCTGGAGAGAAACAGTAGGGCCTCGAGACGTGATCTTCACATTAAGATCACGGAAGACAGTTAAAAGACCCGCGAGGACCTTGAACATGAGACATTGTGCCAAGAGATTGACCCAGGACTGTCTCGCGAAGACGTAAAACATGAGATTCTTGCAAGACCTGCCCTACTTACAATCAATATCAATAAGACAATGGGGCAGCAAAACATTCAGTCGTGGTTTGGCTTTGAGCACACACAGATCAGGGTCTCAGCGCATATAAAGCGTATAAAGACAATACGTTATAAATGAAACATTGGTGACTAAGCGAAGAAGAAATCAGCCCGGAAAAAAGAGACTCAAAAACGTTGGAGAGAAAAAAGAGCAAAAAAAAAAAATAATCTAGGTGCAAATTCAGAAAATAAGGAAATAAATTATCAGCCTGTAACAAGTTGAATTGAAACAAAGCACATCCAATCGGGCTCAGAATTAAAAGACAGAGTAAAAGACAAAGTAGAACTTCATAAAGACGTTCACAAACATTGGCGCTATACACATGCAGAGCAGTTTATGAAAGCCGTGGAATTCAAAAGGCTCAAAAAAAAAAAAAAAACGTATGTGCGATACAAATGTGGAGAAAGTTAAAGAATATGAAAGTAGGATAATTAGAAAGTATTAAAAAAAGAAAGTAAAGATCACAGGAGCGCAAACAAACGGAAATTATTACTTGAAAAAGGGAAAATAATCACCATGGACCAGGTGTCATTGAAAAAAAAGAGGACAAAGCGAGGTCAGAAATAAAAGACAGAGTATGAAACAAAAGAGGTTAAAAAACAAGGGGGCCAAACACATGCAGAGCAGATTAGAGATAATGAAAACTGGAATTCAAAAGACTCAAAAAAAACATAGGAAGGAAACACATGCAGAGCGAGATACAGAATATGAAACAGAAAAAAAGGACAGTGTCAAAACAAAGACAGTAAACATCGCATTAGCGCAAAAAAAGAGAAATTATTACACAGAGAAATAACTAAAAGGCAAATAGAGATCAAATATATGGACACAGGTGACATGTCAGAAGTATGTAAATATTGAAAGGCTTTGAAGTTTAAGTCAAAATATTTCAAAAACAGAGTTCACCTCACATGCATTTATTGGTTACTTTGCAAAAAAAAATTATTAGCTGCTGATGATGTCGATCGCTTTGTCTGGGCTGAAACTCCAAACAGAGAAACCTATCCTGAATTATGGTACAAAGTCATTAAACACACGTCTCACTGACCTCATTAAAAAGATTCAGCATATTGGCACCTGAAACATTCCAAATATTGTTTTTAAAGAAGTTCTGAAATAAAAGTGAAACTAATGAAATAGCAACAATTCAAAGTGTGTATCCGGAAAACCAAACATGGGGTTTGGCGAGCGAAGCGAGCAGGCGGCGAAGACCCTTATATATATATATATATATATATATATATATATATATATATATATATATATATTGTAGCAGTAGAGGCTTTGTCCACCTCTTGAACCCTCAGGTACCACTCTGAACACCAGGTAAAAGTCCAAGACTTCTTTATTAAATGACAATAACATGCACAAAGCACCCTCCACTCCACACTCATATAAATACAATAATCTCTCTCACAAAACCAATCCTCCTCGCCCAGACACTTCGCCCTCCTACCTCCCAGCTCAGCTCAGTGTCTGGGCTTTCCCACAGTCCTTTTATACACCCTGACCCAGAGGTGTTCCTGCCCAATCAGTCCACAGTTCCTTTTTCCTTCCGGGTCAGGGTAAACAATCCTTTTCTTCAACCCGGGAGCACGTCGTTCCTTCCTGTCACGTGACCGTGACGTACTCCCGGGTTATAGGGCACATAAGAGCCCATGAGCCCCCCCTACAGCGACTCCTGGTGGCCCCCAAGGTATCCAGCAGGGCTGTGTATAAACACTGCATAGTCCATGAGGCCCTGCTGGAACTCGGGGCACGATCATGCTGTCGGGAGAGCTCCTCCTGGCAGCCTGGGGGTGAGGGCCGGAATATGTAGCCGGCCATCCATCACAATATATATATATATATATATATATATATATATATATATATATATATATATATATATATATATATATATATATATATCTTCTCAGTCTATCAGTGAAGCAGGACAGTGACAGCAGTCTGTCGCTGAAGCTGCTCCTCTGTCTGGAGATGATCCTGATTAGTGGATGCAGTGGATTCTCCATAATTGATAGGAGTCTGCTCAGCGCCCATCGCTCTGCCACAGATGTCAAACTGTCCAGCTCCATGCCAACAATAGAGCCTGCCTTCCTCACCAGTTTGTCCAGGCGTGAGGCGTCTTTCCTCTTAATGCTGCCTCCCCAGCACACCACTGCGTAGAAGAGGGCGCTCGCCACAACTGTCTGATAGAACATCTGCAGCATCTTATTGCAGATGTTGAAGGACGCCAGCCTTCTAAGGAAGTATAATCGGCTCTGTCCTTTCTTACACAGAGCATCAGTATTGGCAGTCCAGTCCAGTTTATCATCCAGCTGCACTCCCAGGTATTTATAGGTCTGCACCCTCTGCACACAGTCACCTCTGATGATCACGGGGTCCATGAGGGGTCTGGGCCTCCTAAAATCCACAACCAGCTCCTTGGTTTTGCTGGTGTTCAGATGTAGGTGTTTTGAGTCGCACCATTTAACAAAGTCATTGATTAGGTCCCTATACTCCTCCTCCTGCCCACTCCTGATGCAGCCCATGATAGCAGTGTCATCAGCGAACTTTTGCACGTGGCAGGACTCCGAGTTGTATTGGCAGTCTGATGTATGTTGGCTGAACAGGACCGGAGAAAGTACAGTCCCCTGCGGCGCTCCTGTGTTGCTGACCACAATGTCAGACCTGCAGTTCCCAAGACGCACATACTGAGGTCTGTCTGTAAGATAGTCCACGATCCATGCCACCAGGTATGAATCTACTCCCATCTCTGTCAGCTTGTCCCTAAGGAGCAGAGGTTGGATTGTGTTGAAAGCGCTAGAGAAGTCTAGAAACATAATTCTTACAGCACCACTGCCTCTGTCCAAGTGAGAGAGGGATCGGTGTAGCATATAGATGATGGCATCCTCCGCTCCCACCTTCTCCTGATATGCAAACTGCAGAGGGTCGAGGGCGTGGCATACCTGTGGCCTCAGGTGGTGGAGCAGCAGCCTCTCCATGGTCTTCATCACATGTGATGTCAGAGCAACAGGCCGGAAATCATTCAGCTCACTAGGACGTGATACCTTACCTTTGGGACTGGGGTGATGCAAGATGTATTCCAAAGCCTCGGGATTCTCCCCTGTTCCAGGCTCAGGTTGAAGATGCGCTATAGAGGACCCCCCAGCTCCGATGCACAGACCTTCAGCAGTCGTGGCGATACTCCATCTGGACCTGCTGCTTTGCTGGCACGAAGTCTCCTCAGCTCTCTGCTCACTTGCGCTGTTGTAATTATGGGTGGGGATGTCTCTCCTATGCTGGTATCAGCAGAAGGATGTGTGGAGGGTGCAGTACTCTGAGGTGAGAGTGAGAGTGGGTTAGGGTGGTCAAACCTGTTAAAGACCACCTCATTTGGTTTGCTCTCTTCATTGTCTCTCTCGATGGTGGTACCCCGCTTCGAGCTGCAGCCAGTGATGATCTTCATCCCATCCCACACTTCCTTCATGCTGTTATTTTGCAACTTCTGCTCCAGCTTTCTCCTGTACTGCTCCTTCGCCGCCCTGAGCTGGACTCGGAGTTCCTTCTGCACGCGCTTGAGCTCATGCTGATCACTGCCTCTTAAAGCCCTTTTCTTCTGGTTCAAAAGGCCCTTGATGTCACTTGTAATCCATGGCTTGTTGTTAGCATAGCAGTGTACTGTTCTTACTGGAACTACAATGTCCATACAGAAGTTGATGTAGTCAGTAGTGCAGTCAACAACTTCCTCAATGTTCTCACTATGTGATCCCTGCAGGATATCCCAGTCTGTTGTTCCAAAACATTCTCTCAGAGCCTTCTCAGCCTCTGGGGTCCACTTCCTGAATGATCGTGTGGTTGTAGGTGGGACCCTCACTTTTGGTTTGTAGTGAGGCTGAAGCAGAACCAGATTATGATCTGCTTTCCCAAGCGCAGGCAGCGGGGTGGCGCTGTATGCGTCTTTAACGTTTGCATACAGTAAATCAATAGTCTTATTTCCCCGGGTGTTACAGTGTTATTGTGGAAAGCATACCCCCGGACACAGACAGACAGACACCAGAATGTCCAAAACACAATCCTTTATTTCTGTACAGCACCACAATGCCTTCCTCCAACAACTCTCTTCCTTTCTTCCTTTCTCTCTTTCTCTTTCTCTCTCTTCTTCTGACCTCCACTCCCCTCCTCACAAGCTCCGTCTCCTTCCTCCCAACTCCGGCTCGTCTACTGGATGGAGGCGGTCCCTTTTATACTGACCCGGATGGGCACCAGGTGCTCCCCCTCACGACACTTCCTGGTGTGGCAGAAGTGCTGCCATCCAGGATTTCAAAACTGTCCGGGCGCCCCCTGGCGGTGGCCACGTTCTCCGGTAGGGATGAGCGTCCCAGCTCTGTTCCAGTGGCCCACAAGCAGACCTAGTCGGCTGCCCTCTCGTGGCCCAGGGGAGGTATTATCCATCTTGGGGACCGTCCAGGCGTCCCGGCTGGGTAGGGTCCCCAGCCGTCTGGAACAATATATATATATATATTTCATCGTTGACCCATCCATTCATCATTCATTTTTTTTATCCAGCTTAATAAAAGGGCAAATATATGTAGGTTTGTCCAGTTGCTGTGTCTCTGTAATTTCAACAGATGGTTCATCACAAACATTTGTAGCAGTGCATTTTATTTTATTATTGCTATAAATGTTTGAGATTTACCACCTGGTGGAGTGAGAAATGTAATTTACTTTCCTATTCCATGCATTACAAAATACTGTCTAATTGATGGCACACTGCAAACATCCATCCATCCATCCATCCATCCATCCATCCATCCATTATCCAACCTGCTGAATCCGAACACAGGGTCACGGGGGTCTGCTGGAGCCAATCCCAGCCAACACATGGCACAAGGCAGGAACCAATCCTGGGCAGGGTGCCAACCCACCTCAGGACACACACAAACACACCCACACACCAAGCACACACTAGGGCCAATTTAGAATCACCAATCCACCTAACCTGCATGTCTTTGTACCGTGGGAGGAAACCGGAGCGCCCGGAGGAAACCCACGCAGACACGGGGAGAACATGCAAACTCCACGCAGGGAGGACCCGGGAAGCGAACCCAGGTCCCCAGATCTCCCAACTGCGAGGCAGCAGCGCTACCCACTGCGCCACCGTGCCGCCCACTGCAAACATTAATGCTGAAATTTATATTATTATATTTAGATTTCAACTTGCATTTATTATCTTTAGATTTCTCCTCTAATTACATATATATTCTCCACTTGTTTATATAACAGAAATTCTTTATATATATATCCATCCATCCATTATCCAACCTGCTATATCCTAACTACAGGGTCTGCTGGAGCCAAACCCAGCCAACACAGGGCACAAGGTAGCAAACAAACCCCGGGCATGGTGCCAGCACACCAAGCACACACTAGGGACAATTTATAATTGCCTTTGGACTGTAGGAGGAAACCCACACAAACACGGGGAGAACATGCAAACTCCACGCAGGGAGGACCCGGGAAGCGAACCCAGGTCTCCTAACTGTGAGGCAGCAGTGCTACCCACTGCGCCACCGTGCTGCCCCTTTATATATATATATGTGTGTGTGTGTTTTAAATTTGCTGTTCATCCATTCATCCTTTGGTGGATTTCCTATTTTAAATTATGTCTACGTTTATGTGAATGTTGTCAAATGTGAACTGTAAAGTCATCCTCTCCAGTTTGGACCTCCCTCCTTTGGGCATCAAAGGGGACATTTTTATTAAAACTTCAGTTTGCAGTGATGAAAATCTGAAAACGGAATGAACATCAAATATTGGGACTAAATGTCTAACACTTTGTAAAATGCAGACATTTATCTGATTTTCTTGCTTTGTCAAAAGCTCTGTTGGCTTGTAATGCTCTTATGAAGATCAAATATGAAGTCATTATGAAAGATTTCACTTTGCTACTCTTTTTTGAAGGAAGAGCCAGACGATTATGAAGATGAGCATCTCCTGGATTTAGAAGCTTTGAAGGAGCCGTCATATAAAAGTGTAAGTGTGTGAATTGCCGCCTTTACGTATTTTATTCTTTTCCAATTTCCAATATTTTTTTTTTGTATGTGTCCTTCAACTCTGTACCAAATTAAGCAGATCTGAGAATGTTCTAATGTAGAACAGGAAATGAGGTCATAGGGGGTTGGGCTCATGAGGGTCTTCGACCATAGGCTCGAGCCCGGACGTGACATCACAGGGGCCGGAGCCGACAATTTTTTCTTCCATAGGCTCGGTCCCGGAAGTGGCGTCAAGAGGACCAGGTGGAATCTCCTGTGAATGGCCTGCAGGAAAGGGAGAAAAAGAGTCAGTGCACTCTGTCACATCCTGGTTTGAATCGGAATTGCCCTTACTCAAGCCCTTTAGCTGCCTCCCATGCGCACGTGTGTGACAATCACGCGTGTTTAGGAGGCAACTAAAGGGCTTGAGTACATGTAATTCCATGCCGGACCAGGGTGTGGTGAAGTGCACTAATTCTTTCTCTCAATCTCTTGCAGACCATTCTAGCGAAATCCCGCCTGGCTCTGCCACTGTAGCAAAAATGACCATCAGACATTGAAAAGGTTTGGGGCAACCACCCGTATAACTTTTCCCGCCTGCAAAATTGATTCAAAATCATAGACGTGTTCACACAACTGAGTCCAAAACAGAACTGTCTTAGTATCAACAAGATGACACCTTTAAAGGCCATTAGGGGAAGTGATGTCATCGGGACCGGAACCGGAAGTGACGTTGTTGGCTGCCCCAAAGTCTGGGCGGGATTAACAGACGTCATTCCTTTCATTCTTATTTGGATAGCTTAACTGTTGTAAACTTGTAAATAATTATACACGCAGTGAATTCACTTCTAGTAAAATACAAATTATTAAAAATTATTAAAAAATTTAAAAATTTATAAAAATTATTTTACTCTTTTGAACTTGGTTTATTTGCATTTATCTACATTCTTTCATATTTTTCTACTGAAGCAAATTTTTCTCAGTAAATCTGGGTTCTTGGATAAATATGAATAGCAATCTTTACAAAGCCTGCTACTGAAATTGAATCTTCCTGAAGTCCTCACAGGTGGCGCAGTGGTGGTGCTGCTGCTTTGCAGTAAGGAGACTGTGGAAGATTGTGTGTTCGCTTCCTCCCTGTGTGGATAGCGCTTTGAGTACTGAGAAAAGCGCTATATAAATGTAATGTATTATTAATCTTGGGAGCATCGGCCCCTTCACTGAATCTGTTCTGCCCTTTCCAAAACAAAGAGATTTGTTGTTCAAGTAGTCTGTAACTCGCACTTTCTTTTCGGCATAATAGGTATTCCTGAATTTATATAAATGAAAGAACTGTGAAAATATTATTAAATTACTTGAAGAAGTGACTTATTACTTGATCAACTGATAACTAAAAAGATATTGCATTTATACGACAGAATAAACGTGTGATTTTTTTTGATTAACTGAAACTTGTAAATTATAAATCCATTTTGGAACAACGGGTGGTAATAATGATAATTTTCCATTAAAATTTCACAAAGCAGTACTTACTCACACTTAAATACGACGTAATGTTCCCAGATGTATGAAATGCCTTGTTTAACCGAGCGGCTGAAAGAAGAATCGAAAAAGAAGATCTCATGTAGAATACGTGAAATTGTAGTTTCGATTTTGAATACACTCACTTAGTTACGGTGAATTAGGATTACAAATAATTAAGGAAAGGAATAACATTTATAATGAATTGTCTACTCACCAACAAGATACAGCTGAATTCAAAAGATGAAGTGACAAAGCCATGTTGGACAGACATCAACTATTCTCGTTAATATCCGCGTTGTTTACTACCGGAATGGAAGTGAAGATTCTGGGGGTAAAAAAAGTGCGTGCACTACTTCCGCAAATGCTGATTGGTGTACAGCTTTCAAGTTTTACCAATGAAAAGGATACGGAGATTTTCAAATTTTAGGAGCAAAGATTCCGGACATTTTCAGAATTTTATAAATTCCTCCTGGACAGTCCATGGCACGTTAAAAATGAGGACATGTCCGGGAAAATGAGGATAATTGGCAGCCCTAACCTTGCTCCCCATGCATGTACGAGGGTTGTTTCATAAGTTTTGAGACTTTTTTAAATAGATCCAACATGGTTTGGTCAATTCCAAAGAAAATTTTTACTCACATAACCTCGTCATTTGGCAACACTTCAGTTCTGTTCAACATACTCTCCCCCGATTTCAATGCACTTTTTCATGCGATAAATCCAACGATCAAAACAGTGACGAAAATCAGGTTCAGTCAGTTGGTCAAGCTGCTCTTCCACCGCAGAAATGAGGCTGTCCCTGTCCTCAAAATCCATTCCTTTCAGCTCCTTCTTCACCGTCGGGAACAGCCAGAAGTCACAGGGTGCCAAATCTGGTGAATAAGGGGGCGGATGAAGGACTTCAATCCCAGATTTGGCGAGGAACTCAACAGTTTTGTTTGACTTGTGAGGCGGCGCGTTGTCATGGTGAAGGATGAAGTTTTTCAAGGTGCGATTAGGGCGATCTCTAGTGAGATTTTTGAAAACTTCTGGAAGGCACAGGGTTGTGTAGACATCAGAGTTCATCGTCGTGCGTTCAGGACATGAAACTGAAGCAATAATTTTTTTGTAGCCAAAAAAGACGGCAAACATGGTCCTCTTGGCTGACATTTGGCGCCTGGTTTTCAGTAGAGGAAGGCAACCTTTTGGACCCCACTTGGAGCTCTTTTTCTCATCTCCATCTGTAGCTGGGTGGGCCAAAAATTTATTAGAAGATGTGAAAGGATTGTAGAACAATAGAAAAAAATTCTGTCTGCCTCCGATGATGGCAAGTGACCGAGTCTCAAAACTTATGAAACAACCCTCGTATTTCTAACTGAATGTACGCTATTTGTTCTCAAGGATTTAAGTGAATCTTCGAAGCCAGACAATATACTTGAATCCTGTGTGGATGCTTCAGAGTGGAAATTGGAGACTGAAAGAGTTCTTCCTCAGCTGAAAGTCACAATCAGATCCGATAAGGTCAGTATATCTGCTTGGCTCGTCAGCACAGAACCCAGATGCCAAATGTTTGGAGCCAAGTAAATTAAGACGTCATTTTATTTTTATTTTCAGGACTGGAGAGTCCATGTGGAACAAATGCACCAACATAAGGATGGGATCGAGTCGTCTCTAAAAGATACAAAGGTGTGTCAGCCAATGTAAGGAACTGAGGCCCTGTTGGGACTCATAGGGGTGTAACAAGTCAGGGTGAAATTGTGGTTTGGCTCTATGATCACTCTTGAAACTTTGTAAACCCATTGCATAACTTGAGTTTTTTTTTTCAGCACAAAATGGTTATTTAATAATTGTTGGAATGAGAATATCCATGTAATGCCCGCAGTATATAGAAATTGTGCAGCTTCTTTTACCAGCTTCTCTGGCAGTTTTGTTCCTTCGGTCAGTTGAGCATGTGTATGAGATTTAATGACTTTGTGGCATGTAAAATAATGGTGTGCCTTGGGATGTTTTTGGTTACAGTTAATGTGCCACCACAGAAAAAGGGTTGGGAAACACTGAGCTAATGTAATGACAGGTCTGGCAACAATGCAATGACGTCAGGTGTTTAAAAGCTGATACCACTTCATGCATTCCGCACAACAGCACTCAGTTACCATATAGTTGTTGGGCGATGTCTGTCTCATTTCTCCACCAGTGTAGAACATGGTGATGCCATTTAAGCAGTGGCCAAATTGGATTACAGTCGTGGCCAAAAGTTTTGAGAATGACACAAATGTTGGTTTTCACAAAGTTTGCTGCCTCAGTGTTTTTAGATCTTTGTGTCAGATGTTTTTTATGGTAGACTGAAGTAGAATTACAAGCATTTCAAATTTTCAAGTTTCAAAGGCTTTTATTGACAATGACATGAAGTTTATGCAAAGAGTCAATGTTTGCAGGGTTGGCTCCTCTTTCTTTTTCAAGACCTCTGCAATTCACCCTGGCAGGCTGTCCATCACTTTCTGGGCCAAATCCTGACTGATGGAAGCCCATTCCTGCATAATCAACACTTGGAGTTTGTCACAATTTGTGACCTGGGAGCACTTCCAGTTAAGGCGGAAGCCCTACATATGATGGCTCAGCAATTCCTGCAGCACCATCTGGTGGCACCCCTGACAAATACCAATTCTCACACAGCCCTGTGTGAATCTGAGGTGCCGTTGCAACCCGGGGGGCTGCCAAGTAGCAGTTAGGGGGAGAGAGCCATCTCCCCCTGTCCTTCCTTTAAGGAGGCATCTGGGCCGGGTAGAGATACCAGCCATCCCTCACACACTCCACACCCTAGAATGTTTAAAATGAACCGCCAGGAACTATGGACAGCACTTCATTAAATAGGAAAGAAGGCAGTTCCTGCTGGTGATTGGCAGATGGCCCCACCCCTTGTGGAACCAACTACAAAACATAACGGACATAATCAAATAAACATAAAGAATAATGTATATCATAAACAAAAGAAACATTTAATATAAATAAGACAAAAAAACATAATTTTGAACCCCAGCCAGGGGGGAAATGCTGGCTGAAACATGACACTTAGTCTACCTTTTGAACTCTTAAGTAGCTGAACTGAAGGACACAGCTTGCATTTGATGCATTAAGACATGTCTGACATTCTACTCTTTTTGTTTGGCTTTGCTTTTATTAGGGTTACCTTAATAGGCTTCAAGATGAAATCAGTGCAACACTGGAAAAAGTGGGAAGTCGGGAGAAAAATATTAATACCCAGATGAAGCATCTCATCCAGGAGTACCGCGTGGCCCAGTCACAGCTTAGTGAGGTAAGAAGGATTATTACAAGACCTGTGTGGGTCAGACCATTTTTTGGGGGGTTTGCAAGCTTGTGCCACTGCTTATTGTACACAGACTTCTGGGGGCCTGCAGAACTCCCCAAGGTAAAGTGTGCTGTACCTCACCAATGGATATGCTAAATAGTAGCAGGGAAATGTTTTTGAAGGAACCATTATGAAATCTCCTTAATAAAATGACATGGGGCCTCTTAAAAACATACAAACCAGGCCTCATCCCAGGCAGTCTGATCCCAAACTCTATTGGCTAGCTGTGGACTGCTCAAGGTCATGACTTTAAAGGTAGAACCTGCTCTGCCATACCAATGCTGTGTGGATATACTAAACCGTGGTGTGGAAATGTTTTTGAAGGAACAAGTGTTAAGATAATGAAAGGACATGGGATCTCGCAAACTTGGCCTCACCCGAGGAAGTCTGATCCCAAACTCTATTGGCTAGCTGTGGTCTGCACAGGCTTAATTTTTGGGTCCTGACTTGAAAGTTCAATCTATACATTAAATGTCCCATAATATCAAAAATGCCCTTCAAGAGAGGGGGTATATCATAAAAGCATCTGATTTAAGGGTAAGGCAAACGATTACCTTTATAAATATTTGTAAGCTGCGGTGGGTTGGCACCCTGCCCGGGATTGGTTCCTGCCTTGTGCCCTGTGTTGGCTGGGATTGGCTCCAGCAGACCCCCGTGACCCAGTGTTCGGATTCAGCGGGTTGGAAAATGGATGGATGGAATATTTGTAAGTCACAAAAAGAAAATGGTCAAATTTGGATTTGCTTAAAAGGCAATTAAGAGGAAGTAAGTCCCAGTATGTAGTCCAATAATCAAAATGAAGGACAGAAGAAAAAAATTCCAGAATCAGTTTAAAGTCACTGTCTCGATCCACTGGACTAATTCCCTTCATAATTTTAAACACTTCAATCAGGTCCCTCTTAATTTCCTTTTGCTTAAACTGAAAAGTCTCTGCTCTTTTAACTTTTTCTCATAATTCCTCATAAATCAACCTAGTTGCTCTTATCTGGACTTTCTCTAGTGTTGCTATGTCCTTTTTATAGCCAGGAGACCAAAACTGCACACAGGACTCCAGATGAGGCCTCACCAGTGTGTTATAAAGCTTCAGCAGAACCTCCTTGGCCTGGTCAAGGCCCTCAGCCTTACGCATCAATAAAATGAAATCGGCTGAGCACCTGACTCTACTGATTATCCAATCACTGGATTTATTTTTTCTTCCCTGGTGGCACGGACAAATTCTAGGACAACAATGCCAAAATTCATTAGGCTCCAATTGTGAAAGAGTGGCTCAGGGAGAATGAATGATCATTGTCACACTTGAATTGGACCACCACAGAGCCCTGAACTTCGCCCCATTAAAAGTTTTTAGGATATTTTTCAGTGAAAAGCAAATGCAAATCTGGATGAAAATAAATGTTGAGACATTGCACAAGCTTGTTGAAATCGGGCCACAAGAAAAGCACACCAGAGTCCAATTAAATACCAACCATTGTATGTCAAGAAAAAACAAAATGGCTTTTGTTGTCCTTTTTTTTCGATTCATCTCGAGTAATAGTCTGTGTTTTTATATTTTGTTTTGACAGGCAAAGGAACGTTTTCATCAAGGAAGCAGTCGAGTTACAGAAAGAACAAGGATTTTAGCTGAGGTAAGCGTAGCTAAGCATTCACAAGTCACACCTCATGGATGACAAACAGCATCTATTTTGTGTAAGGGAGCTGCACAACGAACGACCTTCACAGCCCTCTGCTAGACAGGTACTTTAACCTGTTCATGCACCATAGCACACGAATTAGGATAATTTGTTGGTACCCCTCCATGAGAAAAGAAGAATCCACAACTGTCTTTGAAATAACTTAAAACTGACAAAAGTCACTGGCACCCACCATTGTTTATTCCGTACGAGTTTGGATTCAACAAAATACTACAAATAATAACACAAATGGACAAAAATGATTGGACCCTTCATCTAGTATTTTGTTGCCAAACCTTTAAAGTTTGTAATTGTTGCACACAAGTGATTACTGGAGATCTCCATGAGACATCTGCACCTGTCCATAGGCAGTCATCTTAAGCAAACTGCTCCAGCTGTTTCAGGTTTGAAGGGGGTCTTCTTCAGACTGCATGTTTCAGTTCTTTTCATAGATGTCTCATGGGATTCAAATCAGGGCTCACAGAACGTCACTTCAGAATAACCCAATGTTGGTACTTGGTCATAATCCTGTTTGGAGGGTCCATGATCTGCGACTGAACTCTGCAGGATGTTTCGCTCCAGAATGTCTTGATAGTCTTGAGATTTTATTGTTTCCTGCACTGACTCAAGGCATCTCATGCCAGATGCAGCAAAGCACTCCCAAAACATCACCATACCTCCTCCATGCTTCACATTAAGTCTGGTGGTCTTTTCCTTGAGAGCTTCATTTTTTCATCTGTGGACATAGAGCTGATGTGACTTGCCAAAAAGTACCAGTTTTGTCTCATTCACACAGAAGCATTGTGGCTTGTCGATATGGATTTTAGCAAATTCTAGTCTGGCTTTTTTTTTAGGTGGAGTCCTCAAGGGTCTTCTTCCATTGAGTCCACTGTCACTCAAAATGCGACGGATGGTGGGGTTAGACACTGACGGACCTTGACCTTAAGAGTTCAGCTTGTATCTCTTTGGAAGCTGTCCTTGACTTTTTCTCTAGCATTTTCACTACCCTTCCGCCCATTCTGGGGTTAATTTTCCTCTTATGTCTGCGTCCAGGGAGAAAGGCTACAGTCTTATGGACCTTAAACTTCTTTAAAACTAGGGAGCTTTGCCCCCTGCTCACCCACCCCAGCGCTACGTGCCAATCACTTTGCGTCTCTGCCATTCGCATTTTTAAAATGGGGGCTAAACGCACCCCAAGGAGTCACGATCGCTCCTCCGACACCCGCTCTTAAACGGTGATAACAATGAGAAACACATGCAGTTTTATTTTACCTCCTCTTTGCTCGATCAGCTGCTGGATTGCTGCTGCTGCTCCTGTGCGGTGTGATCTGCTTTTCTCGCAGCACACTTCTGTCATATCACCTATGTCCATATATTCAAATCTCTTTTCACTTTTACCTTTTCATCAATATCACATTGAATTTTGATTCCATGTTTGGAATTACATCGTGACAATGCAACTTTTAACTGGCCGTGTGTGAATATCGTTTCTCTCCATAAGAAATGTGTCTGACATAACCACTCAGGACTTTTCCAAATCTCTTTGCATAAGCTCTTGTCACTTGGGGCTTCCAACCCCGGGCGTAGTTATATCGCTTGGCACGAAGACTTGTCTCATGAGACGTGAGAGTGTCTCTGAAACAGTCACATCTCGTCTCCTTCCAAGATTTTTTTTTTTATAATAGAGAGATACAGTGGAACCTCGGTTCACGACCATAATTCGTTCCAAAACTCTGGTCGTAAACCGATTTGGTCATGAACTGAAGCAATTTCCCCCATAGGATTGTATGTAAATACAATTAATCCGTTCCAGACCATACGAACTGTATGTAAATATATATATTTTTTTAAGCTTTTAAGCACAAATATAGTTAATTAAACCATAGAATGCACAGCGTAATAGTAAACTAAATGTAAAAACATTCAATAACACTGAGAAAACAACAGAGAAAACTAACATTGCAAGAGTTCATGCTATACTGTAGCCTTATGACCCGATCGCTGTAAACTTTTTTTTTTTTTTTTTTGAGTTTTAAGCACAGGGAAAAAAAGGAACATTTGAACAAATCCGAACTTTATTTAAAAGCCAACCATAAGCAACCAAGAAAGTAACATTGCAGGAGTTCACACTAATAGCATTACAACCCGATCGCTGTGAACACTTTTTTTAAATGAGTTTTAAGCGCAGGGAAAAAAATGAACATTTGAAAAAAAGAGAAAACATTGCAACAATTCACGCTACGAAACGAAAAATGAACATTTGAAAAATCCATAATACAAAAACTAACCATAAACCACCAAGAAAACTAACCTTGCATGAGTCGAGTTCTGGCATGAAGTGAGGAGGAACTGGGTGGAGAACAATCCGGTCTCGTCACAGTTGAAGACTTGTTGCGGGATGTAGCCTTCGTCCTCCACTAATTTTGTGAAATTTTTTACAAATTCTTTTGCAGCTTCAGCATCGGAACTAGCAGCCTCTCCATGCCTTACCACACTATGAATGCCACTTCTCTTGCGAAAGTTTTCAAACCATCCTCTACTGGCTTTAAATTCCTCACTTTCGCCACTCGTAGAAGGATAGTTTTGCAGCAAATCTCTATGAATCTTCCTGGCTTTCTCGCATAACATCGCCTCACTTACGCTATCACCCTGCAAGTTGCTTCTCGTTCAGCCACACTAGCAACAGTTTTTCCACCTCTTCCAGCACTTGAGGCCTCTGCCTGGTTAACGCTGTAACTCCTTTTGCAACATCAGCTGCTTTAATAGATTCTTGCTGCTTTAGAATAGTCGTAATCGTAATAATAATAATAATTCATTACATTTATATAGCGCTTTTCTCAGTACTCAAAGCGCTATCCACACAGGGAGGAACCGGGAAGCGAACCCACAACCTTCCACAGTCTCCTTACTGCAAAGCAGCAGCACTACCACTGCGCCATCGTAGATTTTGACTTCTTGTACTCGGCAGCAAGACCAGTAACACGAACACCACGCTCATACTTTTCAATACAGTGGACCCTTGACTTACGAACTTAATTCGTTCGTGAGTGCTGGTTGTAACTCAAGTTGGTTGTAAGTCAAGACTATTTTTCCCATAAGAAATAATGGAAATACCCATAATGCGTTCCGAACCTCTCACTGCAACACTTACTTAACCTTTTCATAATAAAAAAGGGTTGTATAATGTGCATAATTTACCAAAACACCAATCATTTTTCTAATGTACTAACCAAAAAGTTATAAAAAGTGCCTAGCCTACCAGAAGTAGGCTAGATTAAGCTAGGAGCAGGACGGCGTGCATGGTCGCAGCGGCTCAGGGCTCTCCTTTTCAGTGCACTTTTTTGTTGTTTTTGTACTTTTTTTCTTGCTTGTTTGTGCACGATCGGTTCGGCGAACATCCGCTACACCCGTCAGAACCTTCTAGACATCGGTGTCCAGAGCCAGACATCTGTTTCGAGTGTTTTTCATCACACGCACAACATCCCAGACAACATAGCGAGACCAGCGGGCTCTCCATGGATTGTTGTCAGGTTTAGGAGACGACGCAGACGGAGGAGGGAAAGGAAGCAGAAGCGGGGCAGCAGATCCGGCGTTATGCTAAGGCTAAAGAAACAGCCATACAAGCCCTATGCAGAACTTTTTTTTTTGCAACTTCTTTCCATCTTTTCGCACCATTTGTTTATTTGTTTATTTACTTGTTGTGTTCTACACATATGTCTGCACTGAAGGAGCTGCTTTTAATCTCATTGTACATGTGTATAGTGACAATAAAAGGCATTCTATTCTAGAAACAACAATTTCATACTGTACTCACCATTTAATTTGACATCTTTGGGCTGCAGGAAAGGAGGAGGAGGAGGAGAATGAAACGGAAGGTGGCTGTTTAGAAGGAGCCTCCTTATGCAAATCTTTTCTTTGTAAAATTGTCGAGATGGTGGATTTCGACATGCTGTACATATTAGCGAGATCGGTCACACGAACAGCACTCTCATATTTCCACACAATTTCCTTCTTCATTTCGATTGTGATCGCTTTCTTTACCTTTGTTACCTTCTCTTCCTTCCTTAGCAATTATGTGTCTTGCTTGGTCTTAGTGAATTATATATATAGGTAAATCACTGCAATGACCGAAATTACGTCCACAAACACATGTATCTGGGCTCCGACTGACGCTTACTAACGCTCTCGGTTGTTTGTTTACAAGTGGATACACGTGACCGCATTCGGGTCGTAACGCAAGATGTTGGTCGTAAATCAAAACAAAAATTTTGGTCGTAAATCAAGTTGTTCGCCTGTCAGGCCGGTCATATAATTTCTTTCTTTACTTCGATTTCAATTTTCTGCAAAACTTTCTTCTCACCACTCTTCACTTGCTTAGAAGCCATGGTTAACTGCAAAAGCAAACGAAATACTGTAGAGCACAAAGAGTTCACAGGTAAAGCACGCACGTCTGACTGAGAACAATGAACAGGGAGAGGCTGAACACGTGCTTAAATACAGTAATCGGTGCGTACAAACCGGAAGGGAAATGAAATAGAGCACAAAGAATTCACAGCGAAAGCACGCACGCATGTGCAAGCACACACGTTTGACTGAGAACAATGCAACACGTGCGGAAATCATCGGCGCGCGCAAACCGAAAGGGAAACTGGCTTGTTGGTATACCGAGTGTGTGGTTGTGAACCGAGGCAAAAGTTTGGCGAACTTTTTGGTCGTAAACCGATTTGTACGTGTACTGAGACGTTCGTGAACCGAGGTTCCACTGTATTGTCACAGGAACATCAAACTCCTTTGAGATGATCTTCTAGCCTTTGCCTTTCACATGCTTGTCTATCATTTTCTTTCTGATCTCCTCAGACAACTCCCTCTTTTACTTTCTCCAGTCCACATTTAGTGTGGGTCACACGATGACACCAAACAGCAGAGTGATGACTTTTCTCCATTTACATCGGCTGAATGACTGATTGCACGATTGGAGACTTGTTTATTTGAATCCAAGAAAACAGCTAGTTTGAAAATCATTCATATATACAGTAATGACTGATAATCTTTTCCAGGGGTCCCAACAAATGTATCCAGGCCATGTTCGAAGATCTTTGTAGAAGAAGCAACACTTGATCTCTTATCACACCTGCTTTGCTTTACTCAATGACATGTCAAAGACATGCGGGTACACAGGGGACAATTGCTTTTCTTGTCCTGTCATCACTTTTCAGGAGGCAGACAGCACCTTTATCAATGAGCTGGAAGGAGACAAAAAAAATTGTCCATGTCTGCATTTTATGCTGACTGCATTATAAAAGGGCTTCATCCTAAATATCCACTAGCACAATTCTTCTCCATTCCCTTCTGAAATACTCCCTGGGAGTCCGATTTTTGAATTTCGAAATGTGCAGATATAGCTTTCCACTTAAAATTTGGGATTTGTAACAAAAAAATTTGAGAGGATGGCTTGCATATATTTACAGCAACTCATATGTGTCCCAACAGTTTGGAGAAAATGGTAGATGATGACACCCTTGATCAAGTTGGGGAGTGCAGCCAGACCACCTGAATGATAGTTCACACATATAATAATTCATATCACCGAGCTGTTATTACAATGTGTTTTGATGGCACAACCATATTAAAACTCAAAAGTGATGTAAAGAGGGTCAGTGCTGTGCATTTGCACTTTTTTGTTTTTTCTTCACTTTATGTTGTCACTTCTCAGGAGTAGAAACCAAAGTGCTGTAAAAGCCCTGACGTGTACAGAAACTTCTAAAATGTCATACCCTCTACACTCTACTCATAGCCTAATGGTTTGAACCAACATGGCTTATTTGGCACTGCTTGAAGAGTATAAAAATGGTCAGATACAAAGGGAACAAGCTTTTAGGGTCCCGTCCGATTTTTTTTTTTGCCCACAATGATGACTGGCATATGAGTCGATTTAGACTTTCAAGAGCCATTCTCTGTCGTGATCTGGGGAGTCCCTAAAGCACTGTTGCTAAAAACACTTCCAAAGTGGCCCATTACTGTCAAAATCACCCCGACTAGAAACCCAAAAGGCCGAGATGAATCTTTATAAAAGGATTATTTTAACACAGGCTGTGCAGGCCCCAAAAACTTCGAAGAGCACAAAGGAACTGCCTAAAAGGCAAGGTAATAGAAAACAAACAAAAAAAAAAAAGCTCCCAAAACAGAATCCAGAAGTGTGGTCAAAAACAGAGAAGAGGTTCAAAAAAGCAATAATCACAGTCTCAAAACGAAATCCAAAAGGTCAGGTCAAAAACAGAGCAAGGGTTCAAAATCCAGAAAATTACATAGCAATAGCGAAAGCACAGCAACACAAGAAAATGCTCCACTCACAAGCTACCGGGAACCATGGGACTCTTTTCCTTAAATAGGGTGCAGGGCCATTCCTGGTGGTGATTGGCAGGTGGCCCCACCCCTTGGGGTGCCACCCATAAAACACAAGGGCATAACCAAGGACAAATGAAAATAAAGAAAAATGTACTTTACAAACAAAATAAACATTAATACAAATAAATGGCCTAAAATAACACAAAACTAACAAGAAACACAACTTTGGATGCCAGATAGGGGAATATGCTGGATGAGCCTTGACATTCTCTTAGGACTATGTGCTGAGTTGGTCCCGACATTAGAAAAACTGACTGCCCAAAATCATGCTACACCTGTTCATATACAAGTTTTAATAATGGTGGGCTTTCTGGAAACAGACACCTACCAGAGTGAACGGGCTGATAGGTCAGGAATATCTCAGCCCAGCTTCAGCTCTATCATATCTGTTGTGCTGGAAGTCATAAATGCTGCATTCAATTTCTGTGTGGTTTGGTTGTACAGGCCATTATGAAATTACAATTGTCAGCAGTGTCTGGTTTTTTGTAACGTAATTGTGGCAGTTGATGGCACTCATTGCAATAAGGATACCTAGTGAGAATGATGCTGCTTTCGTTAACCATAAGCAGTTCCATTCATGCACAAGTCATCGGTGATGCCAATACAGTAATCTAACTGAAATGGCCTCAATATGCAGCCCTCTTGGGGCAAAGCAAAAAAGACACAACTGGCTCTTAGCTGTGCTAAATAGAGTCCTTCAAAGGAGCTCCGTCTGGTGGTCTGCTTAGCTTATAAAAGACGCCTCCTTCTGGATGGCTGGGCTTCTTATATTACGTGGACAAGAAGGGGCGGAGCTAAGTGCCCTCACTGGGCAATTTCTCAGAGGAGGGAGCAGGGAGAAAAGGAGAAGAAACCATTAACAACAGTGCCCCCTCTCACCTCGGCGGGCTATTACATACCTCGAATGAGCCAGAAAGTAGACACTTGGATGCAACTTCATGACAGAGGAAAATCCTCCATGTTTGCTATGACCTATTCAGTGGAACTTCGGTTTGCGAGTAACTTTGTTTACGAGTGTTTTGCAAGACAAGCTAAAATTTTTAATAAATTTTAACTTGATAAACGAGCGAGGTCTTGCAATACGAGTAGTATGTATACGCTTTGTCTGCTGAACATCATGTGATCACAACTGAGCTGATGGTTCTTCTCTCTCGCTGCGGGATTGTGGGCAATCGTCTCCTATTCTCCGTCTGAGTCGGCGTGCCTCACTCATATAGTCAACATCTGTACGAGCGTATACTGTTTACTAGAGCGTTGTGACTGTGTGTGTGTGTGTGTGCACGCACGTGTGTGCTGTGACGTGCGAGTCCCTGGGGGTCTTGCACCCCAAAACACGAAACTGAGTCTCAGTACTTTAGCAACACCAGCTTTATTCAGCATGAAACAGCAACAGCGCGGTTATTTATTGTAGCGGGATCTGCCGCTCTCCAATACACAGACACAGCAGTCAGGCAGGGTCGTGGTCAAGTAATACTGTGCCCTGCGCATTTATAATGTTCCTTGTATCACCCATCGACGGTAGGCGCTTATAGCATGTCCGCGATCTTTTCGGATTCACTTTTACAGCGAACTCCTACAGCGCTGGGAGACTGCGATTGCTTTGGGACGCTCTTCCGCGTGTCGTCCCGTTGGGTGGAATCCCACAAGAGTTTAGAAACTCACTTACACCAGCCATGATTCTTTTCAAAGGTAAAGTGCAGGTTAATTTGTTTTATGTATTTTTACTTTATATTTTGTATTAATCATTTTTATATGAATAGTTTTGGGTTGTGGAACGAATCATCTGAGTTTCCATTATTTCTTATGGGGAAATTCACTTTGATATATGAGTGCTTTGGACTGCGAGCACGTTTCCAGAATGAATTATGCTCGCAAACCGAGGTTCCACTGTACTATCATTATACCAGAGCATCATGTTATTACATGTGCATATTGATATTGGTAACCCACTAAAACGCTGGTGCCTTTCGTCGTTCCTCAAGCCCCATAGCAGTAGAGGAGAGGCACTATAATGTTATGCAGTGCGCACCATAGGATTCCTCAAACGCAGGCGGTCTTGTCTGGATGCATTAGGTGAGGAGCCTCTCTACCAGCTAAGAAAGGTCTACAGCATCGCAATTAAATATGTATGAAGTTCATTACAATAGTCCACATATGGCTGTTTGACCATGGCAACCAATTGGGGTTTGAGGGACGCTCAGACAATTGTTAGTTATAAGTGTACTGTAAATTGTGTAGAAATTTGCGTTCACCAGGTTTTATAAATCAGTTTTTTTTTTGATGTATGCATTGTCACACATGTGGTCATCTTCCTGGCTCTGTCGAGGTAAGCAGTATCACCCCACAACAAGATGGGGGGCGGCGCTGTCACTAACACTGTCGTCTTGTCTTCCATAGCCCCAGGATTATGCCTAATGCCTGTCTTCAGCCCTAATATGGCCACGTCCCTTAGAGTCTGACCACTATAAGATGGCGGCACATTCTGAAACTTAATAGCAAAGGAGGTGAAGCTCCCTTTAAAAAAGATATGGTGTATTTTCTTGAAGCTGGCACAATTTGGCCATGAATTTGGGAAGTATTAAAGCGCTAAATGAGCTTTCAGATTATTATTTTTTTATAAGGCAAATGCCAACGGTTAAACAGGGTCTCTCACCTAGTGCCCCAACTCTTCTTCACTGGCTCTCTCAGTGTACCAGTCACAGCATTTTTTTTTTTTGTTTTTTAACCGTATGAATATTTTGATTCTCAAATCCATGCAAATTTTTATAAATGAGACCCCTGGTGAGCTGGATGCTCTTGGATCCAGTGAAAGGTATTGTTAATACTACAGCCTGCAAATACATTTTAGACAATTGTGCACTTCCAGCTTTGTGGCAACTGTTCGGGGAAAGCCCATTTCTGTTTCAGGTGCACAAAGCCAATTCCATAAAAACATGGAGGAACTCGAGTGGCCAGCACAGAGCCTTGAACTCAACCCCATCTGAACTCCTTGAAATGAAATGGAACACCAATTGTGAATCGGGTCTTCTCGTCCAACATCAGTCCCTGACCTTACAAATGCTCTTTTGGCTGAATGGACACAATTTCCCAATGACACGCTCCAAAATCTTGTGGAAAGCCTTCCCAGAAGAATCGAGGCTGTTATGGCCACAAATGGATCAACTCCATTTTAATGCCTAAGGTTTTGGAATGGGATGTCCTAAAATCTCATAAATGTGACTGTCGGGTGTTTACAAACTTTTGGCTATGTAGTGTACCAAAGCAGCAAGAGACGTGGAGATTCTCAAGACTGGATTGCAGATTGCTATGTTATCAATAGCACTAGCAAGAAAAATAATAATATGACAGGTGGTCACCACAACTCCCAGGATGTTTGGTTCTTTCCTCCCACCCAATGCTATGAAAATAGGACCTGGCACATTGCAACCCCTGTCATAGAGAAAGCTGATGTATAAAATGGATGAATTGTGTTTAGGTAGACTAGGGGGCTTCACCCCTTGCTTGCTTCGCTTGCCAACCCCCCCAGCCTACGCTATGCACCAGACACTTCACGTTTCTGCCACTCGTGTATGTGAATTTCACTTTCACCAAACAACAAATCTTTTAATTCTCGCGGATACACCTCTTCATTGGAAGAAATGCTACTTTTCCCTGATGGCAACACGAATTAGACGATCTAAAAGTCTCTGACTTAAAGTTTAAATCCGAACAATATATTCAATCTCTTTTCGCTGTTCCATTATTTCATCCAGTAATAATTTACGTTTGTTTGCGCTAATGAGAACTTTACTATCATTTTTTTGAGACTTTCGAAATTTTAGTACTTTAATTATCTCTAACCTGCTCTGTATGTGTATCGTGCCAACGTTTTTGAATTCTTTATGATGTTCTACTTTGTCACCTATTCTTTGTCTTTTATTTCCGGGCCTGGGCGTGGTTAAATCTCATCTCGCGGGATGTGAAAGTGTCTCTCTGAGAAAATCACGTCTCGTCCCAGGCTAAAAAGTCTCGCCTCGTCCTAGGATTGTTTTATTATAATAGAGAGATGTAGTGCATCACACCCCTGGTTCTAAACTCTATCTTTAATGTCATTTTTAGATTGCAGAAGAACTAGACAGTGTGAAACAGGAAATGGAAGAAAAGGGGAGTAGCATATCTGATGGAGGTAAGGTGTTATCATCTGCTTCCATTCTAGAGCAGGGCTTTCAAATTTTCTAGCATTATATGGGATTTCTTGGAATGTGATTTCCATTTTAGATTCTATTGAAGTTTATTTGCTTACTTTAGCCCATCACACTTCCTGGAGCATAGGACATCCGTAAGATTCTTCTAGTGTGCCTTGTCCTGGGCTGCTGTCACCAGGTGATGTTTGAAGCTGGTTTTCATAAGGTGTGACCAAGCCATTCCCATCTCCTTCTCAGGACATTCTCTCCCATGGCATGCTACTGTGTCCTGTGCCACAGGTCAGTGTTGTTGATGGTTTTTGGCCAGTAAATGTGAAGAATCCTTCACAGATGCTGGTTCACAAACATCTGGATTTATCATAGTGGCCTTGGTGGTTCTCCACATCTGTGCCCCGAACAAAAGCACTGGCTTAATGTTTGAAATAAGGAGATACAGTATGTCTGTGGCGATCCAAGTGTTCTTGAGCTGAATGTACTGTATACTGCTCTGGCCTTGTTTATCGTTAGCTTTGATGTGTGTATCTGTTCCTATTACTTGTCCATCATATTGCTAAGGTTTGTGTAGGCTTGTGCCTCTTCCAGGGGCTCTCCATCCAGGTTTTCAAAGAATCAAAATGGAAATCACTAATTTCTGTAAGTATTCAGACCCTTAATTCAGTACTTTGTAGAAACCCCTTTGTTGTAACAAGTGCTTATTTGAGTTACTGTTGCCTTTCTATCAGCTCGAACCAGTCTGGTCAGTCTCCTCTGACAATTGGCATCAAGAGAGAGAACTGCCATTCACTGGATATTTTCCCTTTTTGGACCATTCTCTGTAAACTCTAGCAATGGTTGTGTGTGAAAATCAGCAATTTGTGACCAGACCAGCCTGCCTAGCACCAACAACCATGCCACTTTCAAAGTCACCATTCTTCTCCATTCTGATGCTCAGTTTGAACTTCAGCAGGTCATCTTGACAATGCCTACTGAGTTGCTGCCATTGATTCGCTGATTAGATATTCGCATTAACAAACAGTAGAGGAGGTGTAGCTAATAAAGTGGCTAGCGAGTGTATATGTATGTATGTATGTATTGTTGTCAGGTGGAGGAAAAACACATGTCTATTAGAGAAATGTTGGGGTACCAACTGGGTCACTCTTTTTTAGTAAACACAAAAGTCCAAAACAAACAGGCACTCGATGACGCTAAAACAGAAAGTTCAGGCAGTATTGCCTGGAAAACAGCTGGTCTATTGAACAAAGTGTGGGTCACACTGGTTAAGTCAGAGTTCCATCTGGTGGTCTTCCTATCCTGCAATGAGATGGACCCTGCTGGGAGTGTCTCAGCTGGACCGGAAAGGATGGGGTCATTTGCACTCACTGGGAGGTTTCTCTGGGCTGTGGGTTAAAAAAGAGACCACATCTTCAGCGACACCACCCTCTTGTGTGCTGGGGTGGTATTGCTTAACTCTGATGTGTGTGACAGTACTCATTTATTTTGTTATGCTTTCCCACTCTTTTTTATGCATATTTATCAACGTCTGTATTTGTGGGTGTTTGTAATTATGGTAAAGGTGCTATATAAATAAAATGTTTTATTATTTGTTTTTTTACTTGTGCACATAGTGCTCAATTATCGGTTTGTTCCTTTTTTCGTCCATTTATTTATCTACTTATTTTTTATTTCTCTTTTTACTTTACCAGCACCATTAGTAAAGATCAAGCAAAGTCTAACAAAACTAAAACAAGAGATTATTCAGATGGATATTCGCATTGGACTAGTAGAGCACACACTTCTTCAAGCCAAGCTGAAGGAAAAGTCGAACATGACAAGAGACATTTACTCAGGTTTTCCGCCCCAGAATCAATTTTAAGGCGTCACTAATGCAGGATGCTTCCTTTAACTTTGCATATATTTTTCATGACTCTTTAAATAAAACAATCAAAGTTTCAGTCGTTTTTGCCTACATCCTTTAATGTGCACATAAAATTAAAGCAGATTGTGTTTTTGGTTTCCTATGATATGTAACGAAAGCACATACTGTACTGTAGACATCAGTGCAACTCCCAGTGTAGTGAGAAAGCGAGTGCACCTCATGAAAAGTTCTTTTTTCACCACATATGGACACAAATAAACTACCTTTATTTAATGTTGATGTAATTAAATAAAATGTTTTGAATTTGCCATGATTTATCTCAACCATTGTGCAAAAAAACAAGCCATGAGGTCAAAGGAATTGCCTGCAGAGCTTAGGAGACGGGATTGTGCCAAGGCATAGACTGCCAATACGGATTCTCTGTGCAAGAGAGGACAGAGCCGACTATACTTCCTTAGAAGACTGGCGTCCTTCAACATCTGCAATAAGATGCTGCAGATGTTCTAACAGACGGTTGTGGCGAGCGCCCTCTTCTATGAGGTGGTGTGCTGGGGAGGCAGCATTAAGAAGAAGGACGCCTCACACCTGGACAAACTGGTGAGGAAGGCAGGCTTTGTTGTAGGCATGGAGCTGGACAGTTTGACATCCGTGGCGGAGTGACGGGCGCTGAGCAGACTCCTGTCAATCATGGAGAATCCACTGCATCCACTGAACAGGATCATCTACAGACAGAAGAGCAGCTTCAGCGACAGACTGCTGTCACCGTCCTGCTCCACTGACAGACTGAGGAGATCGTTCCTCCCCTCAAACTATGCGACTCTTCAATTCCACCTGGGGGGGTAAACGTTAACATTATTCAAAGTTATCGTATGTTATAAATGCATTTTTATTACTCTTTAATTTAATATTGTTTTTTGTATCAGTATGCTGCTGCTGGAGTATGTGAATTTCCCATTGGGAATTATTTATCTATCTATAGTGGGGGTCTGATATATGGCTCTTTTGTTTTATTCTGATAATTGGGTTTTTTGCCATTTGACTGTGTATAATGTTAATATTTTCTCTTATGTTCACAATAAAGGTCATTTTAGAAAATAAAACTATATCTATCTATCTATCTATCTATCTATCTATCTATCTATCTATCTATCTATCTATATCTGGGGAAGGCTGCAGCACTGAAGGTTCACAAATGCACAATGGCCCCCATAATTCTTAAATAGAATAATCATGATCTTCCTACAGCTGGCCAAACTGAGCAATCATGGCAGAAAGGCCTTAGTAAGAGAGCTGACCAAGAACTTGATGGTCAGGCTGGTCGAATCCCAGAGAACCTGCATGGAAGTAAATGCAAGAAACTGTGAGAAGGACATCCTCTTGAGGTATCACCCACAGGCCACAAGGGGCATAGAGAACAATACATCTCACCTGCAAAATAAATTAAAAACATTACATTAACAGAAAATACATAATTTTGTATAACAAATGACTAATGTCTGTGTGTTTGTCCAGTTCCTCCAAGCAGTCTGATTGGACAGTTGTTTCCATGGTTGCTCAGTCAAGCGCTATCGAGAAGTACAAGGGAGGTTTACACACATAAGGATACCAGGAAAAGGTATATGGGGAGAGTGGAGAGTTGCATTTGCAAGAATACAAATGAGGTTTTCACAGCAGGTGATGATAGTCAACAAGCAAATAGGAGGCAAACAAGACACCTTAAAATGACAGAGTCTGAGAAGCAGGACTTACAGTAATGTGCTTGACGATGAAGCACGAAGAGCAAAGCAAGAGATATGTTTTAATTTATTATATTATCTGTAGACAGGTGACATGGCTGGCTAGTAATAACACGGTTGAAATAAATCTGTCTCTTAGCTATTATTTTGACATTACCATTTATAGAAATAAAGTCCATAACTAACTGATCATGGAGAATGTGTTGTGACATGAAGATGTGTGGAGCTGGGAAACGTGGAGTTTGAAAATCTTCAACTGAGATGGATGGAAACTTTTAGCCTCATCTTTTTTGTTCGATTATTTTAGTGTGATGGTGCGGGTCTGCACCACTCTCCCAGTTGCACTATTGGGAGTCTTTTGAACCCATCACTGTCAAAAACATAACTAGAAAGGGATGGGTGAATGGTGCAGGTGCTTTCAATAAAATCATCAAAAAATGGTCTCCAAAGAAATGGTGCAGTACTCAGTCCCATGCATATAAATAATATTAAAAGAGTGATTCTATGGAGGTTAAAAACAATCAATACAACAACATTAAAACATGGGCATTCTCATGTTAAAAAACAATGAGCATCAGTGCCCCCTTAAAACTGACGCCCCCTCAACTTGCCCTTTTCTCACCTTGCAGTTTGAGAAGTCCATCAGCCGACACAAGACTCTCTTCTTCTCTGTCCCTCGTGGGGTTCCCGATCCGGACAACACACCTCCTACCCTTTCTTCCTGCTCTTAGTTGGGTCACTTGTGGAGCCTTCCCTTGTCCAGGTGCCGAGAGTGCAGCCATGAGGTGCCCACTCCAGATCTTGCTCTATCCTCCCACCGCTGCTGATTCCTGGCTCCTTGTAGCAAGAGTGCACTTAGAGCACTGCAGTCGCTTAAAAGGAGCAACTCAGCCCCACTGATCATCTCGCTCCTTCTCATGGAGCCTCACACACCCGTCTTGCCTGCTATTCCCTCTCACCGGGTTTTCCTGCTCCATCTTTCGTTTTCCTTCCTTTTTTTTAACCTCCATCTTTCTTTAGCCTCTTTCTTCTTTCTTTCTTTTTTCCCACATCCCACGCTGGAACCGCTCCTGCCACGCTACCAAGCCCCACCCGAAGACGTTGAATATAGACAAGTTAATTATATGCCCGATTAACAAACCATAGACCTGCTGTTATCACATATAGTTTATGTTAATACTAGCTGTGCTAACCATCTAAGATGGGTTGAAATTTAAGTATCAGAATCACTCCCAGGTGTGGTGGAAATCCACTATAGGGCTCTGCAGCTCCCCCTGGCGGCCCACACAGAATGCAACAGGACTGTAAAAAAATTCAAGTCCCAGCATGCCCTGCGGGAATCCAGGAGGGCTGCCCTCTAAGGTCCCAGGGGAGGTAAAGCATCACAGATGCTCTCTCCCCCAGTCTTTCCATTCAGTTGGTGTCCTGGCCGAGGCCACCCGTCACAGTTTACACTTATTAATCAGAGCTGACTGCTATTTTAGTTCTACACTTCCTTCTTTCATTTACATCTGTAACCGCACTCAATTAAACGGAATACCAGAAGAGACAAGAGGAAAAGTAACATTTATTCATGTCTTGTGCTCTAGATAATATGCCCAAAATATACGCAGAGTACAAATGGAAGTGTTGGCACATAATATTAATACCACCCAGATAATAATCAGCTCATCTTGATTAGACTACCAGGTTCCTGTCTGTCTTAGTGTGTTGATTGGTTTCTAATCTGGCCTGACCCTAGGACTGAGTGGCCATCTGCGTCAATGGAACAGCACAGAGAGACTGAGACAAATCGGAGAGACCAAGTCTCTGTATCAGCCTTAATTTAAAGGAATTTTGCAGCTTCTCGACACACCACTTGAACCAGTGGGTGTGTATTCCCTAGTGACACAGCTCAGCTCTCCTTCCGAAACCTCCCAGTCCAGCCGGTTCTTGTTCTTTTGTCTCAGCCACCGGTATTTCCCCCAGGCCTTCTTCTTGGAAGGGGTGCTTAAGAGATTTACCTCTCTCTTCCACTCAAGGCAGACTACCAGGTGGCTCTTTGTTTTGGTGTGTTGATTGGTTTCTAATCTAGCATGAACCTTGGTCAAAGTGGCCTTTTGCATGAATGGAGCAGCATCTAGAGAGACTAAGCCTCTGTACCCATCTTAATTTAAAGGAATCCTGTGACTTCTTGGCACACCTTTGTGTAGTTCACAATGACACAGCTCAGCTCTCATCCCGAAAACCTCCAGTCCAGCCTATTCTTGTCCTTTCATGTTGGCCACCTGTAGTAACCAAGTCTTTCTCATTGGAAGGGGTGCTCAAGAGTTTTACGTCTCTCTTCCACTCCAGGCGTTCTTCCTGCTGAAGACCTCCTAAGATCAATTACAGAGTCAAGAATGTATTAGGAGTTCATACAGTCTAAAACAATGCTTCACGGATATAGCAAAGCACTCTTGTGCACTCCGCCTAACCAGATTGACACAAGGCCTTTAAATCCCCAGTACAGCACTTAACAAGGGTCCTTATCTAATTTAGTATGGGGTCTTAAACTTGCCGAGCAACAACTGCCTTACCTTGCTTTCCCCTTGAAATTACGAGATTGTTAGATGATACTGAAAGAAAATTAACTAAACCAGATTGACACAAGGCCTTCAAATCTCCAGTCCAACACTTAACAAAGGTCCTGATCTAATTTAGTAGGGGGTCGTAAACGTGCCGTGCCGAGCAACAACTGCCTTACCTCACTTCCCTGAATATTGAAATTAAGAGATTGCTAGACAATACTGAAAGAAAATTAACGTATGCTAGGTATTACTCCCCATTCCTGGAGATTAAGATAGTAAAGCATCCCGAGAAAGACAGCAGCTGCCAATGTTGCTGCCACTTCCAATGAGATGAACACATGTTACATTTAAAGAAATGTTTTGTCAAATTTAGAAGAAAGAATCTCCACTGGTCACTCCAGTTCACAAATATAAGACTTGTTTTCAAAGTAAAACAGGAAAACAAGATGGCTAAAGTACTAAAATCAGCTTTCCCTTGCACCTCTTGAATATCCTGTTTAATGTTCATCCATTTTTAAACCACTTATCCAGTTTAGATTCACATGGATATGAATTTTATATTTTCATTTTCTATTTGTTATCCATAGCATCACGTTATCCAAAGGCTCTACAACCACATCGCAGTCTCTACACAAACATTAAACAAATTCATGTAATGCACTATACAGTTACAGAATAACTTCAAAACTGGCTTTTATGGAGAAGGATATGGTCAAATTAAAACTTGTTGGTTCATCACGTATCCCTTCAGGAGGCCATTTCTCAGACCTAAGAGCACTTCCATATGCAGATGGCCACAGTGCAGAAGTAAAAGTACAACAGTCCCTTGACGTCATGGGTGATGTCCAACCCAAAGCTCTCCCCAATAACAACGTTCCACAAGGAGCCAAACGTCTTGTCCATTGTCTCCTTAATCATCTTGGCTGCTTTTTCATTGTCTGAGGCAAATTTTTCCAGGGCAGTGACGCACATCTCAATGGTTTCTGCTCGCATTTCATCTGGCATGTCTGAACCCCGGACGAGAGCGAAGCTGTGTGTTCTTTTGTAATCGGCTTCATCCTTCTTATCCATACTTTAACCGCTGGAGATATGGAGCTCAAATGGTTGTCAGCCTGAGCTTTGTCTCCAATAATGGCTCACAAGGGTTAACATTTGCATGCCTTTTCCTGATTGGTTGGCATAATGAGGGAGGTGTGCAGCTACATTCTCAGAACACTAAGGCTTAATTAAAAATAAAAGTCACGTCTACTCCACATAGAAACAGAACTGTTAACAGGACTTGTTAGAGTTAAGTTGTGCTCTTTGCAAAGCCAGTCATTATAAAGAAAATAAAGAGGAATTCAGAGATTTTCACTTCAGTGATGTGCTATGGATAATGTAAGCACAGTGGGTCATCTTTATCTTTTTGTTAGTTTTATATTTTACTTGTTATCTGAGACTATTGATTTCCTCAACTCCCCCCCCCCCCAAAAAAAAACTATTGATGGTACTGCTAATAATGCCAGGCTAGGTAATGGACCCTACAAAGCTTAATTAAAATTGATGGGTGCACTACTTGTGTTCATCTCTCCTTCAGGTTAATTAAATGAACAAATCATTTCAGAAAATCTTCAGACACCTTCAGAAAGTTTGTTATGTTGCAGTCTCAAGCTAAAATTCTTATGTTCATTAAAAAAAACAGAAAATGGGAAGTGGAGTGCAGAAGTACAGACCTGTCAGGGTCCTTGGGTGACTCCAAAGGGCAATGTCTGTGTTTTGGGGTAACACTGGTTTTCATATGACTCGGAAGTGCTCCTGGCATGCAGAAACTTACCAGGAGAAGTGGAAGAAAAGACATTTATTTAGTTATATTGTGACTGTGTGCACTGGAAAACATCTTGGTGAAAATAAAAATCTGTTATTTTAAACCTGGAGTTGTGTTGGGTGATATTGTATCTGAACTTCAGGGCTCAGTGGCACCCCCTTGTGGCTACAACATGTATACAATGACATTTATTTATTTGGCCAACACATTTATTCAAAGCAACTTACAACATCTGAGATACAATTAGTTACATTTCTTTTTGTTCTTCCAATTGGAGCACAGGTGGGTGACGTGACTTGCTTAGGGCCACACAGTGTCAGTACGGGGATTTGAACCCACAACTTTATTGTTTGAAGTCCAAGGCCTTAACCACTGTGCCACACTGTATAAAGTGTATATAAAATTATCTATTATAATAAAAAAATCTTGAGTCGAGACGTGACCTTCTCGAAAAGACACTTTGACGTCCCGCAAGACTAGACTTTACAATCTTTAGACACAAGACACGTGAGACGGTGACTTTTGCACGTCACGCCCTACTTACAAACAATTTAAAACAAGATCACCGACATCTAACCTCTCAGTTGTTGGCATGCTTTTGGCAGACACACTTCATGTGCTCTCAGCTCTTAAAAATGTTATACGTTCTAGATGGCACGTCAACGACTAAGCAAAGAAGAAACAGCAGCGTGTCAAAAAGAGACACAAAAGCGTTGGAGAGAAAAGAAGGCACAAAAGAACAATAATAATCTATGTGCAAATTCTGAAAATAAAGAAACTACTAATCAGCCCAGACAAAGTGGAATTGAAAAGCTCGTAGGTCCAATCAGGGTCAGAAATAAAAGACTTTGTAAAGACGTTCAAAAACTTTGGAGCGATACACATGCAGAGCAAGTTAAAGAATATGAAAGTAGGAAAATTTGAAAGTATCTAAAAAAGATAATAAAGATTGCATTAGCACAAACAAACGGAAATTATTACTCAGTAAAATAACGGAACAGCAAAAAGAGATTGAATATATGGACATAGGTGATATGACAGAAGTATGTACAGTGCATCCAGAAAGTATTTACAGCTTTGTTATGTTCCAGCCTTATTCCAAAATGGATTAAATTCATTTTTTTCCTCAGAATTCTACACACAAAACCCCATGATGACAATGTGAAAAAAGTTTACTTGAGGTTTTTGCAAATTTATTAAAAATAAAAAAACTGAGAAATCCCATGTCCATAAGTATTCACAGCCTTTGCTCAATACTTTGTCGATGCACCTTTGGCAGCAATTCCAGCCTCAAGTCTTGTTGAATATGATGCCACAAGCTTGGCACACCTACCCTTGGCCAGTTTCACCCATTCCTCTTTGCAGCACCTCTCAAGCTCCATCAGGTTGGATGGGAAGCGTCGGTGCACAGCCATTTTAAGATCTCTCCAGAGATGTTCAATCGGATTCAAGTCTGGGCTCTGGCTGGGCCACTCAAGGACATTCACAGAAATGTCCTGAAGCCACTCCTTTGATATCTTGGCTGTGTGCTTAGGGATGTTGTCCTGCTGAAAGATGAATCGTCGCACCAGTCTGAGGTCAAGAGCGCTCTGGAGCAGGTTTTCATCCAGGATGTCTCTGTACATTGCTGCAGTCATCTTTCCCTTTATCCTGACTAGTCTCCCAGTTCCTGCCACTGAAAAACATCCCCACAGCATGATGCTGCCACCACCATGCTTCACTGTAGGGATGGTATTGGCCTGGTGATGAGCGGTGCCTGGTTTCCCCCAAATGTGACGCCTGGCATTCACGCCAAAGAGTTCAATCTTTGTCTCATCAGACCAGAGAAGTTTCTTTCTCATGGTCTGAGAGTCCTTCAGGTGCCTTTTGGCAAACTCCAGGAGGGCTGCCATGTGCCTTTTACTAAGGAGTGGCTTCCGTCTGGCCACTCTACCATACAGGCCTGATTGGTGGATTACTGCAGAGATGGTTGTCCTTCTGGAAGGTTCGTCCTCTCTCCACAGAGGACCTCTGGAGCTCTGACAGAGTGACCATCGGGTTCTTGGTCACCTCCCTGACTAAGGCCCTTCTCCCCCGATCGCTCAGTTTAGATGGCCGGCCAGCTCTTGGAAGAGTCCTGGTGGTTTCGAACTTCTTCCACTTACAGATGATGGAGGCCACTGTGCTCATTGGGACCTTCAAAGCAGCAGAAATTTTTCTGTAACCTTCCCCAGATTTGTGCCTGGAGACAATCCTGTCTCGGAGGTCTACAGACAATTCCTTTGACTTCATGCTTGGTTTGTGCTCTGACATGAACTGTCAACTGTGGGACCTTCTATAGACAGGTGTGTGCCTTTCCAAATCATGTCCAGTCAACTGAATTTACCACAGGTGGACTCCAATGAAGCTGCAGAAACATCTCAAGGATGATCAGGGGAAACAGGATGCACCTGAGCTCAATTTTGAGCTTCATGGCAAAGGCTGTGAATACTTATGTACATGTGCTTTCTCAATTTTTTTATTTTTAATAAATTTTCAAAAATCTCAAGTAAACTTTTTTCACGTTGTCATTATGGGGTGTTGTGTGTAGAATTCTGAGGAAAAAAATGAATTTAATCCATTTTGGAATAAGGCTGTAACATAACAAAATGTGGAAAAAGTGATGCGCTGTGAATACTTTACGGATGCACTGTACATAATGTAAGGCTTTAAAGTTTAAGTCGGAGACTTGTAGATCGTCTAATTCATGTTCCCACTAGGGAAAAGTAGTGTTGCCTCCCAATGAAGAGGCGTATCTGTGAGAATTAAAAGATCTGTTGCTTGGTTAAAGTGAAATCCACAAACACTATAAGCAAAATATCCGAGTCTACAATAATCTGTTCGCGTTCGCATCATTCGATGCTCAAAACGTAGATTTAAACAATAATTCGGTCAGGTTTATATTTATGATCACAGAGAAGTGATGGAACATAGAATCAAAAGAGTAGGTAACAATTCCCATGAAAATAACAATCTCTTTAAATTGTATATCCGGTTAACCAAACCCGGGGGTGGGCGAGCAAAGCAAGCAGGGGGCGGAGCCCCCTAGTATTAATAAAAATTTTTTAAAAAGTGTATAAAAGTTCTATCCTGCATGTTATGTCTCAGTATACTCTGAAATGTCAAAGATGTTGGATTCCCACAATAAACCCAAAAACAGGCCTAGCCTTCTCAGAAAAGGTCACAGTCTCTACTCAAAAAGTTGGCTGCAGACTCTACCTGGCTAAGTGGCTCTTTGGGCCTAAATATCCCAATAATTCAAAGTGTCTCTCGAGGGAAAGGGAAAAAAAAAAGAACTGTTGAAAAATGTTTGACTTGAGCAAAGAATAGTTTTCCAGTAATCTTTATACTTTATAACCACCAGGGAGCACCATCCGAGTCCCAAAATGTAGGCACGGTAGTGCCCAACACAATTGTGAATTCAAATAAAAGATATTTATTTATCTGGCACACCTTTCCAATAATCACCAGTCAAAAGATCAATACCATTGGTATTATCAAATGTTTTTCAAGCTTAAGATGTAAGCGTTGTGGTGGACGGCCGAAGCCCTTACCCGGAAGAAGGACCAGGGAAGAGAGTATTTTCAAGACCCTTTCTCCCCCAGACCGACAGAGGGCAGCCCCCTTGGTTTCCAGCAGGGCCATGGGTCGTGAGCATGAAAGCTCAACCCTGCTGGGGCCTGTGGCCTCTGCATGGGGGCACCTGGACTTTTACAGGGCCCTATTTGGCAGCACCTCCGCCATACCCAGAAATGCTGCCAGAAGAAGCTTGTTGGGCACCTGGAGTCCATCCAGGTGCCCTATAAAAGGAACCACTCACCACCACTCAATGGCCAGAGTTGGGAGGAAGAGGACAAAGCTTGAGAAGGAGAAGCGGTGGAAGGACTGGCGGCAAAGAAGGGACTGTGCTTTACCTTATGCTGTGGAAGGCAATAAACTGTGAGCTGTATGGTAAAACCTGTGTATCCTGTCTGTCTGTGTCGGGGTTAGGGGGGCTAACCTTTACATGATATTCAACTGAGCCATCACACACACTCAGTGCTCAGTCTGTAATCCCAGCCAGCAAGTCGCAGTAGACAAGGCACGTCGTGACCAGTGCCTGGACAAGACGCTGAGTTGTATACTCTGTCAGATACACTATTTATCTTGTGGATGTTACGTAGAGTCTGCGGTGGGTTGGCACCCTGCCTGGGATTGGTTCCTGCCTTGTGCCCTGTGTTGGCTGGGATTGGCTCCATCAGACCCCTGTGACCCTGTGTTCGGATTCAGCAGGCTGGAAAATGGATGGATGTTACGTAGAGTGAATCTGCATGATCCGGAGATTGCTGTCATGTGATCAGTGGAAGTTAGCTGGTCATCAGTGTCGCATGTGTGTACACTGGAAGTGTCTTTAAGGTCTAGCAAGTTAAGTCTGACGCTTCAAGCACCCGAGGGTCCACGGTCACGGATGCCTGCTTCTTTTTCACCTGTAGACCAGAGGACAACTTAAGAGAAGAACTGCAACGTCACTCCCAGGTTTTGTCCACAGGTCCCAACTTTATGCCCTGAGAACTTCTTAAAGAACGCAGAATGACAGTACTGGAAGTCAGCGTTCAATCAGGAACCCGCATCTGACAAACATGGACTATGGAAAAACTATCTAACTCTCTTTTCATTCCTTACTTTTGTTGATATTAAAAACAGGGTAACCAGTCGGCACTCAACCCTTTACGGTCTTGCTTTTTTTTGCGAGGCTAGAATGAGATAACAGAACCGTAGCAACTGTGTTGGATGGGAATATCATTACTCGCCACTCTGCCGATGTATGATGTCAATACCCGATTGATGGTCCAGCAGGATTTGCACCCCACATGCATTAAAAAAAACTTGCCGTATTATCATTAGAGGAGTATATTGGATGACCACAGTGAGGTGCAAATCAAACACTGTCGCCAAGTACATAATACAGATCTCTGTGCGCTCACCCACTCACTCATCACTGTGCTGCATGGCTAACTGCGCATGATGTCGGAATGTTTGCATAAAATAGATAGATACTTTATTAATCCCAAGGGGAAATTCACATACTCCTACAGCAGCATACTGATAAAGACAATATTAAATTAAAGAGTGATAACAATGCAGGTATACAGACAGACAGTAACTTTGTATAATGTTAACGTTTACCCCCCCCCGGGTGGAATTGAAGAGTTGCATAGTGTAGCGGAGGAACGATCTCCTCAGTCTGTCAGTGGAGCAGGATGGTGACAGCAGTCTGTCTTGAGATGATCCTGTTCAGTGGATTCTCCATGATTGACAGGAATCTGCTCAGCGCCCGTTGCTCTGCCACAGATGTCAAACTGTCCAGCTCCGTGCCTACAATAGAGCCTGCCTTCCTCACCAGTTTATCCACGCGTGAGGCGTCCTTCTTTATGCTGCCTCCCCAGCACACCACCACGTAGAAGAGGGCGCTCGCCACAACCGTCTGATAGAACACCTGCAGCATCTTATTGCAGATTTTGAAGGATGCCAGCCTTCTAAGGAAGTATAGTCGGCTCTGTCCTTTCTTACACAGAGCATCAGTATTGGCAGTCCAGTCCAGTTTATCATCCAGCTGCACTCCCAGGTATTTTGAGGTCTGCACCATCTGCACACAGTCACCTCTGATGATCACGGGGTCCATGAGGGGCCTGGTCCTCCTAAAATCCACCACCAGCTCCTTGGTTTTGCTGGTGTTCAGGTGTAGGTGGTTTGAGTCGCACCATTTAACAAAGTCCTTGATTAGGTCCCTATACCACTCCTACTGCCCACTCCTGATGCAGCCCACGATAGCAGTGTTGTCAGCGAACTTTTGCACATGGCAGGACTCCGAGTTGTATTGGAAGTCCGATGTATATAGGCTGAACAGGACCGGAGAAAGTACAGTCCCCTGCGGCGCTCCTGTGTTGCTGACCACAATGTTAGAACTGCAGTTCCCGAGACGCACATACTGAGGTCTCTCTGTAAGATAGTCCACGATCCATGCTACCAGGTATGAATATACTCCCATCTCTGTCAGCTTGTCCCTAAGGAGCAGAAGTTGGATGGTATTGAAGGCACTAGAGAAGTCCAGAAACATAATTCTTACAGCACCACTGCCTCTGTCCAAGTGGGAGAGGGATCGGTGTAGCATGTAGATGATGGCATTGTCTGCTCCCACCTTCTCCTGGTATGCGAACTGCAGAAGGTTGAGAGCGTGGTGGACCTGTGGCCTCAGGTGGTGAAGGAGCAGCCGCTCCATGGTCTTCATCACATGTGACATCAGAGCGACAGGCCGGAAGTCATTCAGCTCACCTGGACGTGATACCTTTGGGACTAGGGTGATGCAAGATGTTTTCCAAAGCCTCGGGACTCTCCCCTGTTCTACGCTCAGGTTGAAGATGTGCTGTAGAGGACTCCCCAGCTCCAATTAGCCAAGTGATGTGGTGGGAGGGTGGCAGTGGTAGCAGTAAGGACAGCCAGGCTCGCTTCCCGGGTCCTCCCTGCGTGGAGTTTGCATGTTCTCCCCGTGTCTGCGTGGGTTTCCTCCCACAGTCCAAAGACATGCAGGTTAAATGCTTTGGCGATCCTAAATTGTCCCTAGTGTGTGCTTGGTGTGTGGGTGTGTGTGTGTGCCCTGCGGTGGGCTGGCACCCCGCCCGGGGTTTGTTTCCTGCCTTGTGCCCTGTGCTGGCTGGGATTGGCTCCAGCAGACCCCCGTGACCCTGTAGTT
Source organism: Erpetoichthys calabaricus (assembly GCF_900747795.2). Classification (NCBI taxonomy): domain Eukaryota; kingdom Metazoa; phylum Chordata; class Cladistia; order Polypteriformes; family Polypteridae; genus Erpetoichthys; species Erpetoichthys calabaricus. The sequence continues at coordinate 212,689,906 of NC_041399.2, read as the reverse complement.
AGGATATAGTGGGTTAGATAATGGATGAATGGATGGATGGATGGGAAATGACTGATGACAGACTGATGTGGTGGGAAGGCAAAACAAACCTTAAAGGATCCACCTCCCAAAGTCAAAAACATGCAAAATAAAAAAATTAACAGGATTTATTAGGATTCATGAGGTATTTCTATCTTTCTGATGGAAGGAAAAAGTGTGATATACTACATAGACAGATCAGAAACAAAAAAAAAGGCATGCCAGCTGCTTGTGTCATGGCAGAAACATGCTGCTCAAAGAAGACACTCGGAGACTTTCAAGATGTGCAGGTAGAATAGTACTTTTATTACAAAAGGTGCCGAACTGTCTCAGTTCAGTGAAGCGAGCCCCAAACCAACTGCGAACCCCATTTTTATTACTTTTTTTTTAATCATTCTCCTTCATTCTTATGACTCCAAGGACCCAGCCTCCTCCTGTCCAGACTCCGTTTTGGACACCTATATTTACCATAGGGTTCAAGTACAGCCATTTCTCTACTACCGATATATCTAATCCAATGTCGGGCTGTTATCTGATTTCCAAAATGGATTATCACCTTATGACCCCTTACATTCCTCAACCTTGTACTAAAGAAAATATTGGTGGTTTCTACATTTGGTTAGAGAAAAATAAAAACACAGGTTCAGGCCTTTACTGGTTAACTCTTTCATGGTCTAAGACCAGCAGCTATAGCAAGTGCTTTCCTAGTCTAGGAGAAATTACATCATTGCATGGATTTTATCTTCCATAGTTGCAGATGACTTCAATCAGTGTTCCCAAGATTGGGACTCTGTGAGCATAACAATATTATATATATATATATATATATATATATATATATATATATATATATTGTAAAAGGTGCTATATCCACACCCGACCTCCCACAGAATGACATGGAGGCACATGTAAAAACAACAAATAAACTTTTATTTTTCTCCTCTGAGGTCCACGTCTTCCCCGTGTCCCTCAGCCCCAACACAGTCCCAAGCACACCAAATAACTAAAGCAAAGTAAACCACATCACACTCTTCTTCCTCCAACACCACTCCTCCTAGGCAACCTCATCCTCCTCCACCTGACTCAGACTCCCAGAATGGAGTGAGGGCCCCCTTTTATAATGCACCCGGATGTGCTCCTTGATGATCTCCCTGCAGCACTTCCTGGTGTGGCGGAAGTGCTGCGGTCCAAGGCTCCTTAGTCTTTTGGGCGCCCCCTGGCGGTGGCCACAGATCCCCACAAGGTTGATCCTTCCAGCTCCATGGCTCTCACACAATCCAGGATGGCTGCTCTCTTGTGTCCTGGGGAAGGAATTGCCCCTCTCCCGGTTCCCTGCTTCTCCAGGCCTCCCGGTGGGACAAGGTCCCTGGCCATCCATCACAATATATAACATTGCTAGTCTGTTTGAGGTCATTATTCCATCTGTGTGTTTTGTTGTTTAAGGCACGGTGGTGCAGTGGTTAGTACTGCTGCCTCACAGCTCAGGTTAAATGTTTGGCCACAAAAATCAGTCAAGGAGAGTTGGCAGACATTTCCATACTCCTCAGGGACACTTAAAAAGACCACTGAACCATTTTAATCCAGTCAAAAAAAAATAACATTTTAGAATAAGCTTTTAAAGCACTGAGGAAGCAGATGTTTTCCCCATTTATTTTTCTTCGCTATTTATCTTTATTCACTTATTAATTAATCTATGTACTTATTTTTACTAGCTTTAAGTTTTACGCTGCTGGCCATGCTCTCTCTTTCAGGGGTGGGGATTGATTTGTTTTTGATCCTATTTTTGTAAAAATTGATCTATTTGTATGGAATGTTGTGTGAGTACAATAAAATCATCCATCCTTTTTCCAACCCGCTGAATCCAAACACAGGGTCACGGGGGTATGCTGGAGCCAATCCCAGCCAACACAGGGCACAAGGCAGGAATCAATCCTGGGCAGGGTGCCAACCCACCGCAGGACACACACAAACACACCCACACACCAAGCACACACTAGGGCCAATTTAGAATCGCCAATCCACCTAATCTGCATGTCTTTGGACTGTGGGAGGAAACCGGAGCGCCCGAGGAAACCCACGCAGACACGGGGAGAACATGCAAACTCCACGCAGGGAGAACCCGGGAAGCGAACCCAGGTCTCCTAACTGCGAGGCAGCAGCGCTACCACTGTGCCACCGTGCCGCCACAATAAAATCAATAAAATTTAAATAAATAAATAAAAATAATCCAGTCAAATCTAGTTCAGTACCTCCTTCCTCTGAACATTTCTGCGATTTCACTCAACACGAGGCAAAGCGAACTCTGGGGGGGTTCAATCAGCACTAGTCAAAGCCCAAGAAAGACAAAAATGCACTCATAACACTATAACAATGGCTCTTCAGCATTCATAGCACATTTTGAATGATTAGCGACTTCATATTCAGTTTTGTAGAATTTGCATGCCCCTCCTTCACTGATAGCCCCACCCCATGTCTTTTTTTCTCATCCAGCATTTCATTTAACAGCTTGCTCTCCGTGTGTTTCTTGTGACACCTGAACTCTGTTCATGGAGTATTTTTCCAGTCTTTTTGTACCATTGATATCACAAAACCTACAGAACCTGAAAGTTCACAGACCTTCACTTTTTTGCAGCACTATGTTTCCTTTTGGCTCTGCCTTTTTTCTTTGCAGCAAGCTGCTTCTTGATTTCCTCTAAGTCATACCGACTGATACTCACGGACCAATAGGCAATACCACCAGCTAAAATAAGAGTCCCCCCAAAAGCAGACACGATGCCGTAAACCACGGGCCAGATCCAGGCATGCATGCTCCGGTCGTAAGGTGGCAGCTGTTCTCTCTCGATGATCAGCTCCATTTCTTCTGTGCTTATTTCGCTCAGGTCTCGTATTGTCCTTACGTTTCCTTCTTCCTTGTTGGAATCATCGGCAACTAGTGCCGACTGCATGCTCTCCACTCCCTTCTGGTAATTCTCCACATATTTCTTCAAGCCCAGTATTTTGTCTTGGTTGATGTTCTTTCCCATTTCCACTGCAATATCGTCCCTGCCAACTTGCTCCAAAGCTCTGAAGAGACGGTCAAATGGCATTCCCTGTCCTTGGCTCGACAGCCAGTTCATCATGACTTCCTTGCACTGCTCAATACTGGTTATGTCCCTCTTTTTCCTGGTTAGAGGTGCCATATTGCTTTTTGACAATCGTTCTGCCTCTTTCAGCATATCTTTTTCTGGAGTGGTGAGAGTACGGTAGAGGTCTTGACATTCCTGAGGGCTCAGTAGCTCTACAATACGGGTCATTTGGTGAATTCCAATGTCATCTGCAACGGTGTCATCTGCATAGCAGCTCCAGGAAATCAAAGGGACTAGCAATATCAGCATTGCCCAACAGGCTCTTGCCATGATGGCAAGAAGGGCATATTTTACTGAAAGCTGGGCAGATCCTAACACAAGCAGGCACTCGGGTCAAATGATTAATTGACTCAATTCAGTTTTCTCTTGTATTACAAGCTGCTAGGTCTCATTTGCATACCACTTTCTGATTGGCCAGCCAGAGTCAGTTTGTCTGGCCTTGCTAGATGTGCATAACCACATGGAACACAGATACAGCATAAGAGGAAACAAGCCATCAATATTTAATAAGCACCTGCCACTCTATCTGTTATATAGTGCCTCTCATACAGTGCCTTGTGAAAGTAGTTATCGCTGTTGTGTTTTTGTGTTTTGTCACTTGAAGTCCACATGACCATCATCATCAAGTTCCTCCATGTGAACCCTGAATACCATGAGGACTGATTGTGAGGTCATTGATGTTAGGTAGAATGCCTAGAGGGGGCTGGTTGGTCTCGTGGCCTAGGAACCCCTGCAGATTCTTTTTTCTCCAGCTGTCTGGAGATTTTTTTTGTTTTTTCTGTCCTCCCTGGCCATCGGACCTTACCTTCATTCTATGTTAATTAGTGTTCCCTAATTCTATTTTCTTATTTATTTTGTCTTTTTTCTCTTTCTTCATTATGTAAAGCAATTTGAGCGACATCATTTGTATGAAAATGTGCTAAAGAAATAAATGTTGTTGTTGTTGGAATTAAAGCAGTTTTTTCATTTGGATTTCCTGTGATGGACTTAAAAAATATTGTACAAATTGTTAAGGAGGAATAAAAGTAAAAGACCTTGTATATCTCTTTTATATTCAACAATCTTGGGACAAGACATTTTCAGAGAGACGAGACGAGACTTTTTCAGAGAGATAATTTCATGTCCCGCGAGGTGAGACTTTGTGCCAAGAGATGAATTGAAATCCTAACCGGTCCAAGTGGTGTTGGAAATAAAAGACAAAGAGTAGAAGACAAAGTAGAATGTCGTAAAGGATGATAAATTGGACTGGACTGCCAATACTGATGCTCTGTGTAAGACAGGACAGAGCCGACTATAATTCCTTAGAAGGCTGGCGTCCTTCAACATCTGCAATAAGATGCTGCAGATGTTCTATCAGACGGTTGTGGCGAGTGCCCTCTTCTACGCAGTGGTGTGCTGGGGAGGCAGCATAAAGAAGAGGGACACCTCACGCCTGGACAAACTGGTGAGGAAGACAGGCTCTATTGTAGGTACAGAGCTGGACAGTTTGACATCCGTGGCAGAGTAACGGGCGCTGAGCAGACTCCTGTCAATTATGGAGAATCCACTGCATCCACTGAACAGGATCATCTACAGACAGAGGAGCAGCTTCAGCGACCGACTGCTGTCACCGTCCTGCTCCACTGACAGACTGAGGAGATCGTTCCTCCACCACACTATGCGACTCTTCAATTCCACCCGGGGGGTAAACGTTAACATTATACAAAGTTATTGTCTGTCTGTATACCTGCATTGTTATCACTCTTTAATTTAATATTTTCTTTATCAGTATGCTGCTGCTGGAGTATGTGAATTTCCCCTTGGGATTAATAAAGTATCTATCTATCTATCTAAAGAGGTTAAAAAACGTTGGTGCGATACACACGCAGAGCAGATTAGAGATTAAGAAAGTCTCAAAAAAATGATAGTAAAGATCGCATTAGCGCTAACACACAGAAATTATTACTCAGTGAAATAACAGAACAGTGAAAACAGATTGAATATATGGACATAGGTGATGACAGAAGTATGTAGACATTGTCTGGCTTTAAACTTTAAGTCGGAGACATGTAGATCATCTAATTCGTGTTGCCATCAGGGAAAAATAGTGTTTCTTCCCAATGAAGAGGCGTATCTGCGAGAAATAAAAGATTTGTTGTTTGGTGAAAGTGAAATCCATAAACACTACAGGCAAAATATCCGAATCTACAATAATATGTTCGCGTTCGCATCATTCAATGTTCAAAACATAGATTTACACGGTTTAGGACCATACGCTATGAGAATCCGTGGTCCTACAACAATTAAAGTGACTACAAGTTTAATTTCAAAGAAACCACAATTTGGTCAGTTTTATATTTCTGATCACGGAGAAGTGATGCAACAAAGAACTGAAGGAGTTAAACAAACGGACGTATTAGAAATTCTACAGCCAATAATGGATGCAAATCTATATGTCCAAAAGTATCGCATTTTACACGAAATTTATCTGAAAAACAGACAAAGAAGTTTTCTTGGATTTCTATATGAATCAGAAAGATCACGCTCATATCTTAGTACATAATTCGCCAGTCTCCTCACTCACTCACTCACTCATGTCTGTCCGAAGCCGAATGCGCAGTCGCCTTCTGTGCAGCTGCCCGAAAAACCTATACGAGACCGACATCGCGGCAGGCGGCGGATTTACGGATTTACCCGCACGGGGGTTGGTGAGCAAGGCGAGCAGGGGGCAAAGCCCCCCCAGTCTATGAAAAAAAAAACAAAAAAAAAACTGAAAAGCTGTGAGCGCATATGTATTCATCCCATTTGCTATGAAACCCCTAAATATGATCTGGTCCAACCAATTAACATCAGAAGTCACATGATTAATTGATTAGGGTCCGCCTGTGGCACTCAGCGTCACATGATCTATCAAATGATGTCAGTATCAGTAGAGAGGTTAGGATCATGCACTGATAGCGCATGGCCACACCCACCACACAACGAATCACCTGGATTGGGGGCCTGAGTGCATCAGGTGACACCTCAGCACCAAACTGCAACAGTGTGAGGTTTTTTTTTTGTTACAGAGGCTGGAGTTCCAATCTTACCACCAACCCCCCAAGTTTTTCCTGTAAGTTGGAAGACCTGCGTGCAGGGCTCGACGCAGATTAACATCATACCCTGGATGAAGCAATTGTAGGTTGATGCTGTGCCAGCAATCAGAAGGTCCTGTTCTGAAAGGCCCCCGACTCTGACACACCACTATGCAAACAATATAAAGACCAAGGAGCACTCCAGCCAATTCAGAGACAAAGTTGTGAAGAGGTAGAAGTCATAGCTCAAGAACTGAATATCTCACGGAGCACCATTAAATCATTCATAACAACATGAGACAAATATGGCACCACTACAAACCTAACCAGAGAAGACTGCCTACCAAAACTCACAGACAGGGCAAGAAGGGCATTCATCAGAGATCGCCAAGGATAACACTGATCGAGCTGAAAAGATCCACAGCCACAGGAGATGTAAGTATGTGTCCATAGGACCACTTTAAGCAGAGTGGGGCTTTATGGAAGACTGGCCAGAAAAATATTCATTGCGTAAAGACAAAAATATGAAAAAACGTTTGGAGTTTGTACAACAGCATGGGGTGGACTCTTTAAACACATGGAAGAAGGTTCTCTGGACAGATGAGACAAAGATGAACTTTTTTGGCAATTATGGGAAATGCCATCTGTGGTACGAACCAAACACTTCCCATCACACAGAGAACACCATTCTCTCGGTGAAGCATGGTGGCGGCAGCATCATGCTGTGGGGACAGGAAAACTGGTCCAGCCTGAAGAAAAAAATGTATGCCACTAAATACAGGACAATACTTGAGAAAAGCCCGTTTCAGTCTGCCAGAGATTTGAGACTGGCATGAAGGTTTACCTTCCAGCAGGACAATGAATGACATCAAACACAATGCTAAAGTGACACCAGTGGATTAAAAGGGAGACACTGAAATGACTCAGAATGGCCTTGTCAAAGCACAGACCTCAACCCAATGGAGAATATGTGACATGACTTGAAGATTTCTGTGCACCAATGCCATCCATCGACCTGTGGTTAGGTGTGCTAAGCTAATAGAGACATTCAAAAAGAGACTTGCAGCTGGAATCGCAGCCAAAGGGGGCTCTATAATGTCTCGACTTTGGGGGTGGGGGCGTGTGAATATTTATGCACACTCAGGATTTCTGTTATTCTGTCCGATTATTGTTTGTGTCACAGTAAAAAAAAAAAAAAAAAAAAAAAAAAAAAAAACTAAATAAAAATGTAGCACCTCTAAAGTGGCAGAGACATATTGTGTAAATCAAATAGTGCTAACCTCTCAACAATCCATTTTAATTCCAGGACAACAAAACAAAACAAAACAGGACCAACATTGGATGAATACTTTTTCAAAGCACTGTATATTTTATATATTGCCTCTATCTATAGTGTCTTTCAAATCTATTTATCTATCCGATAATCAAGCCAATGTAAGTTGTATTTCAGTAGCTCATACAATACAATGCAATTTATTTTTGTAAACCCCAAAATCACACAAGAAGTGCCACAATGGGCTTTAACAGGCCCTGCCTCTTGACAGCCCCCCAGCCTTGACTCTCTAAGTAGAACTCCCAAAAAAACCCTTGTAGGGAAAAAATGGAAGAAACCTCGGGAAAGGCAGTTCAAAGAGAGACCCCTTTCCAGGTAGGTTGGGCGTGCAGTTAGTGTCAAAAAGAAAGGGGGTCAATACAATACAATACAATACACAGAACAGAACAAACCCTCAATACAGTATACAAATATTACACGTACGGAGCAGAATTTAACAGTAGATGATATTCCATAACAAGTAAGCCCGCGATTCTCTAGAGAATCGTAAATCCAAGAATGGCAATCAGTTTCTGTTCCGTCCGATATTTGGATGAATGACATATCATGGAGGGTGGGTGCGTCTGGGGAAATGTCATTTAATTAAGTAAGCATATCTGTATTAAAGCGGTTTCGTTTTGTGGAGACGTGATTCCGTTGCCTTTGCTGACACCGACCGCTGGCAGAGTGGAGCACAGCAAGTTTAGTTTATAGGTTGTGGTGTTCGTGTGCCAGCCACTGAGTCTGGGAAGCCGCTGGGTTTGAGTCTGTGACCGTTATGTGATCTGTATTACTGGCAGTGGATTAGAGCAAGTGTAGTGTACAGGTTGTGTTGTTTGGGCGCCACCTACTGACTCTGGGAGCCGCTGCGTTCGACTCTGGGGCGTGCGCCACAGCGCAGTACGTATGCGCCTCGGTGGGAAGCCGCTGCGTGATGAAATATCATGGAGGGTGGGTGCGTCCTGGGACAGTTCATTTCAACGCGCTTCTGTTATTGTTTTTCTTCATGCAGTGTCGTTTTTGTTTTTTTATGGCTGTGTCGTCGTATATGTGGTGGTGTGGGCGGTCACGTCCGGGCGGCTGTACAACCTGGCGTGCACACTTTACCTCAGGTTTAGTTCACAGGTCGTAATTCAATAACCCTATTTGAACTAAAGCGGTTTCTTTGTGTGGGCACCTTCGTTCATTGTTTTTATCCATACGGGCTTGTTTACAGGTCGTAGCCATACGGGCTCGTGTTTGTATTACTAATCATTGAGCTCCCTCCATTTGGATACGTGCCTCCTTTGCCTGTGCTGTGTCAAAAGCGCGTTGTCGGCGCGCTCGTTCATTGTGTTTATCCATACGGGCTCGTTTTGTATTTCCGTTAGTTGAGCTCTTTCATTGTGGAGCCGTGACGTGTTTGCTTCTGGTGTGTGTGAAGCGCGTTGTGGGAGCCTCCTGGCACAGTGGAGTACAGCAAGTGTAGTTTACAGGTTGTGTTGTTTGGGTACCACCTACTGACTCTGGGAAGCCGCTGCGTTTGACTCTGGGGCGCTGTGCCGCAGTGCGCATGCGCTTCGGTGCGTCCCCGCATCCGCCGTGCATAAATTAACTGTCATTTAGTAATATAGATATAATTTGGATTTGTTTAGAGTTCTGGTGACCTCAGAACCTCAAGCTGCCTCCCCCTATTGGCCATTCCACAGCTGAGACGGAGCTGGGCCAGCCAATCCGATGAAAGGACCCCTCTACCCAACGATTCCTGCGATCCTCCATCAGGGCTGACTTTACCTTAAGTAGGCAAAACAACTTGGCAGGTGGGCCGTGGCACCAAGTGCCACATTTCCAAGGCTTTTTGAATAAACTCTGTGATGAATGTTGAGCTGTCGATAAACAGCATGTCACTTCAGTCCCCATCATACGACATTGGTAGAAGTGGGAACACTAGAGATGCAAAGACAGGTAAACTAAGGAGACACAGAACGGAGAACTACCAAAATAATGAAGAACTTCAGACTTCATGAACTTTATCAATTTTTACTTTAAATCTCTATAATCATAAATGTAGAGAGCGACCTTCTGAATGTGAATAAATTAAGACACCCCCGCATTGTCAAAAATGGAACAGACCAAGGTAGGAAGAAAAAGTTCAAGTTCTGTTACACACATCTTAGTTGGGACGTGAGGGAGGGTTGAGTGTCTTTTATATTAGTTTACATCTTTATTTATAAGTTTATTTTTCACAGGATTGTTCTAACAACGTACCTGAGTGTATAAAAGGTGAACTTTCTTTAAGATATAGTCAATACTGATCAACTCTGTGTATGCTTACAATTTATGTTTAGAGTAAGTGAATTTATATTTATAAGTGTATAAATATAAAGTTAAAATGAACATTTAGAGAAAGGAAGAGAATGAAAGCTGTTGTGATTAATATTGATATATTTATACTGTATATCATCTGATGTATTCTTTGGTGCTTCTAAAATGGACCCAACATGAGCAACAGGGTGTACAACTGTACTCCTTGGTTGTGCCCAATAGCCTACTACCAGGTTAGACTGCCATCCTCTAGACTCTTAATTAGATTGGAGTGTTTCTAAGATTTTATGTTATCAGTGTCTTAGCCCCCTTTAATGGTATCTTGTGCCATCTTTCGCTGGGCTCTTGCACTCTTTTTTTTTTTTTTTTTTTTAAGCTCAAAACAGTTCTTAAATCAGTGCTTGACGGAGAACCAAGTTGCTGTCAGTTCTCAAGGTTTTGTCTGGGGTTTTTGAGATATATATATGAAGGAGAATCAAAAAGTTAAGGCAGCTTACCCTCGAATAGTACAAAGACAATTTCCCTTCTGGGTTAACAAATGTATATCCAAATACCATATTATATATTATTCCATGGCTAGTTGGCAAACGAAACTTGTAGTACTTGATCAGGTATTTATTGATTTATTTTTCACTTATTTATTTTTAATACCCAGAATATAAGAATTCCTTGAAGCTTTCATTGAAGACTTGCCCGATTCATTTGGATAAGCAAAAGCGAGCCAAACTTTGTTAAAAGGCAGCATCTCAGTTTCAGAGTTTCTCTACAAACTTCAATTACATCAGAAGAATGGAGATAGAGGAGCCAGAAGAACCTGATGAGGTGAGAATAAAAACCAGTTTGAGCCAACTGCCTATGTGGATATACCAGACTCAGGGCTGCACACAAAATTATGTCATTTCATACAAGAGAAAACTGAAATGAGTCAATTCATCATTTGACCTGAGTGCCTGCTTGCAGTAGGATCTGCCCAGCTTTCAGTGAAATAGGCTCTCACTTCCATGATGGCAAGAAAAGCCTATCAGGCAATGCTAATATTGGAAGACCATTTGATTTCCTGGAATGTTTGGATGGATGGATGGATGGAAAGATAGATAGATAGATAGATAGATAGATAGATAGATAGATAGATAGATAGATAGATAGATAGATAGATAGATAGATAGATAGATAGATAGATAGATAGATAGATAGATAGATAGATAGATAAGGCACTATATAATAGACAGAGAGGCATCAAAGGCACTATATAGATACAGTCATGGCCGAAATTATCGGCACCCCTGGAATTTTCTCAGAAAATGCACCAATTCTCCCAGAAAATTATTGTAATTACAAATGTTTTGGTATACACGTGTTTATTTCCTTTATGTGCATTGGAACAACACAAAAAAACAGAGAAAAAAAGCCAAATCTGACATCATGTCACACAGAACTCCAAAAATAGACCAGACAAAATTATTGGCACCCTTTCAAAATTGTGGGTAAATCATTTTATTTCAAGCATATGATGCTCGTTTGAACTCACCTGTGGCAAGAAACAGGTGCTGGTAATATAGCAATCCCACCTGAAGCCAGTTAAAATGGAGAAAAGTTGACTCACCCTTTCTGTTGTGTGTCTGAGTGTGCCACACTAAGCATGGAGAACAGAAAGAAGTGCAGAGAATTGTCTGAGGACCTGAGAACAAAAATTGTGGAAAAATATCAACAATCTCAAGGCTACAAGTCCATCTCCAGAGATCTTCATGTTCCTTTGTCCACTGTGCGCAACATAATCAAGAAGTTCACAACACATGGTGCTGTAGCTAATCTCCCTGGACGTGGACAGAAGAGAAAAATTGATAAAAGACTGCAACGAAGGATAGTCTGAACAGTGGATAAACAACCCCAATAAACTTCAAAACATATTCAAGCTGTTCTGCAGACTCAGGGTGCAACAGTGTCAGCTCGAACTATCCGTCGACATCTGAACAAAATGAAACGCTATGGCAGGAGAGCCAGGAGGACCCCACTGCTGACAAAAAAACATAAAAAAGCCAGAGTGGAGTTTACCAAAATGTACTTGAGGAAGCCAAAATCCTTCTGGGTGAACTCTTGTGGACAGATGAGACCAAGGTATAGCTTTTTGGTAAAGCTCATCATTCTGCTGTTTACAGAAAATGGAATGAGGCCAATGAAGAAAAGAACACAGTACCTACAGTCAAACATGGTGGCAGTTTTAAGATGTTTTGGGGATGTTTTGCTGCCTCTGGCACTGGATGCCTTGACTGTGTGCAAGGCATCATGAAATCTGAAGACTACTAAAAGATATTGGGGCGCAATGTAGGGCCCAGTGTCAGAAAGCTGGGTCTGCGTCAGAGGTCACGGGTGTTCCAGTAGGACAATGACCCCAAATATACCTCTAAAAACACCCAGAAATGGTTGAAGACAAAGCGCTGGAGAGTTCTGAAGTGGCCAGCAATGAGTCCGGATCTAAATCCAATTGAACACTTATGGAGAGATCTCAAAATTGCTGTTGGGAGAAGGCGCCCTTCAATTCTGAGAAACCTTGAGCAGTTTGCAAAAGAAGAGTAGTGGGAAATTCCAGTTGAGAGGTGTAACAAGCTTGTTGATGGTTATAGGAAGCGCTTGATTTCAGTTATTTTTTCCAAAGGGCGTGCAACCAAATATTAAGTTGAGGGTGCCAATAATTTTGTCCAGCCCGGTTTTTGAGTTTTGTGTGAAACAATGTCAGATTTGACTTTTTTTCTCTGTTTTTTTGTGTTGTTCCAATGCACATAAAGGAAATAAACATGTAGATACCGAAACATTTGTAATTACAATAATTTTCTGGGAGAAATGGTGCATTTTCTGGGAAAATTCCAGGGGTGCCGATAATATCGGCCATGACTGTAGATATGCCATGTTTTTTCTTCACAATGTAAACATTATGGCTATCAGATGTTAGGAAAAAACAGAATCAGGTAAAATAGTAAAAAAAAACTGGTTTTATCCACCTTAGGAAGACCAAAGACAGATGATCTCAGAGATCAAAGAAATAAACACAATAAATCAAGGTTAAGATGGAACTATAGGTACATATTGTACATATCATGGACACCAGAGATCAATTGTTCTCATAACCAGAGTTTTTGTTTTTCTCTTCTCTACTGTTAACTATCCATATCTCAGTTGTAATGTTAATGGGCTTTATATTGTTACTAGCTACGCTACCTGCCTAAAATTGGATGAGATCTAATGTATCAATGTAGACCTCCATATTAACGCTTAACCTGCACCATCTAATACAGGGGTGGGCAAAGTCATTCCTGGAGGGCCGCGGGTTTTTGTTCCAACCCAGTTGCTTAATTAGAAAACAATCCTTGCCAATAATTACATTTCATGGCTTGTTAGTGCTTTAACTCTGCTATGTTAAGTTATACTCATATCCGAGATTTTTTTTCCATTCTAAGGATATCATCCAAATACTTTGAAGTGTAAAACGGGTGGGTAATTCTCAATCCTTCACTTTTTTTCTCTTCTCTTTTCTTCCAAGTATTTAATTAAACCAAATAGTGCACGATAAATACAAACAGGTATAAAGGGTAACAAGCAAAATAGATAACTGCTGGTTTCTTTTGTCATTTGCATCTTATTGCTAATAAGGAGTAATTAAAAACCGAAAATGCAGCTGTTTAAGACTTAAATAAGCAATAAGGGTTCAAAATCTTAATGAGGGAGATAACTAAAATGAAGCAGAAGTGTTTCTAGAGCAATAAGTACTTCTTATTAAGCAATTGGGTTGGAACAAAAACCTGTAGCCACTGTGGCCCTCCAGGAATGACTTTGCCCACCCCTGATCTAAAAGAATGTATTTTGTAATGCATGTAGTAATAAAATGCATTTCATTTTCCATTCTGAAAGATGGTGGACCACAAACATTTCTAATAATAAAATGCATTACTACAAAGTGTTTGTGATGTGCCATCTGAAATGAAATGACAATGCACTTGTCTCTGTTATATGCCATTTGGCATGGGATCTGTAAAAGCTTAGTTGTTGCTGGTGATGCACCATCTATTGGAATGACTGAGACGTAGCAACCGGACACACACACACAAATACTTGTCCTCTTATTACAGTCAAAGACTTTTTGCAGTCTGAATTTATGCACCAGAATCCTGTCAGGTTTGATATGTTCAAGCACTATTATTTTTTTTATTTCTTTTTTTTGTAATTTCCATTATTTCTTCTTTTCACTTCACTTTTATTCCACATATTTTGATGTGGGTCACTATAGAAAGTGTTATGTATAGCACCTCTTTTTTCTTGTTTTTTGAGGGGTCTCAGTCACAAGGAATTCTATGGTGCAACTTATTTTGTGATTAGAGGCTTCTCTAGAAAATATAAAATGATTTACTTCTGTTTTTGCTGACATCCTGGAATAACTGCGAGATTTTTGCAGTGTCGTTTTTTCTCTTGATGCCGTGGAAGTGCACTACAGTCAATGTTAACGGTGTGGCTATATAAAAGTCACCACCTGCATTCCCAGATTATCAGAGATTGATTTATATGGCATAATTGCAATTAATAATCTCATCCAATGGGAAAAAATAAATAAGAAAAATGGGCCAAGTACTGAATTCCAAAGAACACGTAATGTAACAGGGACAGATGGAGATTATGGATTGTAAATTGACTTAGTAAACTAACGTTTTATTTTACTTTAAAGCTGCCTGAGAATGGAAACCTAGAGTTGGAAGAATTGCAATTGTCTTCTCCAGACGAAAACATAGAAGTTGTAGAGAAGGAAGAGAAAGGAGAGAAAGAAGAGAAGGAAGAGAAAGAGGAAGTGAGCGAGCCGTCTCCACAAAAAACAGAAATTGAAATCCTCAATCCACACCTTATACTACAAAAGGGTATGTGTGTCCTTTCAATAATAATAATAAAAAAAAAAATAATTCTTTACCTCGGTGGGTTGGCACCCTGCCCGGGATTGGTTCCTGCCTTGTGCCCTGTGTTGGCTGGGATTGGCTCCAGCAGACCCCCGTGACCCTGTGTTCGGATTCAGCGGGTTGGAAAATGGATGGATGGATAATTCTTTACATTTATGTAGCACTTTTCTTACTACTCAAAAGGACTTTACATAGGGAGTGGGAAGCCATGTCAACCACCACCAATGCACAGCACCCAGCTGGTTGATGCGAAGGCAGCCATTTTTGCATCAGTGCCATCCCCACACATTAGCGGTTAAATGGAGAAGGGGCGCAAGAGAGAGAGATAGCTAATTAGAGACAGGGGATGATAAGGGAGCAGAATTACAAGGCTGTGGGGTGCAATTTAGCCAGGACATCAGGATACACCCTGCCATTTACAAATGATGTCCAGGGATCCTTAATGACCACAGAGAATCAGGACCTCGGTTGGGTATCGTATGTTCACTCTGCAGTGTGCCTTGCTAAAAAAAAAAAAAATCACTGAGGTCAGCTTTTGGTAGCTGATGAGACAAGACGACGTGTATTTAAGCTTTTAATTTGTTTCCTTTAGTCATTCCCAGTTTTTATTTTTCCTATTCTGAGTTATGTACTTTATGTTAGTTATGTTACTTTCATTTCCTATCAATCCATCCACTATACATATAAAAGGCAAAGCCCTCACTGACTCATCACTAATTCTTCCACTTTCCATATAGATGGGAAGTTGCAATTTTGCATGCTCATTCCTTGTAGTGTCATTACAAAAGTTAGGTATGTTTCATGTCTTATTGCAACACCCAAGAGGGGGTGGGGACCCCCTAAGCTGTATATATAGATAGGAGAAACACCTCCTCACTATTCCAGTATACGTAGGAAGCCCAAATTTCCCATGCTCACTGTACATACAAGCGTTAAGTATGTTTCATTTCTCACCTACTGCCATAACAAACTTTCGAAAATAACATCTTACTTTTTGGCGATTCTCACCATTATTCTGTGATGAACTTTCAGATCTGACCTCTCCTTTTGGTGGTTTCATTCCTTATTTCCATTAACAGATAATTTACTTCACGGCAGAGACGCATAAGGGCCGCCCCCGGTCCCACTTTCCTTTTTCTGCATGGCCGCTGTCCGTGCACTTATCACGTGGTTGGCTCATTACTGGCACAAAAACCAGACAAAAGAGTCATGAAGAAGGTTTGGGGCAGCCACCCGAATAATTTGGTTTCCTGGCTGCAAAGTTGCTTTCAATACAAATAGCACTGATGTGCACAAAACCGAGTCCAACACAGAACTGAGGGAACAGGGAAAAGGTGAAGACTTTTAAAGGGGAAAACAGAAATTGAAGTCAAAGGGGTCGGGCTCATGAAAGTCTTCTGTCATTGGTGTGAGCCTGGACGTGACATCACAGGGGCCGGAGCCGGCAAGGTCTCCTTCCATTGGCTCGGTCCTGGAAGTGACATCAAGAAAGCCA
The DNA here is from genome assembly GCF_900747795.2 of Erpetoichthys calabaricus. NCBI lineage: Eukaryota > Metazoa > Chordata > Cladistia > Polypteriformes > Polypteridae > Erpetoichthys > Erpetoichthys calabaricus. The sequence goes on along the minus strand of NC_041399.2, from coordinate 212,673,665 downwards.
GGTGGGATCTCTCGTGAATGGTCTGCAGGCAAGGGAGGAAAAGAGTCAGTGCACTCTGCCACATCCCGGTATGTCTCGGAACTGCCCTTACTCAAGCCCTTTAGCTGCCTGCCATGCGCACGTGTGTGACACTACCTACATACATTAACGACATCCCGCGCTCATGTGCCTCCTCACTCGCTTCTTTACTTTCCTCAGCTGTTCGAAATGCTCACTGCTCCCTTCTTCTTTACTCCACCACTTCAAGCCGGTTATTGTTGGCCTTCCTTCACATCTTCCTGCTGGTGACTCCTGCCTTTTCATTTAGTTTCTTCACACACTTAATCCTCCAGGCAGGCCTTTGCATACTCTACTTTTGAAGGTCGGCGCCCCAATGATGTTACTACGAAACTTACAACCACCAAAACTTTGTAACGGCACCAGGCTTCAGATCAGATCTCTGCACAAGAACCTCATTGAGGCAACGGTCTTCACTGGCACTGGCTCAGGGGAGACTGGATTTATTCCTCACATCCCTCTCATACCCTCTGACTTCCTATTCCAATTTCCAGTAAGGATCTGCTTCGCTATGACAATAAATAAGTCACAGGGCCAGACTCTAAAAAAAAAAAAAAAAAAAAAAAAAAGGTTGCCATTGACTTGACACAAGATTGCTTCTCACATGGCCAACTGTACGTTGCATGCTCAGCAGACACCCTGGTTATTTTACAGCCCGAGGGCAGAAATGCAAACATCGTTTACAAAGAGATCCTTACATCCTAAAAATGTGCATTTCTCATACACAACATTTACAATTAAACTTTTTACAATTGTCAAAGTCACTCTCAATACTAAAATAAGCCCACGACAATTACATTGACAATCATGTTACGTTATTTTTAAAATGTTTCCTTTTCTTTTTCAAAACTTCTTTAACACACTACTTCTCCACTGTGAAGCACGGGTATTTTGCTACTATATTATAAAGAACCTTTGCAATCTATTTATATTATACTAGCTGTGTACGCCCGTGCTGTAAAAAGCCCGGGATTCTAGATACTATTGAAATCGTCAGAAAATAAAAAATTGAAATGTAGAGATGTTACGTAATTGAAAGGAACTACTCTGGGCATCTCTCTCCTAGGAGGTTTCGGGTTGCCGACGTGCTCGCCTCTCCAGTACATTGGCGGCTAAGTGACTTTCTGTTTCCTCAGAGGTGGAGCTCTTAACCCGACTCCACCTCTCACTTCCGGTGCCGGATAGACAGACACACACTCTTCCACGCGTAGACGTTTATATATAAGAGTAGCTGTGTAAGCCCGTGCTGTAAAAAGCCCAACTATTGAAATCGTCAGAAAAAAAACTGAAATGCAGAGTCAGCGGTTTCATTTTGCGGATGTGCTCGCTCCCCTTGTCTATCAGCAGCTAAGCAAGTTTCTCTCTCGTTTGTTGTTTGACATCCGTGGCAGAGCGACGGTCACTGAGCAGGCTCCTGTCAATAATGGAAAATCCACTGCATCCACTGAACAGGATTATCTCCAGACAGAGGAGCAGCTTCAGCAACAGACTGCTGTCACCGTCCTGCTCCACTGACAGACTGAGGAGATCGCTCCTCCAACACACTATGCGACTCTTCAATTCCACCTGGGGGGGTAAACATTAACATTATACAAAGTTACTGTCTGTCTGTATACCTGCATTGTTATCACTCTTTAATTTAATATTGTTCTTTATCAGTATGCTGCTTCTGGAGTATGGGAATTTCCCCTTGGGATTAATAAAGTATCTATCTATCCCTTTGGCATCAGAGTTGCTTTCTTTCAGCTTCATGCTGTAGCCTCGTACTTCTTTCTTCTCCCGACTCGTTAACTTGGGCCACCTTGCTAGCTCTCACTGGGTGGCTTCTTGACACTGTGGAGAACAAATGAGATGGCTGGCAGTTGTGTTTCTTGCATGTTTTGTCCAATTTTGTGCCATTTATTTATATAATTTTTCTTTTGTTTATTATGTAGATTGTGTTTATTTTTAATTGGAAAATGCCTTGATTATGTCCCATGTGTTTTGTTGGTGGGGCCATCTGCCAATCATCACCAAGAACTGCCCTCCAGGATAGTAGTTCCATAGTTCCTGCCAGTACATTTTAAACATGCTAGGGAGTGGAGTATTTACTTGCGTGACTTATTGCCTTTTGTGATTTGCTGGATTTTTGAACCTGTTCTCTGTTTTTGACTTCACCTTCGGATTCTGTATTGAGGCTGTGTTTTCTGTGTACTGTCTGTCTATCTATCTATCTATCTATCTATCCCTTTGGCATCAGAGTTGCTTTCTTTCAGCTTCATGCTGTAGCCTCATACTTCTTTCTTCTCCCAACTCGTTAACTTGGGCCACCTTGCTAGCTCTTTGAGTTTCATGGTTCACACTTCTGGGCCGGACAGACAAACAGACAGACACACTTCCACACATACATGTTTATATATAAGATAGATAGATTTGAAAGGATTTAAGTTTAACTTGAAAAGTAGTCAGCAAAGAAAATACAATATACACACAAACACTTAGTCCTGGATCACAAGTAGATGAATTGACCTGATTAGTGTTTACACCTTTGGTCATTAGCTAGGTTTTAAACTTCTGAATAATAATAATAATACAGAAAAACAAAACCTGCAGAAAAGGTACTAGATAAGGTAATTAGATCAATTTTAATATTGCAAGAAGAACAAATCATAAGGCAGAAGAAGGATTGTGGTAACAGCCAGCAGTCCCTGTTTCAATAGTAAAGTTGAAAAAATATGAAAACAAAAAGCTGAGGGAGCTAAACAAGGTGGCATGAGCTGATGCAAAAACAGTGCGGAGGTCTTGGTGAGTAGTTCTGTCCCCTTCTAAGTTGGGTTCCATATTGAATGGCTATTTCCAGTGGCTTTGCGGTTTTTATATCAATGTCCAGGATGGGGCAGGGTTTCACAGAAGAGACAGGAACCTGGGTCACTCGTCGTCTGTTGGTAGATAAAGGACAGGGAGTTCTCGAGATGGCATTGTGTGCCTTGCCGAGGCACGTATGCTTGACACTATATGCAGTGGCATGAAAAAGCATTCAGTCCCCTTGAAAGTCCTCAGTTTCCTGCATGACATATTTATCGATTTAGTATTTTTAATGTGAACTCAACACATTTTCTGTAGATACTGAACAGAAGAGCCGCCACTCCAAAGTTCATGTTTGCCAAAGTATTCAAGTCCAACTCATTCATACTTTGTCAGGAACCCAATTGTTGCAATAACAGCCTTCAATCTTTTGGGCTATGTACAGAGGGTATAGAAAAGAATCCCCCCCTTTGAAATATTCCCTTTTTTTTTTTTGCTTTACAGCCTTAAATGAAAACACACAAACCGATATTTCTTCCCAGGTTTACTTACTCAATGCAATCTATAACATCCAAGTGAAAGATATCACAGCTACGGTTCAGAAAAGTTATTAAAAAAAATCAAAAACAAAACCTACTGAGATTAATAAAGGATCCCCCCCCCCAATATCAATGTCATTTTGTTTATTTTGTTGACCCATCTTTTGCTTTAATGACAGCCTTGAGTCTGTTGGGATACTTCTCTATCAGCTTTGCACACCTAGATTGAGTAATATTTGCCCCCCACTCTTCTTTACAGTTTAACTGTTCAAGTTCGCTCAGATTGGATGGTGAGTGTTGGTGGTCTGCTATCTTCAAATCTTTCCACTGATTTTCAATGAAATTTAGGTCTGTGCTCTGACTGGCCACATGAGGACATTCACTTTTTTCTCCTTCAGCCACTGTGTGGTCAATTTTGCCGTGTGCTTCGGGTCGTCGTTGTGTTGAAAGGTGAACATTCTGCCCATCTTCAACTTTCTGGCAGTGGGTAGCAGGTTTTCCTCAACAATTTGATGGGATTTTGCCCCATTCATTTTTCCTTCTACCCCAATGAAAGCCCCAGGCCCTGTGGCAGAGAAACACCCCCACAACATGCTTTACTGTAGGTATGGTGTGTTGTGGATGGTGAGCTGCATTGGTGTACCGTTTGGTATTGAGGCCGAATAGTTTGATTTTGGTCTCATCTGACCAGAAGACCTTTTTCCACTTGGCATCAGAATCTTCAAGGTGCATTCTGGCAAAGCTCAAAACGAGCCTTAATGTGACCTTTCTTGAGAAGTGGCTTTTTCTTTGCGACCCTCCCGAACAAGCCACAATTGTGGAGCGCTTATCAAATTGTTGTCACATGACCACAATGACCACTCTTTGCCATAAAATCCGGTAACTCCTTCAAAGTGGCCATTGGCCTCTTGGTAGCCTCTCTTACCAGTTTCCTTCTTGCTCTTCCATCCAGTTTGGAGGATCCAGGGAGGGTCCTAGTAGTACCAAACACTCATCACTTCTTTTTAATGGACTTTACTGGGCTCCTTGGGATTGATAAAGCCTTTGAGATTTTTTTGGTCTCCATCTCCTGCCTTATGTCTGTCCACAACTCTATCCCTGAGATCTTCTGAAAGTGACTTGCCACCCATAGTCAGTTGTTTGCTCTCAGTTGCACTACCAAGCAAGGGAATGAATGCTCCAGGAACAGCTTCATTAATCACACTCATTACAATTGATCACAGGTGGAAGTAAGCCAGTAATACATGGTCTGCAATGGAAATGGTGGGCACCTACACCAGATTGAGTTTAGGAGGGGGTGAACCTTTAAAAACAAGAAATCCTGAGATGAATAATTTTTTAAAATTCTTCTGAACTGTAGCTCTGATATTTTTCACTTGGATGTTATAGATTGCAATAAGTAAGTAAAGATGGAAAAACTATTGGTTTGTGTGTTTTCATTTAAGGCTGTAAAGCAAAAAATTGGGAATATTTTAAAGGGGCAATTGTTTTCTATACCCACTGTATGTCCCTTACAAAGGGGATTTTTATATCCAGAGAAATAGAAAGGACTCACAAGTATGACCTCATTATGTTTAATTATGACTGTCACCTTTGAATGTGCCTCTATTGTCTCTACAGTATTGGTCGCTCCCCATACCTATCTTTTATAGAGCAAAGTATAGACAGTAGCTATTAATATGAAGTAATACATCTCTGATTAAATATTTTATACTTGTCAATAGGTCCAGAAGTGAAACGACATAGGCGCTTAGGTTTGTCTAGGCACCAAAGTCAAGAGCAAACAGGAGCATCAGCATCGTCATCACCCACTGCATCGGTAAGTCACAAATTGCATTCTTAGGGTTTCAGTGTATTTGGAGCGATCAGATTATCCAGTTGATGAATTTAGTTTTTATTTTCACTGAAAATGTAAGAGGTAATCTGTAGTTGTGATGTTGTAGGGATCAAGTAGTAGATCCAGAGTGACTGCCTGGAAATTCATGTGAACACAGCAAAGTGGGAAGATGTTACAACTGATAGCTGTGAAAGTTTCAGTAATACAAGAATGCAGCAGAATTACAAGCTGAGTGGCTAAAGTGCAACGTGTCATTTAAATCTTGTGAAAGAAATTATCTCCCTATGCATTTAAATAAAAATATATTTTTATATTCAGTACATTTGGGGTGGCACGGTGGCACAGTGGGTAGCGCTGCTGCCTCGCAGTTGGGAGACCTGGGGACCTGGGTTCACTTCCCGGGTCCTCCCTGCGTGGAGTTTGCATGTTCTCCCCGTGTCTGTGTGGGTTTCCTCCGGGCGCTCCGGTTTCCTCCCATAGTCCAAAGACATGCAGGTTAGGTGAATTGGCGATTCTACATTGGCCCTAGTGTGTGCTTGGTGTGTGGGTGTGTTTGTGTGTGTCCTGCGGTGGGTTGGCACCCTGCCCAGGATTGGTTCCTGCCTTGTGCCCTGTGTTGGCTGGGATTGGCTCCAGCAGACCCCCATGACCCTGTGTTCGGATTCAGCGGGTTGGAAAATGGATGGATGGATGGATTCAGTACATTTGTTCACTATAACCGGTTTGTCAGTGTATATTGAGGAAGGAGATTTCCAAGGAATACGGGAGTAGTTCAATTAATCAGCTTTTATTCAGTCACAGATGAGTACATGGATTCATGCTTTGCAAAGCAGAAGAACATCTTATTTTTCCGTCAGCTTATTTTTATATTTTCTTACCTTCCTCCCTCCTCCTTCCCCTTACTTATGAAACAGCATAATATTGTTTATCTAAGCATTTCATCTTATCTTGCAGAAAACTGGCCATCCGTTTCTTTTTTTGTGTGCGTGTCCCTCCTAATGTTAGGAAATTACCCTAGGTCTACTTACTTCACCCTGTCTTATGACAGACGCCCGTATAAATAACCTTTTACTACAGCAAAGCAGCTTTGTTCAGTTTTTAACCCATCATAGCTTGCAAGTAGTTAATCTTTCTTCCACGATACTCATTTAGTGTGTCTTTAGAAAGTATTCAGGCCTTTTTACTTTGGTCAAATTTTGCTATTTTGAAGCCTGGTGGTTAAAATTATTTAAATTTATTTACCCCATAGCAAACACTCAATAATCCAGAATGGCAAAGCAAAAACTGGATTTTAGTAAGTTCTCTCAATGTATTTAAAATAGAAAACAGCACAATGACGCATGTATTCAGATCCTTTAGGACACTTGAAATTTGACTCAGATATATTCCATTCTATTGATCATCATTAAGATATTTCTACACCTTTGGGCCAATCTAACTGATGTGCCATGATTAGGAAGGTCACACACCTGTCAATAGAAGGTCCCACAGTTAAACAGAAACAGGAACCAAGTCATGGACAGAGATCTGGGGAAGGCTACAAACAAATTCTGCAAACCTGAAGGTCCCCAAGAGCACAGCGGCCTCCATAATTCTTAAATGGAAGAAGTCTGAAACAACAACGACAACAACTCTTCCTAGAGCTGGCCACCAGCCAATCAGAGCAATTGTGAAAAGAAGAGCCTTGGTAAGAGTGGTGACCAAAAACCCAATGGTCATTCAGGATGAGCTTCTGGAAACCTATGTGAAAATGGAAGCAACTTCCAGAAGGACAGCCACCATTACAACATTTCATTAATTTGGGCTTTATGGCAGAGTGGCCAGACAAAACCTTCTCCTCAAGTAAAAGACACATGGAAGTCACTTGGAGTTTGCAAAAAGACATCTGCACGACTTTTAGGCTGTTAGAAACAAGATTCTCTGGTCTGACAAAACCAAGATTAGTGTCATGTCTGTAGGAAACCAAGCACCACTCATCACCTGTGCAGTAGCATTCCAATGGTAGAGCATGGTGGTGCCAGCATCGTGCCGAGGGCTTGGTTTTCAGCAGCAGACACTGGGAGACCAGTCAGGGTCAGGAGAAAGTTCAATAGAACAAAGTACAGAAATGTCCTTGTGACGATGCAGGTTCTGCTCCACGCTCCCATCTTCCTTCTTTTTTGTCACTGATGAGCTTGGCAGTGAGGCACAACAAAGCAAGGGGATGGTGCAAAAAGTGCAAAGTGCTTTTATTAAAAACCAGCAATCAAAAACAAAGTGTCCAAATAAATAGTGCAGTGCTTCACAGATCTTTAAATAAATAATTCAATAAAACAGTTGTAAAGTGGAGGTTAAAAAAAACAAAAAAAATCTTTTAAAAATGAGGTTAAAACAACGGCTGGAAGAGGTCCTTTTAAAATCAGCCCGGTGCCTTTCTACTGGTGACTCCGCTGCTTCTCCCGTCCAGACTATGCACCATGGGAGCCAACCTACCTGCAGCTGACCTTCATTCTACCTTCTGATCTGTAGGCTCCCGATCCCTGGCTTTGGTTCAGCACTTTCCAGACTGAGACTTGGGTTCCCCCAATGGCCAGGACACTCACGCTGGGGAATCCATCTCCCAAGCCTCCCGACTCCTGCTGTCTTCCGCGGCTAGCCATCCTTCTTCCGGTCACTCCCGCTCCTCAAAAATGCTCAGCGGGAGTGACCACAATCGACTGCCCTAGGTGTCGGCCAAACACTCCGCTAGGGCTCACTGTCCAGCTGCCTGTGAGCCTGCGCTCTCTCAATAACACTGGCTCTCCTCTCCCTGCCGCCTTCTCCTGCCACCTCCGTTTGTCTTTTCTTCTTTCTCTCTTCATCTTCCCCTGCTAGCCGCCTCGCACTATTTATCATGGGGACATGGATCAGCTGTGGCAATCAGCAGCTCCCGGGAACAATTATGGATGTTGACGACTCCTCACCTGTGCACTTAAGTGAGAACCGCCCGCATCACGAATTCCCCGGGAACCGCTTGGCCACACACACCATGCCCCCTCGCTAAGCTGCAAGTGTGGCAGTTATTTATTTTACAAATTGGCCTTTTTAACATGAGCTGTGGACCCGCTACACCACAGTCCTTAATACAAATCTGCCCCAGAATGCTCTGGAACACAGACAGGGCAGAAGGAACACCTTTTGAAAGGACAAAGCAAAAATAACACAAGAGTTGCTTAGGGACATCACTGGGAATGTTGTTAAATGGCCCAGCAATATTCTATGGTTTGAACCCAATCGAACGTCTCTGGAGTGACCTAAAATAGCTGTACACGGATGGCCTCCATTCAAACTGATAGAGCTTGAGAAGATTTGCAATGAAGAATGGCAGAAAATCCCCAAATCCAAGTGTCCCATTGGACCCAAAAAGACACCAGGATGGAATCTCTGCCAAGTGGGCTTCAAAGAACTGATAAAGGATTTTAATATTTGCATCAGTGTGAGATTTCAGCTTTTTAAAAAATAAAACTTGCAAAAAAATTCTACAATCCAGTTTTTGCTTTGTTATTCTAGGGTGATGAGTGTTACTTGATGAAGAAAAATTTAATTCAATTGACTTTAGAAGAATGCTAAAACATAACCCAATGTGTAATAAGTGAAGGGATCTGAAAACTTTCTGTTATACACCAAAGGATTTGAAGACTTGGGTTTATCCATGTGATAAGTTGTCTACTTTAAGTTTCTTACTTTTTCACCGTCTGTATGAGGATTAATTCCTTCGTAGCTGCCAGTCCTTATCTTGCCTATAAAATCTCTGGCTCTCTTTGTGTTAGTCAGCGTGGCTTAAGCAGAATGAATAGTTCACTTGGCACTCTTGCAAAGGATCTACTGAAGTAAAATAAATATATATGAATACCAAACTCTTCATAAGAGTGACTTCAAAATGTTTATTCAAAAGAAATCCATGACACTGAGTAAGTCACTTTGCCTGTCCATGCTCCAACTGCAGGAAAATACATTTTGTTATACAGTTCTCTACTTGCAAAGCACCTTGAGATGACATTGTCTGTGGGAAGGCACAATATAAAATCATAAGGGTGTATGGTCAATTGGGAAAAATGCCTTGCATGTCCTTTAATGAAAATGACGAGCTGTGCTACCCATCTAAGATGGGTTGAAATTAGGGCTACAGTTTGATTTTAAAATGTAATTGTGATTAATAACACAATTAAAATTTTTAATTGAAATTAACTGCGTGTTAATCAGAAATTTATGTGTACTTCCTTTGTGGCTAAATGCAGGAATGACAGCTTCACTACTTGAAGAAATTTTGCGGTACCATCCCAGTCTCTTTGGCATACGTCCAGTTACGCAGGATAATTAAAGCAAAAATGATACGGCTGTTGGGCTGGATAGCCAAGTTGTACTCCTAGCAGAGGTCCGTGTGGCAGGTTGCTCAAACCAGTAATTACACCTCCTGCATGGACACCCGGGTTTTTATGGCAGCTGGACTGGAAGGGGTGGGGTCAATTTCCCTCACTGGGTGGCTTCTTGACACTGTGGAGAACAAATGAGATGGCTGGCAGTTGTGTTTCTTGTATGTTTTGTCCAATTTTGTGCCATTTATTTATATTAATTTTTCTTTTGTTTATTATGTAGATTATTTGTGTTTATTTTTAATTGGAAAATGCCTTGATTATGTCCCATGTGTTTTGTTGGTGGGGCCATCTGCCAATCATCACCAGGAACTGCCCTCCACCTTATACCCTGGGGCCCTCCAGGATAGTAGTTCCATAGTTCCTGCCAGTACATTTTAAACATGCTAGGGAGTGGAGTATTTACTTGTGTGACTTATTGCCTTTTGTGATTTGCTGGATTTTTGAACCTGTTCCCTGTTTTTCCCTTCACCTTAGCATTATGTATTGAGGCTGTGTACTATCTTGCCTTCTCCGGCAATTTCTTTTGTGTTCTTGGGAACTTTTTTATACTACAGAGCCTTTTGTTTAAATAAATCTTTTGTTTTATAAAAAAAGATTCTTCTAGGCCCTTTTTGTATCTAGTTGGGATTTGGACAGTAATCCCCCACTGGAGGGCAATTTTTGATAGTATTTTTAGGTCTCTTTTGGGACTCTCGAGTCACGACAGTTAGTAGCAGGGCCCTTCTTGTCTCAGCAGGTTATTACATACCTCGACTAAGCCTGTGGAGGAGGTCCGCCGACGCACATACTGTACATGACACCTTCAAAACACATTATTATTACTCTATAAAGCAGAAACTAATCTGATTACTTTCAAATACAAAACAGTTTTTAATAAACACTTGAATAGGGATATGAAATTATTACAATTTATTGAACAGCTTTGTGTGACAGAACAAACAGTGAAACACAATTTGGTCAACAGCATAAAGTTGTTGTTGTTTTTTTTTTGTTTTTTTTTTAACTTTAAGCCACATCACAATGCATTATTTAGTCTAGGACTTGGATTGGCTCCGTTAATACCAATATCTTTAAAATGATATGAAGATGAAAAATAAGACATTATCAATTTTCTGACTATATTTATTCAGCCAGTTGCTTAAGCACACCAGTTCATTAGTCATTCAAGGGATCCCCTTTTCTTATAGCATTTCCTGATATGGAAAACAAAGGTTCACAATGGACTAGTGTTGAAAAACGTAACTTTTAAAATTAACTTAATTGCATTACTTGTTACTTATCAAAAAAAAAGTAACTAAATATGTTCTATGTTTACTTAGAAAATGTAACGCATTATAAATAGAGCATTATTTTTGCAGTACTTTTTCTCCTAATATAAATATGAAACCTTTACTTTTAATCAACATAAATCTATTTAATTGAAAAATTGAGAAAAGAACATTCATTACTACTTCATTCCAGGATAACAACACACCCGGGGCTGCCGCAAGGATCCAAGTGTAGCACTGCTACGTAAAAAGGTACTACATATCCCAGCAGTATAATACTATTGGACAGTTCAGAGGGCCCAGAGGCTGCTGGGAAGAAGATCAAGCCCTTTTAAAAAAAAGGGAACTGGCAAGATGCCAAGGGATCAGGATTGTCCGTCTGTATGTCTTTTCATAAGCTATTCACCCATTTGGTTTACTCGTTGTTTATCTTGGATTAGGATTCCTGTCTGTTTGTGTGAGTTTGTACAGATTAGATATCTTCATCAGGGGGAGGGTGTTGTACCATGTTAGCCATTATGAATGTAGTGAAAAGTCAAGCAAAATGACACCTTTTATTGGCTAACTAAAAAGATTACTATATGTAAGCTTTTGATGCAACTCAGGCCCCTTCTTCAGGCAAGATGTAATAGAGAAACTGGAGTTCCCTGTGTTTATATACACACTAGGACAAGAAACAACATTGGTAAATCTTTAAGTGATAAATCTTAAATGTAAAAAATTAATAGACCCCTTCAGGCTAAGGTTCATTTAACAAGAGAAGATTAGTTAGTCAATAAAAGGTGTCATTTTGCTTGACTTTTCACTACATTCATCAGAGGGACAAACTTTATACTGCTTACAGTGAACCACTCACATGATTTTTCACTCGCCCATCCATCGTCAATTGCCTGTGCGACATTGCACTGTGTTTTGAACATTGTCATTAGTGTTTACTGTTTGAGTTTATCAGTTGCTGGGCTGTGTTATAATTTATTATCGCCGTCAGGAATCTGAATAGGGTCTTTTGCATGCAAGTTTTTGTTATATTGCATGACCTTTTTTCTTTAATTTTATTAATACATTTCATTATTTTTTATCGATCCATTGGGCCCTCTAACGGTGTCTCTGCGAGTGAGTGTGTGTGCACTGGGCCAAGGCTGGGCATGTTCCTGGAGTCCCTGCCATAAAATAAATAAATCATGATCTCTAAGATGATGTGAATCTTGGCACCACCACAACCGGCTCCCTGAGACTCTAAACTAATGGGGTTAAACTTACCCCTCAGCATTCATAAGATTAAATGCACACCTATAACTTTACCAAACAACAGAAGCACCTGCATGCATTATGTTACAGCCTCAGCAGGCAATTTCTTTGCAAAATTAAAAAAAAAAAAAAAAAAACAACTAAAAGGGCAATTATCCTGTGTGAGGATGTAACTCACTTAAAAGCAGTTTAGTTTTAAAGGGACCATCCCCAGGGGAATGAAAAAAAATCAGCTCACCAAAAATTCTCACATAAAACAAAACAGATTCATAAAACCTCACGTATGCACATTTCTATGCAACCTACCCTTTATATAAATCATAAACACCTTGTCAATGTGTGTTTGTGAATATATCTTGATGCTAATCAACTTAACCATACATATGCAATCATGAGGCTGCCAACGTTCATTGGCTGGTAGAGCAGCCTCCCTCCTAACATGGCGAGACCCCAGCTTCATTCTTACTAAGTGCCCTCACTGCAATAAGGGTGCTGTCAGTTTCTCCAATTACACTATATTGCCCGAAGTACTAGGACACTCCTCCAAATCATTGCATTCAGTCACTCCAATCACTTCCATGGTCACAGGTGTATAAACTTAAGCACCTAGACATGCAGACTCTCTCTACAAACATTAGTGAAAGAATTGGTCATTCTCAGTGGATTCAAGCGTGATACCGTGATAGGATGCCACCTGTGCAATAAGTCCATTCGTGAAATTTCCTCACTACTATATATTTCACGGTCAACTGTTAGAGGTATTATAACAAAGTGGAAGCATTTGAAAACAACAGCAACTTAGCCACTAAGTGGTAGGCCACGTCAAATCACAGAGCAGGGACAGCGCATGCTGAGGTGTGCAGAAGTTGCCAACTTTCTGCAGAGTCTAATAGCTACAGACCTCCAAAAGCTCAAGAACAGTGCGTAGTGAGCTTCATGGAATGGGTTTCCATGGCTGAGCAGCTGCATCCAAGCCTTACATCACCAAGTGCAAAGCAAAGCGTTGGATGCAGTGGCGTAAAGCACAACGCCACTGGACTCTAGAGCTGCAGCGACGTGTCCTCTGGAGTGACGAATCACACTTCTCTGTCTGGCAATACGATGGAGGAGTCTGGGTTTGGCTGCTGCCAAGAGAACAGTATTTGCCTGACTGCATTGTGCCAAGTGTAAAGTTTGTTGGAGGGGGGGATTATGCTTCAGCATACAAAGCCATTTTGGACAATTTCATGCTCACAACTTTGTGGGAACAGTTTGGGGATGGCCTCTTCTTGTTCCAACATGACCAGTGTACAAAGCAAGGTCTATAAAGAAATGGATGAACTTGACCGGCCTGCACAGAGCCCTGACCACAACCTGATAGAACATCTTTGGGATGAATTAGAGCGGAGACTGCGAACGAGCCAGGCCTTCTCCTCCAACATCAGTGCCTGACCTCACAAATGCTCTCCTGGAAGAATGGCCAAAAATTCCCATAAAAACACTCCTAAACCTTGCGGAAAGCCTTCCCAGAAGGCTGCAAAGGGTGGGCCAACTCCATATTAAAGCCTATGTATTAAGAACAGGATGTCATTAAATAAAGTTCAGGTGTGTGTAAAGGCAGGCGTCCCAATACTTTTGGCAATAGGCCTATAGTGTATGTTACGAGAACGGGACACGGCTGCAAACTGCCCTTTAATGTTGGCACTAATAGGTTATGATTTTTGTATGTACCCCCACAACATACGAAAACTGGATGTAGAGCCACCCTGGTCAGCTGATGGCTTTCAGCACAACAGTCACGATGTAGTAAAGTTTGACAGATATTCCTACACCCTGAGAAGCGGCAACAGGCAGCAGATATAAACTGATGAGAAACCAAAAATGTTTTTCAGTGCAAATGTGCAACATTGGCCCTCTTGAAAGTTAAGTACAACTAAGTCTGTACATCATAATTATCGCTTTTTAAGTTTAATATGTTTGTTATGTTTAACACATTATAATAATGGCTGGGTTGTATGAATTATTTAATAGCAATAATATTAATATTTCATAGCACTCTGCCGTTATTATAATATAGTGCAGGTATAATATTACATGAATGCCTACAAGTTAATTTAGCTGGCCTGGCTTGAATTCCCTGCTTTATCACAGGTGTTGTCAATTTTCAATTCTCTCCAAAAATGTTCCATATGGATGGGCAGTGGCGTAGCTAGGGGTGGGCAGAGGAGGCAGTCCACCTGGGGCAGCACATTTCTGGGGGTGGCATTATTGGCCAAAAGGCTCAGTACAATTTGTGTGTAAGCAGCAGGGTTCGGACAAACATCACTCATGAATGAAAAAAGTTAAATTCTCTGATTTTTATCCACAAATGCTTCAAAAATAATTTTCAGACCATCCTTCTGTGATGCCATCAGAAACGGCAGTTGAAATTTATGAGGCAAACACAAAAATAAACAAACATTACACGGATAATAATTTCCAGGAAGTACTAGGGTGTTGTATCGTGTTAGCCATTATGAATGTAGAGAAAAGCCAAGCAAAATGACACCTTTTATTGGTTAACTAAAAAGATTACAATATGCAAGCTTTCGAGGCAACTCAGGCCCCTTCTTCAGGCAAGACCGGGGGGGGCCAAAGAGGAGGGGGCGCCCTCCCTGGGCGTCCTTCCCCTCTCCCCCTGTTCCGCCCTCCGCGCCCGACCGTCGTCCGCCCCGTCCCATGGCGGCGGTCCTCCCCGGGGCGCGGCCCGGACGTGCGACGCCTTGGAGAGGGCCCGGATGCATCTTGCCTGAAGAAGGGGCCCGAGTTGCCTCGAAAGCTTGCATATTGTAATCTTTTTAGTTAGTCAATAAAAGGTGTCAGTTTGCTTGGCTTTTCTCTAATTTCCAGGAAGATAAACAATTAATTTACAATTCAGAATTTCATTATCAATCCGAATGCGTTCTTGCTCTGTACAGAAAATATCCCCACCTATCACTTGTGCACTACACGGTTTCTGGTTTTCGCAGCATAATTACAGTAATCCCTCGCTATATCGCGCTTCGCCTTTCGCGGCTTCACTCTATCGCGGATTTTATATGTAAGCATATTAAACAATATATCGCGGATTTTTCGCTGCTTCGCGGGTTTCTGTGGACAATGGGTCATTTTACTTCTGGTACATGCTTCCTCAGTTGGTTTGCCCAGTTGATTTCATTGGCGGATGGCTGAGAAGCTACCTATCAGAGCACACAGTTAAGTTCATGTGTGCTGATTGGTTCCTGAGTGCTGCATTAACCAGGAAGTGCTGCATTAACCAGGAAGTCTCATCTCACTCATTCAGCATTAACGTGCTCCTGCTACTGCTTCAGAGGCCGTGTCCAAGCGCCAACAGAAGATGCAAATGATTGCAGAAAAGGTAAAAGTTTTGGATATGTTGAAGGAAGGGAACAGCTACATCAATGAGTCCACGATTCTTTTTATTTAAAAAGGAGGAAAAGCATATAAGATCTACGGCCGCAGTGTCCTTTAACCAGGGCGCAAAACGAGTTGCAAGTGGACGTGATAAAGCGGTAGTCTGGATGGAATCTGCTTTAGGGATTTGGATTGAAGACTGCCAGAAGAAGAACAACGGCGGTGCAACACAGTCGCCTGAAGAGGCTCCTTTAGAAGAACTGTAACGCTCTCCTTTGTTGTGCAGTAAAATTAAACTCATCGTTATCAGACAAGTCGTCGTGTCATTGTTGGTGAGTAACCATAATTATCTACGTACAGTACTTAGTACATGTACATAGTTTAGTGTCACTGTACACACATTTTACTGTATACAATTTTTCTTGCATTGTACGTATTTATTGCTGGTGGCCTGTCTGTCGTAATGGCTGTAACATATGTGATATCGGAGACGCTATATATCTTTAAAATAATATTTCGATTTTACTGTATATAAACTGTGTTTGCATACATAATTTCAACGAATCTTACCTAATAACTAAGAGAATATAAACGGTTTATGCTGTATAACTGCACGGGGAATATTTATAAACCATGTGGGAGAGTTTATAAGGACTTAAAATATATAAAAATAACCATATAAACATATGGTTTCTACTTCGCGGATTTTCCTCTTTCGCGGGTGGGTTTTGAACGCAACCCCCGCGATGGGAGGTGGGATTACTGTATATTAATTTAAAAATTAGAACATATCAGTGCGTCTATAATATATTCTTGTCTAGTTGATGCTTATAAATAATTTGTGAAAAATTATTTATGTTTCTCTATATATGAATAACTCTATGCAAAATTTATCTTAATTTTTCTCTATACATCATTTTAATGTTCTATTTAAATTGGTTAACATACCCAGGTATGTTGGAGGGCGGCAAATTAAAGCACCGCACCGCCCCGAGCGGCACGAACTCGAGCTACGCCACTGTGGATGGGTCCGAGTTGCCCCAAATATACCCACGTTCTCCCGTCCCGACGTTTATGTGGAAAGATGCACATACATTTCAAGACTATTTTCTGTGCGTACGCAAGCTTTACTAACGAGAAGAAAATATGTGTTTTGGTGTCCTGCTGAATAACAATTTAAAGATGCCCTGCTAGTTTTACGCGTTTAGAAAGAATAAATAAAAAGCATTCTATTGCACATACCTGCATTCTTTCAGGTGCACGAGAACCTGGACCATGTCGGCGGCAGACAGCTGGATTGTTTTTGGAGGGAGCTGGACGTCGTTTAGGCTAATGCTTCGCCAGAGATGTGTCGCCTGCCAGCTGTCCACTTCCTTTAGAGTCGCTCGCATTTGCGCTAAATTAAAAGCGGCAGAAAGAGAAAAAGGGCGGTAAAGTTTTAGGAAACGCGCCATTTCTGCTTATTGAAAGGAGACGCTCGTGGGCGGGCACTGCCTCTGTCTCCTGAGCAAGTGAGCATGCGCGGATGAGAGGTTCGCTCGTTTGTGCACGTGTGACAGAACCAGGAAATGGGTGACAAGGTTTCTTAACATCTGATAGCGGAACAAAACTATGCAAGTAAAAACCTTAAGCGAATTCAGGATACGGCCAGTCGAAGGTGTAGATGCAGTTCAGATAGACAAGGAGAGCATTATTGATGCGCTAATGAGCGCTGGATTTTGACCTTTAGAGCACGGGTGTCAAACTCCAGGCCTGGAGTGCCGAAGTGGCTGCAGGTTTTCATTCTAACCCTTTTCCTAATCAGTGACCAGTTTTCAGTGCTAATTCACCCCCCCCCCCTTATTTTAACAGGCATGTTAGAAGGATTCAGTTCTCTGAATTGATTTGTTTCCTCATTAGATGACAGCCAAACAGAAATGAGATGTTAAACGAGCCAATAGATAACCAGCTTAAACTGGGGCTTCAAACTCCAACCAGTTTCTTAATGAGAAGCCGATGCTTGCTGTTAATTAAACCCATTATTCAATTCCACGGCTTGTTGCTGCTCTCGTTCTGCAACAGCAGATATTTCCAAAACTGTTGATTTTCTGTTTTTTATAAGAACATCATCAAAGCATTTTGGTGAGTTGAGAGATCAACCTTACCGAGACCATCACCTTTCTTTATTTTCAGATATTGTGTGATGTGGTTGCTTGTTTTCTGCGGTGGGTTGGCACCCTGCCCTGGATTGGTTCCTGCCTTGTGCCCTGTGTTGTCTGGGATTGGCTCCAGCAGACCCCCGTGACCTTGTGTTCAGATTCAGCGGGTTGGAAAATGGATGGATGGATGGATGGGTTGCTTGTTTTGTGTCTCATTATTGTTTGGCTGCTAATTAAGGAAAAAGAAACAACTAAAGGGCCTGAGTCAAGTTAATTAAAAGAAGTAATTAGCAGCAAAAATTGGTCACTAATTAAGAAGATGGTTAGAATGAAAACCTGCAGCCACTGCGGCCCTCCAGGACTGGAGTTCGACACCCCTGCTTTAGAGGCCTTTAAGCACTTGAAAGATTTTGGTGCCCCATAAGGTTGCCAGATTAGAAAATTAGAAATACGGGACACTTAAAATCTCTCTCTATATTACTATATATATAAATTTCGAGATCCTACTTGCAATAACTTTATCAGCAAACCCTTTCCATGTGAAAAATATTGCACAATCAACAAGAAAATTTTCTCAGCATTGCATACTTGCCTCTGTAGATATGCCATAAAAGGAAGAGTTATACAGTATATACTGTATCTTTAACAATCTCTTTAATAGTGTATAGATCCATGACATTTTGTATTATTGCAGTACATTTAGTCCTAGCACTTGAAAATTTGCTTGCAGTTTTAGAATCAGGAAATACTGTTGGTAGTAGTACATTCGTACAGTGATTTGAACTGAATGACTGATGATGACGGACAGTATGGAAGGCCATTGCAACTTCTTCGGCTATTATTTTACTTTCTTCATCTGTGCTTTTCTTGATCAAGAAGTTTATTTTACCAGCGTCTTTTGAAGTAGAGGCAATACAATGCTTGTGCTTTGCTGTTTCTATGTGTTGTTTGATATCAGACTTCCCGCCATGTTCAATGCTGAAAGTGCAATTACATACACCACCGTTTGCTTCAAAACAGCTTTGGCCTTGTTTGATAAATGTCCATTCGCTGGAATATTCATCACGAAATTTGCACTTACGTTTTGGCATCTTGGGATGGATGGATGGATTAGTTTTTAAGTTAGAAAAAAAGTGGGCCGTGGCAAGTAGTAACAACACACTTGGTTGACACTGTATGTTGCAATGCTGATCCAGAACTGTACAGCAGCGCGGCCGGAGAGCAAAATGATAAGAGTGTCGCCATCCTCAGCCAACCACAGCAACTGAACAAGTGGCAACCAGGCAGCAAATACTTTCCTCCTTACATTTAGGTTATTTTCATCAAGAGAGTCTGAGAACAGAAAGTACAGGTAGTCCCCAGGTTATGGACATCCGACCTACGACATACGAACGGGGCCACAGCTGCGACGCATGCTCCTCAGTAACTGCGGCTTCATCATCTTCGGCCTGCAGACGCTGCAAGCGGTGGCTGGAGGGGGGCGATTTCGCTGCTCGCGCAGTGTAGTGTCCCTCGGGTGGCTCACGGAGGCAAGCGGTTTCACTGCCTGCCACACCACACATGGCTGCCCCGTTCGTTCTAGGTGCGTGGCTGGTAATGCTGCAAGCTGCCTGCCAGTAGGAATTCGCCAGGCTAATACAGTGGAGCACTTTAAAAAACTACTGAAAACACATTACTTTAACATGGCCTTCTCATAACTTCACTGTAATTTAATCCTGACACTCTGTATATCCAATTCATTATAATAACTATTCATTCAAAATCTGTACTAACCCCTACTCTCTCTTCTGTTTCCTTTTCCGGTGTCCTATTGGTGGTGGCTTGTGCCACCACCATCTACCCAAAGCACCATGATGTTCCAACAATGATGGATGGATTAAAAGCCAGAAGTCTGTATAACCATCAGCATCAAGTGACTCCGTGAGAACCCTAACTACAAAGAGGACTATTTCATTTATGTTAGGTAGAATGCCCAAAGGGGACTGGGCGGTCTCGTGGCCTGGAACCCCTACAGATTTTATTTTTTTTCTCCAGCCTTCTGAAGTTTTTTTTTGTTTTTTCTGTCCACCCTGGCCATCGGACCTTACTCCTTTTTATGTTAACTAAGGTTGTCTTATTTTAATTTCTTATTTGTCTTTTATTCTTCTTTTCTTCATTATGTAAAGCACTTTGAGCTACTTTTTGTATGAAAATGTGCTATATAAATAAATGTTGTTGTTGTTGAATGGGGCAGCGAGGGGTAGCATTGTAGTGTGCCTCGGATGGCTGCATGTTGAATGGGGGCGGTGGTGCGGCGGGACACTGCAGGCAGCATACTGTAGTGGAGGTGACTGTGAGGTGGGCTGGTGATGAACCGCCCCTCGCTGCCCCCATTCATTCTCAATAGCAAGCCTGCTTGTACTGTTATGCACGTAGCAAGAAGTTGTCTCTTGTCAGTACAGGGTGGTCCAGATCTAATTCTGCAGATCCAGATCGTCTGGATGACTTTGATTTATGCAGGAACAATTCCAGTTCGGCACGAAGACGATTCTTCATGTTGTCAGTTCGCACACTTCTCGATGGTCCGGGATTTTTCGGATGATTTTCTATGTAATAAACTGAATACATTATAGCGTAATGAAAATTGCATAATTAGATCTGGACCACCCTATACATCAGACGTGTTGACGACTGGTGCCTTCCTGCTGTGATAGCGTGTACAGTGCTGTGCAGAAGAGCTCATCTTAACCTTTTGCTTTCACCCTTCAACAATGTTTCTGAAACACAAATCTGATGCAAGTGCTGGTGCTACAGTAAAGAAGAGAAAAACCATCACCATTGAAAATAAAGGTGAAATAATAAAAAGGTCAGAAAGAGGTGAAACTCCCATCATTCATTGGCAGAGCATTTGGTTACAGTCGGTCAACAATAACATTTGTTAAAATAATGTACCTGTTCTGACTTACATACAAATTCAACTTAAGTACAAACATACAGTCCCTATCTCGTACGTAACCCGGGGACTGCCTGTATAATCTATATATATATAAAATTCTTTTCGCGTTTGAACCGGAAATTACGTATGACCACACAATATGGAAATTACGTATGAAACGGCAATTACGTATGACCACGCGATATGGAAATTACGTATGAAACGGAAATTACGTATGACCACGCGATATGGAAATTACGTATGAAACGGAAATTACGTATGACCACGCGATATGGAAATTACGTATGAAACGGAAATTATGTATGATCACGCGATATGGAAATTACGTATGAAACGGAAATTACGTATGACCACACGATATGGAAATTACGTATGACCACAGAACATATTATAATACAGGAACTAATCAGTTCGTTTGTGGACGCCATTTTTATATCGTCTTTACGAATTGTTATTATTTGTGTGAGAGTTATTTTACTGATATTAAAAAGAAGTAAACACAAACACGCCGAGAAGTTTTATTTATTCATCCACGTTACTGTCGCGGAAACTGCCACATTGTAACTTTTTTTTAGTTGCCACTACTCGATAGTAGAAGAGATGAGGAAAACAGCTTTGAGTCTTTCTACTTTTTGACTGCACCGAGCTGTAAACAACGGGTCGGGGCAGCGTCCTCCCTTCTCGCACTGTTTGTGACACTTCAAGTGCCCCGTTGACTCCTGGGAGAGTGGAAATCTTTGCGAATGAGTGTAATTGGTGCCATCGAAGCAGGACTGTTTGTAAATTGCCCTGCACGATAAGAAGATGGAGAGTTTACATCTAATAAGATGTACAGACCTCTTCATGTAACGTGTTGGACTTGGGAGTTGTTTGGACCTTCTGCCCATTAATCACGGAAGGGCAGCGTCCACATTTATCAGAATTATTTTTCTCTTAAATCACAGGCACGTCGTGCAAGGTTGTCAGGCAGAAATTTGGACTATCCCATAGAAAATGTAATTTCTATACCACAGCGGTCGTGTAGCGCCTTTCACAAGGGATCTACTACTGAGAAATGATCCAAATACATTTTAGCTGCTGTTAGTTCTACTTACCTGTTGTGTTATAGCGCCTTTAAAATGTAGTTTACCCGAAATCACTCCAGTAGTGCTCAATGTATCTTTACTTCTTAAATGTTAATGTTTTACTGTTTAATAACTTACAGACTACATTTTATTTTTTTAAGTTGCACTCAGTGAGTGAAGCCACTGGGTAATCAACTAGTTACTTATAAATGCCAATAGGGACTCTGCTTTGTTGGGCCCTTGAGCAAGGCCCTTAACCTGCAATTGCTGAGCGCTTTGAGTAGTGAGAAAAGCACTATATAAATGCAAAGAATTATTATAAAGTGACAGCTAAGTACCGTAAGAAGATAGTAAAAATATATATTTATTACAAACTTTGAAAATGAAGTAAATACGGGACATTTGGGTGACCCTGAAAGGTCAGTGCGGGACAGGGGACAAAATGATCAAATATGGGACATGTCCCGTTTATAAGGGACGTCTGGCAACCCATCAATAACTAATTCCAAATATAAGCAATAATAAATCGAAAAAATACAATTTTATTTTTTGAAATGATACAAAACTTGCAGTAAAATGGAAAAACTGTTTATTTTTGTATACTTTCACTTTATTTATGTTTGAAAGGTTTTCTATTTTTTCTAATGGCAAAATCTTTGATCAGATCCTCAAAACCAATCTTGCGTAGCTCATCTGCTTCTGTACTTAGCAGAGATCAGGCATCCAGCCTGCCTTGTTGCCCAGTTGTTCGGCTGGGATTATTAATATACTTCAACTGAGAAAATGAACGCTCAGCTGAGCAATTTGTAACCATTAATGTTAAAAAAATAGGAAAGCAAGTGCCTCTGTTTGTAAAGGCACACTCAACATTGCCTTCTAAAATTATTTTCTAAAGTTCAGCATGACTGAATCTTATTTTAACGTTTTTTTGTTGCACTGAATTTATGACGCACATGCAGTGTGAGTGAAACTGCTGAAGCTCAGCTGAGAAATTTAGTGTTCAAGTCCATCGGGTAAGCAGTCATCAGCAGCTTTTGACAACACTGAGATTAACTTTCAATGTCAGTAGAAGATGAAGTGACATTATGTGGCACATCACTTAGAAAAGAAAATCTCTCTGCTATTTCTTTGTATTTTTCTCCTCTTCTTCTCATCTCAGTTTCAAGTTTGTCAACAGTTGTGTAAAAGGTGGTGAAACAAAATTTATCTCTGGCATTTAGATATACAGTATGTTGTATGTCCAAGATTAAAATATATCATGCACCTCTATTATTACTATTTTATTATTATTTTTATAATTTTTTATATATGTATGTTATTTGGGAGCCCCTTTTTGTGAAACCTAGTTCAGCTGCACCATTTGCAGTTTGGCACCATATGGTCCATGGTAAATCTGGCAGTAAAAAATTTCTGTGTTGCCCTTCTTCCCTTGATGCCCTAAACATGTGCTTATTTTGTTTAATGGTTAATCCAGCCCTGGCGTGCATGCTTGGCTGGACAAGATGGGCTGGAATTCTTCAGTAGCCGTGACCTGCGACTACCGTTAATAGACTTCAATTCACATCAAGAGAGTCCAGAAGCCTCAGATCGATTCAGCGACTTCAGACATGCTGAGGCCAATAAGATGACACCCCTATCAGCAGCATCTATTTGACTCCACCCACTTTCCAAGAGCCACTCCCTAAGTTTTCCTGCTGTATTGACGCCTATATTGCATGCCCATCATAGCGATTTCAATTCCTGCTACGTTTATTTTTTTCATACGTCAATGTAACTTTTTTGTGTGAAAAACGTAAATGAATCAATTTTCAAGGTAAAGCAGCACATCGCATTAAAAATGTCTACTGAAGCCAGTTAGTAAATTATTTAATTGTGCAGTTATGCAAGAGGTAAAAATAGACGTCGTCGTGATTCTCACATGAATACAAAGAGGTTCCGGGCCTCATAGTGTCTGAAGTGCTCGGTTCTGTCGGAGGCCTAAAACTGCCTGACTACAGCTGGATACTTTTTTTTTTTTCAATATGTGTAGTGCGGTCAAATTACCCAGATTAAATTAACACATTTAGGGCTGCGTTACAAAATCTAACTGCAGAAATTTTTAACATATTAATCACGTGTGTTAAATGCAATTGACGGCCTTAGCTGAAATCCAGTTAATCATCGTTGACCACAGTATTAATGTTTGCAGTGCATCATCTATTTTATTGTATTTTGTAATGCATCATCGAAAAAATGTATAGTAATAAAATGTTTGTGATATACCATCTGTTGGAATGACAAATGCAATGCATTTTATTGTTGTAAATGTTTGTGATGCATGCACGGAGCTGGACAGTTTGACATCTGTGGTAGAGCAACGGGCGCTGAGCAGGCTCCTGTCAATCATGGAGAATCCACTGCATTCACTGAACAGGATCATCTCTAGACAGAGGAGCAGCTTCAGCGACAGATTGCTGTCACCGTCCTGCTCCAAGTTATTGTCTGTTATACCTGCATTTTTATCACTCTTTAATTTAATATTGTTATTATCAGTATGCTGCTGCTGGAGTATGGGAATTTCCCCTTGGGATTAATAAAGTATCTATCTATCTATCTATCTATCTATCTATCTATCTATCTATCTATCTATCTATCTATCTATCTATCTATCTATCTATCTATCTATCTATCTATCTATCTATCTATCTATCTATCTATCTATCTATCTATCTGAATGAAAAATACAATGCATGTTGTTACTACAAATGTTTGTGAAGCTCTATCTGTTGGAATAACAAAGGCAGTGCATTTTATTAGTACAAATGTTTGTGATGTGCCATTGTCCTTTTATTAAGGTGGATAATGCATCAAGCTAAACCTGCTGTCTGAGGTTTTCCTATTTTTGCTTTGATTTCCTACAAATATTTACAGTAAACGTGAAAAAAATGAATCAGCACATCATTTGGTCTTGTCCCAAAACTGGCTGCCCAAGACTTGTACAAATTAAATGCAATGAGACAAACAACTCTTACTGAATTCTCTAAAATATCGTAATGTCCCCTTGTCCCGGCTGCATTCAACATCAACACTTGACCTTCCACCTGTCCTCGGTCAAGTGAATGACTTTCTATGTAATATAGAGAAAAATAAAGAAAAGGAGATTCCATCCATCCATCCATTTTCTGCTGAAGCCAATCCCAGCCAACACAGGGTGCAAGGCAGGAACCAATCCCGGGCAGGGCGCCAACCCATCGCAGGACACACACACACACACACATACAGTAAGGACAATTTAGGATTGCCAATGCACCTAAGAAAAGGAGATTCATGAAAACTAAAAATGTACTTTTGTTTCAGACCCCGGGCAAAAAGGAAATGACACTTGAAACCAGGAAAGAGATGGAGAAGCATGCCAAAGCCAAAAAGGATGAACGTAAAGCTCAGCTCGACCCACGCCACAAGTATATCATATCGTTAATTGCATACGGACTTAACCTGAGCGAACTGGAAGTGGAAGATTTTATTATTTCTGATGATAAGGTAAGATTTACTGAAGATACAAGTGAAGAAAGAGCCAGGTTGAGACGAGGAATCTAGAAAATGTGTGTAATGTGAATCATTACAGGGAGCATCCAATCACAGTGAGATCCTGAGCTTCCTTTGTACAAATTTTAAAAACTAGATGTAAAGATGTACAAGATTGACTAAGGCACATTAGATGAAGGGATCTGCCAAAAATGTAATGATCTTCTTCTTCTTCCTCTTCAACTTTTCCCAATTTTATGTGGGGTCGATATACAGTACTTGATCAACCTTCTCCATACAGTTTGGTCCTGTACCTCCCGGCCAGTCAGACCCTTTCCTTCAGATCTCCTTTTACTTTATCTGACCTCCTCCGCTTTGGCAGCCCTCACTTTGTCTTCCCTTGGATTTCTATTCCCATCACTCTTTTGCCCACTTATTCATTGTCTCTCCTCATCACATGTCCATACCTCATCAACCTACTTTCCTGTACTTACTTGGATTTCTCTCCCACTTTTATTGTACTTTGTCTCATTTCTTGTTCTGTCTTTTACTTGTAACTCCACACATCCATCTCAATATTCTCATTTCTACCACATTCGTCTTCTCCTGCAGTCCACTTTATTGCCCATGTCTCAGCTTCGTACACCATTGTTGGTCTTACCATGGTCTTATAAACCTCTGATTACACAATACACCTGATGCTGTCTTCCAATTGTTCCAGCCACACTGTACTCTGTGGGTTATGTCTGCATCTAGTTCTCAATCTTGAGCTACTGCTGATCCTAGATAAACTTATCCCCTCTTTTCAATAGCTCTTCCTGAATCCTAATAATAACACTGGTCTACAAAAAATATTTTTGTTTGCTCCTGGGAACTTCGGAGCATCTCTTTATTAAGTTTTTTACACTGATTTCATATATGAAATCGGAAATTAAGCCAGCACGTCAGGTTTTTGAAATACACATCATTGACGTTTTGACACTTTTGAATATCAATATAATATATCAACACGATATCTGGAGTTTGGACTATGTCCTATTTGGACGCTGAAGTCGAGAACAACAGAAGGCAAAAACACCAATTTAAAATAAAAAGCAATTTCTTTATTCTTGGTGAAAGGAGGCAGGCTGCCCGCCTGCTAGCTCAAGTTGCTACTGACAGGTTAGATCAGACAACCCGCCCAAAGCAGGATGTTTATCCCTTTTTATAACCAGTCTTTATTCTTAAACAAAAAGAGGAAATATGGCAGTTCATTTTGAGGTCATACATAGATCGTTATAGCTTGCGGTCAAACCCTAGATTGGAACATACAGGAATGCACAGTATTTCTAACAGTTAAAGGAGTTATTACCACATTCACAGTCTTAAGCAATAGCCCTTGTCAGCATCAATACACACAAGACCAACTGCAGTGATCTCCCAGCTAACTGTCACAGGGTGTGTGCAACCTAAGCAGATTTAGACAATACTCACTTCCTCATCCTTTCTGCACCATCAGGGTTACAATACTTCAACGGCTATGTGGCAGTTACTGTACAATTTAAGAATCTTTTCTCAACTTATAAAAGGATTAATGTTATACTGTCGGTTAATGCACAGCACATTCTTATTATAGCTTACATTCCAGTTAATAATGTTTTTTCTTTCTCAACCACCAAAATTGTTTGAATGTGTTTATTCTGAAAACAAACCAGAAGACGATACCAGAGACACGTTAATGCATATTTATTTCAATTTACGTCAATATAAAAGTGAGGTCAGAGTGCCCAAAAATGTTGGAGGCACTCGCTTTTTCTCTTGTACTGCACATTCGTCTCTCTTTGCATGAACCAAAAGCAGTCACCCATCGTGCTGAGTGAATTTTCCTCAATATCAGTTTTCCTTCACCTTTATATCTTGATGAAATCTTTCCCCGTGCTCATCTCTGACATCGCTTAGATTTGGTGGAAAAAAGTCGAGATGAGAATGTAAAAAATGCGTCTTCAGTGACATTCTGGCTGGCGTAAGCTCATACGCTTTCAGCAGGTTCTCCACAAGCTCAGTATAATTCTCTGCGACTGTCAAGAAAATTCTGGACAACGAGTGAGGGTGCTGATTCAGTGGGCTTCAGTTTCCTTTTGAACTCATCGTCAAGCATCAGTTCACGGATTTCAGGGCCATAAAAAACACCTTCCTTAATTTTGGCTCCACTTTACTCGAGACCAAACTTATTCCTTAAATGCTGAAACGCATCACTTTTACTGTCCAGTCACCCTAGTTGTCCAAGACCTGGAACATCATAACTAAAAAATGGGACGTGCTGGATGAAAACGGTTTTCAGATTTGGAGTTAGCAAGTGAAATTTGTTAAAGTACAGATAGCAAAATGCTTGTTGACCAGTGATATTATACCTCAAATGTTCTATATTCTTCTTCCTATTTATAATCAATCTTCTATATTACAAAGCCATTCTCCATTCTTCCAACTTTCTCTCCACCTCATCCTTTCTGGTGCTACACAGCACAATGTCAATTGCAAAAGCCTCCTCAGTGATTTTTCAGTTCTGATATTAATTTTAGTTTTAGTTTTTATTTTCCATCCATCCGTTATCCAACCCGCTATATCCTAACTACAGGGTCACGGGGGTCTGCTGAAGCCAATCCCAGCCAACACAGGGCGCAAGGCAGGAAACAAACCCTGGGAGAGTGCCAGCCCACCACAGGGCGCGCACACACACACACACCAAGCACATACTAGGGACAATTTAGGATAACCAATGCCTCTAACCTGCATGTCTTTGGACTGTGGGAGGAAACCCACACAGACACGGGGAGAACATGCAAACTCCACCGTGCAGCCCTTAGTTTTTATTTTATAAAATTAATTTTCGTTTTTATGTCGTTCTAGTTTTCAGTGGAGTCAACAATTATTATTTTTATTTACTTCTGTGTTTAAAATTTTAGTTTTTATTTTATTTAGTTCTGGCCTTTTTATATAATATTAGTACAATTTTTGTTTTTTTTTCTGTTGCAAGACCACAAATCCTGGCCTACACATATTTCAATGCAACTTATGTTTCAGTCAACAAAATACACTCACAGTTCATAATTCCATTAAACACAGCTTTACTATCAATGACCAAACGGATTAAGTGCCCTAATGAGTACAGTCAGGAAGATCAAATGTTTCAACCCAAGAAACCAGTCTGTGTAAGCACGTTGCTGTTGAACTTTAAACAAGTACACATTTCGAGAGATTTGTTCATGTTGCAATGACATCCATTGCACAGATAGCCACACAGTGAAAATATTCGCTTGACGAGCGCCTGTAATGCAAGTACACAGATGAGGTCCTCGGCCATTGGCGCCAGCAGACTGTATGTTGACGATTTCTGCTGCCAGTATTGAAGCAGGGACGTGCGGTGAGGTTCATGAGGCACTGACTCCTTCAGAATCAGATTTGCAAATATATGAACCCATATCTTATTCACTATTCGATTGACAGCATGCACATTGACTACTGGTTATGTTTAATATCTCGTCAGCATTCTTTACACACATATTTGGGAAAGAAAGAACGTTACATTTATGGCATTGAGAGAGAGCGGAGAGAGCGCATTTGCTCCTCACCCTCCATGTGTTCTAAATTTGCCATCGCAATTTCACAATTTATACTCATTCAATACAAATGAAAGAATAGAGTGGTGTACAAAAAACAGATTTCAATTTTGACCTTAATTGAAATATTAAGTTGTTTTTAAAAGATTTTAATTCTTATGCTTTAGTCAATTTTAATGCAGACTGATCAACAAAAGGGCAGCCCGGTGGCGCAGTGGTTCGCTTCCTGGGTCCTCCCTGCGTGGAGTTTGCATGTTCTCCCCGTGTCTGTGTGGGTTTCCTCCCACAGTCCAAAGACATGCAGGTTAGGTGCATTGGCGATTCTAAATTGTCCCTAGTGTGTGCTTGGTGTGTGCGTGTCCTGTGGTGGGCTGGCGCCCTGCCCGGGATTTGTTCCTGCCTTGTGCCCTGTGCTAGCTAGGATTGGCTCCAGCGGACCCCTGTGACCCTGTAGTTAGGATATAGCGGGTTGGATAATGACTGACTGACGGACTGATTCTTTTCTATACCCACTGGTATGTGCATTATATTATTGGACAGACAAGGACAAATATGTTGATCCCCTTACAGTTCACTGAAAATGTGCTCTATGCCTCCTAAAAAGTGATAAAATGAAAAGCCATTATCTCCTATAGACCTGCATGCTCCTGATTTATCATTGAGTAAAGCAAGTCAAGTGTAACAAGAAATGAAGTATTGCTTCTTCTACAAAGAATTTCTCAAAGAATTTTGCTTCCCAGTTCCTCCCTGCGTGGAGTTTGCATGTTCTCCCCGTGTCTGTGTGGGTTTCCTCCGGGCGCTCCGGTTTCCTCCCACAGTCCAAAGACATGCAGGTTAGGTACATTGGTGATCCTAAATTGTCCGTAATGTATACTTTGTGTGTGTGCCCTGTGGTGGGCTGGCACCCTGCCTGGAGTTTGTTCCTGCCTTGCGCCCTTTGCTGGCTGGGATTGGCTCCAGCGGACCCCCGTGACCCTGTGTTAGAATATAGTGGGTTGGACAATGACTGACTGAGTGATCAACAAAAGTATAACAAGAAAAGCAAACGAATATTTTATTTAAGGTCAAAATTTAGTCTTTAAATATTGGATTTTTTTTCTTAGTCTGATCTCATTTTTTTTATAAAATTGAAAACCGTTTATGGTCTTACCTTTATTTGTAAATGAAGTCCATGCGACTATCCTTAATAAACATGTATAATAAACGTGTCTGCAAACCTTATATTGGCGACGCACAGAGAGGCAGCAACAGGCACGTGCCAATTGCATGCATCAACCCAGCGTGTGAGGGAGAGCGCAGTCCGAAGTGAGGTAAGGCTCGTCACTACCGCACCTCACGTTTCTGTCTTCTATTTGTTCAGGAAATGCGCAAATTCAGCAATTTTGACAGTAAAAAAAAATAAAAATTATTGGAATCATACAGAAAACAAATTTATAGCACAGACCAGTAGACAAATTTATTTTCTGCTATTGTTATTAGTTTTTTTTTTTTACTTTTCATGCCTTCCCCGGTTGCACGTCCCTGTACTGAAGTGCAGTCCAGGTGCCAGAGAAGTGCTGGACTTCCACTAAATACTCATCCAGTTGGTCCTGGACTGAAACTCTGAGAATCTTTTCTTCTTCTCGCACGCTACATTTGCTTTTATTATCATCTGCGCTGTAATTAAAGTATTTCCACACGTTACTTTCTTGCTTTCTACCCGCAAAAATCTGTGCAAAACTCGCCATCGGCAACCACACGTTTTTACTGCTTTAATTTCATGAACCAAATATGCTCAAAAAACAAACAATGGTCCTTTACGGAAGATGCGCCACGTGACTATAGTAAGCCCAAGGTACAAGACCACCGCATAGTGAGCAGCACAACGTAACTGAATGCTCAGGGCGACCTATAAACAACCCCTCTGCACGACTGAACCAGATTGAACGAAAATGCTGTTGCTGTTTTTTTTGTTTTTACTCAATTTTTGTTCTCGTTTTAGTTCGTTCACATATCACTAATTTTTATTTTTATTTAATTTTAGTTTCTCTGTTTGCCTTAATTCAATTCTTGTTCTTGTAAAACGAAAAACAATATTTTTAGTTCTAGTTCTCATTTTCGTTATGAAAATATCACTGGCCTCCACCAAGGGAACTGGTCTTTTATCCCACAAGTCATCACCATCCATAACTATATCAAAGAGGTAAGGACTCTCTGCCTTCAGGGAAGGTGACGAAATCACCCTGAGAACAGCGAGGGCCAAACTATCCCGCACCATCAGAGCAGCAAAGTGCGCACATGCCCAGAGAATCCATGGACTTTTCCTACATGACAATGATGCACGGAGCATGTGGAAAGGCATCCAGGCTATCACTAATTACAGGACAACACCACCTACCTGTGACAGTGATGCCTCCCTTCCAGATGTGCTGAATGACTTCTATGCAGGGTTTGAAGCACAGAACAACGTGGTGATGAGAAAGACCACCTCTCCTCCTAGTGACCAGGCATTAAATCTGACTGTGGCCGATGTGAGAAATATTCTACGAACAGTCAACCCACGGAAGGCTGCAGGACTAGACAATATTCCTGGCAGAGTACTAAGAGAATGTGCAGACCAGCTGGCAGACGTTTTTACGGACATCTTCAACATCTCCCTGAGCACCGCCATCGTCCCAAGCTGCTTCAAAACCACCACCATAGTTCCCGTGCCAAAAAAGTCGCAAGTGTCCAACCTCAATGACTACCGTCCCGTTGCACTCACATCCATCATTATGAAGTGCTTCGAGAAGCTGTCATGAGGCACATCAAAATCCTGCTGCCCCCCTCACTGGATCCCCTGCAGTTTGCTTACCGCCGGAACCGTTCAACAGATGATGCAATAGCCACCACTCTCCATCTGGCTCTCGCTCATCTGGACAATAAGGACACATCTGTTCGAATGCTGTTTATCGACTTCAGCTCAGCATTCAACACGATCATTCCTCAGCAGCTGACGGAAAGGCTGAGCCTGCTGGGACTGAACACCTCCCTCTGTAACTGGATTCTGGACTTCCTGACTGAGAGCTCAGTCAGTCAGAATTGGAAACAACATCTCCAGAACCACCACACTGAGCACTGGTGCCCCTCAAGGCTGTGTGCTCAGTCCATTACTGTTCACACTACTGACTCATGACTGTGCAGCAATGCACAGCTCTAATCACATCATAAAATTTGCTGATGACACAACTGTGGTGGGTCTCATCAGCAACAACAATGAGTCAGCATACAGAGAGGAGGTGCAGCGGTTAACGGACTGGTGTAAAGCCAATAACCTGTATCTGAATGTAGACAAAACAAAGGAGATGATTGTTGACTTTAGGAAGGCTAAGAGTGACCATCTGCCATTGAACATTGACAGCTTAACTGTGGAGGTCATCAATAGCACCAAATTCCTGGGTGTCCACCTGGCAGAGAACCTCACCTGGTCCCACAACACCAGCTCTTTAGCAAAGAAAGCCCAGTAGCAGCTCTACTTCCTGCGTAGGCTGAGGAAAGCCCATCTTCCACCAGCTACTCTAACAACATTCTACAGAGGAACCATAGAGAGCATCCTGAGCAACTGTATCCCTGTCTGGTTTGGAAATTGCACGGTCAGGGATCGCAAAGCCCTACAACAGATAGTGAAGACAGCTGAGAAGATCATCGGTGTCTCTCTTCCCTCCATTGTGGACATTTACACCATATGCTGCATCCACAAAGCCACCAGCATTGTGAATGATCCATCTCACCCCTCACATTCACTGTTTACACTCCTACTATTGGGAAAAAGGTACCAAAGCATTCGGGCCCTCACCACCAGAATGTGTAACAGTTTCTTCCCCCAAGCAGTCAGACTCCTGAACATTCATGGACCGGTCTGATATCTGATATATGTGTTCTGTTCTGCAGTGTTGCACATGTTTGCACATTTGACTCACATGCACCTTGTTATATGTTATGTGTCGTGGATTCTTCGTTGTCCTGTGTTTTATGTAGCACCATGGTCCTGGAGGAACGTTGTTTCATTTCACTGTATGCTGTACTACTGTATATGGATGAAATGACAATAAATACTCTTGACTTGACTTAAAGAAGATCCCTTGTACAGACCTACTCAAACTGGGATCTTGCCTGTTACCTCAACACTGCTTTTAACCTGAGTTTCCACCACTCCTCTTGTATTCTCTCCTGTTCATAGATCTTCAGCATTAGATCCCAAAACACACCTACTCCCTCTTGTCTTAAACTCTTCCAAGCTTCTATTGATATTTCATTCAGTCCTGTTGCCTTTCCATGCTTCATTCTTTTTAGTGCCTTCTTTACTTCCTCCCTCCTTACTCCTGGTACTAGCCCTTCGTTTGGGACTCCATCCTCAAGTCTTTATTCAACGGCTTTCCAAAGTACCTCTTCCATCAATTCTTGATCATCTCATGTTCACTCAAGACCAGCCCTTGCTCATCTTACATCTGCTTTATCTGACTAAAATTCTTTCCAGCCTTATTCCTAGCCTTTGCTATTCTAAAAATCCTTCATTCTCTCTCTTTTGTATCCCATTTTTCACCCATGGATAATAGAATTATGAAAGTGGGGTCACGTGAACTTTGCCACCTGTTGCAGAGGACAGAGCTTATCCTTTTAGAACTGGTTGCAAAGCAGGACCCCACCCTTGATGGCAAGACGGTTCATGACAGGATAGGAATACAGGGACTAATTTAAATATGCACTCATTTAAAGTTTTGAGAAATAAACCAGAGGACACAAAAAATGAGGATGCAGATTTCATCAGAACAAGGACCAAGCTAAAAAATATACCCAGGTCTCCAGCATACAAATCTGATCTGACAACTGCTGTTTACCCAGAGAAATATCAAACGTAGTAGAAACACTCAAGTCAAGTCATGTTGGGGACCATGCACTGGTACAGTGCGTTGCCGAACCCACTACACGACAAAACAACTCGGGATCCCAGTTGGCAACCCCCCAGGCAGACACACTGTCCAGTTCCACCATCTGGAAGTGACCCTCTCTCTGCCGCAGCCAGGTGTTACGTGGGCGACCCCTTGGCCTGGTTCAGCCACTCGGGTCTCAACAATGATGATCTTACATGCCGGATCCCCCGTCGGGGAAACGCACCACATGGCTGTAGTGCCATAACACAATAATAATAATAATAATAATAATAATAATAATTCATTACATTTATATAGCGCTTTTCTCAGTACTCAAAGCGCTATCCACACAGTGCAGGTCATGTGCCTCATTCGGGACTCCATGAGCAACACAAAGTCAAACCAATGGTACTCAAGGATTATCCGGAGAGACACAGTACCAAAGGAGTCCAGTCTTCGTCTCAGGTCACTGGATAGCGTCCATGTCTCACAACCATATAGCAAGCAAGCACCAGGAATCTAAATACTTAGACCTTCGTCCTTTTGCATAGATATAGGGAGCGCCACACACCCCTTTCCAACGACCTCATGACCCCCCATGCTCTCCCAATCCGTCTACTGACTACATAGGAACAGTCACCAGAGACATGAATGTCACCGCCGAGGTCAGTAAACCTCTCGATGAGGTCGACATTCTCTCCACAGACAGACACACTGCTGATGGCCATGCCCAAGAGGTCATTAAAGGCCTGGCTCTTTGGTTTTTATCCAGGACAATCGCAAGCCCAGACACTCAGACTCCTCACTCAACCTCTCGAGCTCCCCGATCAGAGCCTCCATTGATTCCATGAAGATCACAGCATCATCATCAACAGATGCCCCACAGCCGCTGGATCCCACGACTTCGCCCAACACCCAATCCAAGCAAGCATTGAACTGTTGCTGTTCAAATTACTGTTCAATGCTTGTAGAAACACTAGGGGATACTAATCAAAATGTACATTTAATAAGAATGGAAACTTAGTGGGTGGTGTTGTTTGTAGTGGTTGGTCTCGAATAATTAAGCCCAAACTTGTGAAATACAGTGGATTCGGAAAGGTCTGCAATGTGTTGTAGATTTAATTTAAAATGGACCCATTCTTGCCCATCAATCTACACTCAGTAACGCATAACTACAAAGTGAAGATATGTTTTCAGAAAGGTTTGACAATTTATTAAAAATCAAAAACTGAAATCTGTCATTCATCGAAGTATTCAGACCTCTAATTCAGAACTTTGTACAAGTGCCTTTGGCAAAATTCTAGCTTCAAGTCTTCTTCGATAAGTCTCTGAAAGCTTCGCACTCCTGGGTTTGGACACTGTATCCCATTTTTCCTGTGAGATCCTCTCAGACTCCATTAGGTTGAATAGGATGCATCTGTAAACTGCCATCTTCCAGTTTCTCCAAACATCTTTTATGGGGTTGATGTTCTCAAGGGCACTCAGAGACTTGTCCTGATGCCACTCCAGCATTGTCTTAGCTGTACAATTCAGGTCATTGTCATACTGAAAGGTGAACCATCACCCCCTTCTGAGGTGGCCTGCATTCTGGATCGGGTTTTCTTCAAGGACCTCTCAGTGTTTGGCTGCATTCGTCCTTACCTCAATTCTGACCAGTTACCCTCTTCCTGACACTGAGAAGTACCCCCATAACATGATGGTGCCACCACCATCCTTCACTGTTGGGATGGTATTAGGCAAGTGAGGAGCAGTGCGTGGTCTTCAGCAGACAAAGTGCATGAAGTTCTGCCTAAAGAGTTCAATTTTGGTCTCATCAGACCAGAGAATCATTTTCTTCCCGCTCTCATAATCATTTAAAGGCCATCATATCCCTTTTACACATAATGGCTTCTGTCAGGCCATGGATTGATGGAGTACTGCTAAGATGTACTTAAGTGACCATTGGGTTCTTAGTCAACTCCCTGTCCAAAGTCCTTCTTACCAAGGTTACTTAGTTTGATTGCCTTTCAGATGACATCTGGTGGTTCCAAACTTCTCACATTTCACAACACTTGTGGCCACTGTGCTCCTGGGAACACTCAAAGCTTTAGAAATGGCCATGGGTGGATCTAATGAGGCTTAAGCTTCTGGGCCCATTAATCCCAGAGCGACCCCAGAAAGAACTTTAGTTCACATAGCTTAAAATTTTTGACTGTCTACTGTGTGAGAAGGTTTTTTTTTTTTTTTAAATTATAATATTAATGATATAGTACAGAGCAATACAGTCATTTTATTCAAAATCTGAGATGTAGTAGCAAAACTTTTAAACAATGTGTGGTGATCTATCGTGGAAGAGCCCCATTGAAGAACATGACAGTGGTTTCCCAGATCTTCTTGCTGGTTACAAAGAGACCCCCATAATAGTTCAATTTTCAGAGCCCCAATAATTAGGTCTCCTACTTGAAATGGTTTGACCCCCTTGTCCTGATCTCTGCAGTACCACAATTTGATCGCAGAGGCCTACAGAAAGTTCCTTGAACTCCATGGCTTGGTTTTTATCCTAACACACAGTGTGAATTGTGGAACCTTCTGTACAAAGATTCGCATGTGTGCCTTTTTAAACAATATCTAACAAGTTCATTTGGACACAAGTGGACTCCTGTCAGGTTCTAGAAACATCTTATGGAGAATTAAAGCAAACAGCAGGCACCTGGGCACAATTGTGAGTGCCATAGCACAGAGTATGAATACTTCTAGGAATGAAAGATTTCAATTTTTGATGTTTGTGAGGATCTGCCTTAACTGCCCAAATTCAGGTGTGTCAGGCTTGTGGAAACTATAAAGATTGTCAGAATGTCTCAAATCTCCCAGACTTACCACTGTTTATAAGGTATCGTACTTTATAACTTCTCCCCACCTTCCCTTCTACATCTATAACCTCAGGCAATTAGGTGTAGTAAAAGATAAGCAGGAGTTAAGTTACACTTTAAATAATGTATTATTGGTAATATTCATAAATAATAACAATATGCAACGTACATTTCAATACTGGCAACCATACAACCTGATAAATGGTGATGTGTACTTTCAGGCGGCACACAGACTTGTTAGTTACTTAAAAATGTCTCTAGTTCATTTGTGGTCAGCTTTCTTAAGAACAGGCCACATGCCTGAGCTGTGCTCTTCATTGTGTTGTCCTTTTCAGTTCATGGTGTATGAGACGGTCTTTCATCAGTTTGGTAAGAGAGAAAGAGAGTGAGGTAAAGGAAGCAGATTTATAGATTATCTGTCCAACCCCTAAAGCCAATAGGGTGTCATGGTACTTAAAGGCTTCTGATACAAGCCAATTCCAAACAGACCAATGGGGAGACAGAATACTGTGACGATGCGAGTTCGCTGCATGCTCCCATCGTCCGTCCAGGAGCCCTTCAACCCTTCACCGTCGGTAATGTTACCGATGAGCTTGGCAGTGAGGCATAACAAATGGAGCAAGGGGATGGTGTAGTAGTGCAAAAGTGCTTTTATTAAACTTCAACAAAACAACAATCAAAAACAAAGTGTCCAAATAAAGAAGTGCAGTGCATCAAAGATCACTAAATAAATAAATAATCCTGAGTGGAGGTTAAAACAAATAAAAAGAAAAAACAACAATCCTTTAAAATGAGGTTAAAACAAGCAGACCCTTTAAAATCACAAGCCTGGTGTCTTCCATTATCTGGCGGCTCCCCTGCTTCTCCCATACGGGCTTCTCAACAGGAGAGTCGCCCTATCAGCAGCTGACCTTCTCTGCCTACTTCTGCTGGTTGGTTTGCCTCACCGATCCCTGGCTCCGGTAAGCTCCACCAAACAGCGACTTGGGATCCTCAACGACCAGGGCTCTCACGCTGGGGAATCCACATCCCAAGTTCCGACTCCCGCTGCCTTCTCGGCCTAACCCAGCCAGCGGTCATACTTCACCGGTCACTCCAGCTCCTTGTTCGCTCAGCTGGAGCGACTGCTTCCTTCTGCCCCACCGAGTGTCGGCCAAACACTCTTGCTAGAGCTCACAGTCCAGCTGCCTGCCTGCCTGCCTGCGAGCCCACGCTCGCTCGCTCACACCGGTTCTCCTTCAGCTTCCTGCTCTCCTCCATTTCTTTTCTCTTTTACTCTCCATTCCTTTTTCTTCCCCCCTTAGCCGCGCTTCTATTTATGAAGAGAACGTGGCAGCTGTGGCAAATCAGCAGCCCCAGAAACAATCACGGATGCGGACAGTTTCTCACCTGTGCAGTTAGGTGAGAAACACCCACATCACGAATCACCCCGGGACCTGCTTCAGCCACAGAACCATGCCCCCTCACTAAGCCGTGAGTGCGGTGATTATTTATTTAAAACTGGCCTTTGACGGGAGCTGTGGACCTTCTATACCACAAATACCTTCACACCTGTCCTCCAAACCAGGTGTTAAGCTAAAGCTTGACAGTTAGGCAGCCTGGCTTTCCTGTAGGGGTTGACTGAGAGACTTTAGCAGAAAAATATTAGCCAAACTTGTTTGAGGCACTTCACCCCAACCCTGTCGTAAAATTACAAAAAGACTCAGTCAAAAAAATGGGGGTGGTTCTTAAACCCTCAAACCGTTACTGTTATTATCAGTATTTAACAGTAATATTACATTTGCTTTGTCTAAGTTACAAATAAAGACATACAAAATATTGATCAACTTGTATGCAAAACTTCACATCACAACACACTGAAACTGTGATTTTTGTTTTTGCTCTTTGTTTTCATCAGTTTGGTATGATTGAAGAATTCTTTGCTGCAAACGGACCAAAAAAGTTAACATTCTTCTATCAAGAAATCACCCAGGTATATTTTGTTTCATTTCCCTTTAAATATTGGAGGTGAGGAGGTATGTTTTTTGTTTAATTACCTTTTAATTATATTGGAGGTGAGGCCTATCAATACACGGGTTAATCTGTGTATGGATGATGCAGCCAAATGAGAGGAATGAGTTAGGGATCAGTTTTTGGCAGATCCCCTCATGAAAAGGCAGCAAGGATGAGAGATACTGTACATCAGGGGCTCCCAAACTCGGGGTAAATTTTACCCTGTCAGTTGTCTCTGAAATAACTTGACACTTTCAAATGTCATTGGCCCCATCATTGTGTATTTCGGATTTAACAAAATTCAGACTTTGCTTTAGAGTTTGGATTCAACAGAATATTTCAAAGAATGACACAAATGAAAATGGCATGGACAAAAATGATGGAACCTGTTTTGTCCTGGTAGAGTAATATATATTGCTCTACTTTCCCCTATTGTATTATTAATATGTAGCCTTAGAATGCCTAATCTCACAGACTTACCACTGTTTATAAGGTATTATTGTACAGTGCATCCAGAAAGTATTCACAGCGCATCACTTTTTCCACATTTTGTTATGTTACTGCATTATTCCAAAATGGAATAAATTCATTTTTTCCCTCAGAATTCTACACACAGCACCCCATAATGACAACGTGAAAAATGTTTACTTGAGGTTTTTGCAAATTTATTAAAAATAAAAAAACTGAGAAAGCACATGTATATAAGTGTTCACAGCCTTTGCTCAATACTTTGTCGATGCACCTTTGACAGCAATTCCAGCCTCAAGTCTTTTTGAATATGATGCCACAAGATTGTATCTCTTTGGAAGTTGTCCTTGGCTTTTTGTCTCCCATTCTCACTATCCTTCTGCCCATTCTGGCATCCATTTTACTCTTGCAGCCGCATCCAGGGAGGTTGGCTACAATCCCATAGACCTTCAACTTCTACATAATATTTGCTAATGTTATCACAGGAACATCAGGCTGCTTGGAAGTGATGGTCTTCTTGCCTTTGCCGTTCACATGTTTGTCTATTACAGCGTTTCTCAACCTTTAAGTATTTGCGACCTGAGTTTTCATAACAGTTTTAATCGCGCCCCCCCCCCTAATGTTTTTTTTGAAAGGAGCCCACTAATACCAATTTGTTCTTTTTTAATTAATGATATATCATAGATGCATATTTTATTATACCTACTTAACTTTTATTGACATTTATCTAACTCTATATTTATTTTTCTAGTATCAGAATGTAGTTTAAGTTAATTTGTTTTGGTTTCAATAGACGTATTTTTCATATTTTGGATTCTTCTTTTCTTATATTCACATCTTCGCACCCCTCTTTTTGTTACTTGCGCCCCCCTAGGGGTCCCACCCCACAGATTGAGAACCACTGGTCTATTATTTCTCCTCAGACAACTCTCTCCTTTGCTTTCTCTGGTCTGTATTCAATGTGGGACACACAATGACACCAAACAGCAGAGTGACAACTTTTCTCCATTTATATCAACTGAATGACTGATTGCACAATTGGAGTCTCAAGAAAACAGCAAGTTTGTAGAGGTGCCAACAAATGTGTCCATGCCATTTGAGAAATTCTTTGTAGATGAAGCAATACTTCATTTCTTGTCACACTTGACTTGCTTTACTCAATGATAAATCAGGAGCATGCAGGTCTATAGGAGATAATGGCTTTTCATTTCATCACTTTTTAGGAGGCATAGAGCACATTTTCAGTGAACTGTAAGGGGATCAACAAATTTGTCCATGTCTGTCCAGTAATATAATGCACATACCAGTGGGTATAGAAAAGAATCAGTCCATCAGTCAGTCATTATCCAACCCGCTATATCCTAACTACAGGGTCACAGGGGTCCGCTGGAGCCAATCCCAGCTAGCACAGGGCAGGAAGAAATCCCGGGCAGGGCGCCAGCCCACCACAGAACACGCACACACACCAGGGACAATTTAGGATTGCCAATGCACCTAACCTGCATGTCTTTGGATTGTGGGAGGAAACCCATGTAGATACGGGGAGAAAATGCAAACTCCACGCAGGGAGGACCCAGGAAGCGAACCCGGGTCTCCTTATTGTGAGGCAGCAGTGCTACCACTGTGCCACCTAGAAAAGAATCCCCCTCTTCGAAATAGTCCCATCTTTTTTTTTGCTTTTACAGCCTCAAATGAAAACACGCAAAAAGTATTTTCTCCAGCTTTACTTACTCAATGCAATCTAGAACATCCAAGTTAAAGATATCACAGCTACAGTTCAGAAAATTTATAAAAAATAAAAAACAATAATAATTCTTTACATTTATATAGCACTTTTCTCACTACTCAAAGCACTTTCCACACAGGGAGGACCCGGGAAGTGAATCCACAATCTCCTTACTGCAAAGCAGCAGCACTACCACTACTACGCCACCTGTGAGGATAAGAAATACTGAGATTAACTCTTTTAGGGCTAATTATTTTTACTTCCTTTTGTCCCAGGGCTGAATATTTTTCCAAAAAACTCTGAAAAGTACACAAAGCAAAGGTTTCATGCATAAATCCACATAAAATACTTATTTATGACAAATGTCACTCTTTTTTATGTTTCAGGAGCCCCTACAGTAGGCATATTCATGAATGTATTAATCACGTGTTTGTCCCATCACTCATAAGCTGAAAGGCATGTTCAGGTAAAAAAACGGCTTGAAGTAGTCAAGTGGCTGCTAAACCGTTGTATCCACCAGCAGGCCGCGTTGTTTGGTGAAATCCAGTTGCCAGCTTGTATCCCACAGATTGATGACTGTGTAGTCTTCCCAAGGCAAATGTTTTCGTAGGCACATCAGCTGCACAAGCGTGTCCAGCACTACAACTATCCAGGGACCGGTCAGCTGATGCAAGTACCTAACTTTTGTTTTCAATTTCCAGATCACTTGTATCAAAATCGGAGTTCGATAAGTCAAAGTCCCATTCAGCAATAATATGCAAAAAATAAATGAATAAATAATACACACAGAGTATTTCACTTTGTGCATTTGCTTCGCTCTCTCACCCAATGTCGATGCCATTCTAGACGTTGCTTACTCTACGCTTCGCAACGTCAAGTAAACAAGTCTAACAGTCCTCCGAGCAGAGAGGGTCGCCGTCTGCCTCGGATATCCATTCTCAACCCCTTGTGTCGACAAAAGTCGACATCCGCCCTAAAAGAGTTAATAAAGGATCCCCCCACCTCCTAAACTCAATCAGGTGTCAGTGCCCACCATTTTCATCACACACCATGGCTACTGGCTTCCTTCCACCTGTAATCAATTGTAATGAGTGTGATTAGTGAAGCTGTTCCTGGAGCATTCATTCCCTTGCTTGGTAGTGCAACTGACAGCAAACACCTGACTATGGGTGGTCAGCCACTTTCAGAAGATCTCAGGGATAGAGTTGTGGACAGACATAAGGCTTTATCAGTCCCAAGGAGCTCAGTAAAGTCCATAATAAAGAAGTGTTTGGTACTACTAGGACCCTCCCTGGATCCAGCTATAATAATAATAATAATTCATTACATTTATATAGCGCTTTTCTCAGCTATACCTCCAAACTGGATGGAAGAGCAAAGAGGAAACGGGTAAGTGAGGCTACCAAGACGCCAATGGCCACTTTGAAGGAGTTACAGGATGTTATGGCAAAGAGTGGTCATTGTGTGCATGTGACAAGAATTTGACAAGAGCTCCACCATTGTGGCTTGTTCAGGAGGGTCGCACTTCTCAAGAAAGGCCACATTAAGGATCGTTTGAGCTTTGCCAGAATGCACCTTGAAGATTCTGATGCCGAGTGGAAAAAACAATTGGCCTCAATACCAAATGGTACACCAATGCAGCTCACCATCCACAACACACCATACCTACAGTAAAGCATGGAGGTGGCAGCATTCTCTTGTTGGGGGTGTTTCTCTGTTGCAGGGCCTGGGGACTCTCGTTAGAGTAAAAGGTAAAATGGATGGGGCAAAATACCGTCAAATTCTTGAGGAAAACCTGCTACCCTCTGCCAGAAAGTTGAAGATGGGCAGAATGTTCACCTTTCAACACAACAATGACCTGAAGCACACAGCAAAATTGACCACACAGTGGCTGAAGGAGAAAAAAGTGAATGTCCTTGTGTGGCCAGTCAGAGCCCAGACCTAAATCCCATTGAAAATCAGTGGAAAGATTTGAAGATAGCAGACCACCAACACTCACCATCCAATCTGACTGAACTTGAACAGTTAAACTGTAAAGAAGAGTGGGGGGCAAATATTACTCAATCCAGGTGTGCAAAGCTGATAGAGAATCCCAACAGACTCAAGGCTGTCATTAAAGCAAAAGATGGGTCAACAAAATGACATTGATATTGGGGGGGGGGAATCCTTTATTAATCTCAGTAGGTCTTATTTTTGATTTTTTATAATTCTTCTGAACTGTAGCTGTGATATCTTTCACTTGGCTGTTAGAGGTTGCATTGAGTAGGTAAAGCTGGGAAGAAATATTAGTGTGTGTGATTACATTTAAGGCTGTAAAGCAAAAAAAATGGGGAATATTTCGAGGGAGGGGATTCTTTTCTATACCCACTGTACCAGTGGTTCCCAAAGTGTGCACCACAAAATATTAAAAAATGTTCATAATTTTATTTCCATTTTCAATTCAATGTGATAGGATGTGACATCTGGTGGACCTGGTCCAAACCAGTTACTCACTTAGTAATAACTGTTGGCGGAAGCTTCTACAAATAGTTACTACATGGCGCTCTACAACAGTTAAGTTTCTCAGTTGTTTTAGGAGTTTGTCGAACTTTCTCGGTACTTTGTGTTCGT
Organism: Erpetoichthys calabaricus; assembly: GCF_900747795.2. Classification (NCBI taxonomy): domain Eukaryota; kingdom Metazoa; phylum Chordata; class Cladistia; order Polypteriformes; family Polypteridae; genus Erpetoichthys; species Erpetoichthys calabaricus. The sequence continues at coordinate 212,630,395 of NC_041399.2, read as the reverse complement.
ATATAAACAGCTGTCGGTTTCGCGGGTTAATACTGTTCAATTAGTTTCCCGAGATTGTATCAACTGTATATTGTTGTGATTAAGTCAAGTGAAGTTTTTGAAGTATTTCTTCTCGTATGTAATTTTATAAATGGATTGGTTTTTACTAAACAGTAATAAATTGTAAAAGTATCACTGCTGGTGCTAAGGCTCAAGACTTGTTTGAGATTCCTAACACTTTTATATCTGAAAATAATTTGGAGAGGACTAAGTGTGTTGGTGTCTGTACTGATGGTGCTCATTTTATGCCTGGCTTTTATGGAGGATTGCAGGCACTTATTCGAAGCAAAGCCCCTGATGCACTTTGTCCCTTGGATCACTAGGGTGGACTCCTTCACGATCGTACCCACTCTCCCATTCAGTGGGCATGATCTGTCCCATGAACGCTCGTCCTCTTTCTTTCACCTTAACGCTGCGCTCGCACTCTCCAAGTCTTTTTTCTTTCCTTTTCACCTTTTTTTGTTCCCCTTCTCCTTCTGTGCTACCCTGTTCTTATACACCTCACTTCACATTTCATTTCTGTTTGGGTGCCATTTTAAGGGAAGAAAAGAAGCAACTCAGAGGAACGATGAAGAAATTCAGGGGTACAAATCTTAAAAAAGCAATTCAATTAAAATGAATTCACAAGAGGGCGGCAGTTTGGATACCTGGGGACCTGGGTTCGCTTCCCGGGTCCTCCCTGCGTGGAGTTTGCATGTTCTCCCCATGTTTGTGTGGGTTTCCTCCAGGCGCTCCGGTTTCCTCCCACAGTCCAAAGACATGCGGGTTAGGTGGATTGGCGATTCTAAATTGTCCCTAGTGTGTGTGGGTGTGTGAGTGTGTTTGTGTGTGTCCTGTGGTAGGTTGGCACCCTGCCCGGGATTGGTTCCTGCCTTGTGCCCTGTGTTGGCTGGGATTGACTCCAGCAGACCCCCGTGACCCTGTGTTCAGATTCAGCGGGTTGGAAAATGGATGGATGGATGGATGAATTTACAAGAAGTTAATTAGCAGCACAAACAGGGCACTCCTTAAAAAAAGGGTTAGAATGAAAACCTGCAGCCACGGTGGTCCTCCAGGACCGGAGTTGGCGATCCCCTGGATTAAGCAATTGAGAACGATCGCACCGTCACGTGCAGGTGCGACTCATCCCATTTACTCCGTCATGAACTCCCCGCAGCTGCACGATCGCGCCCATGGAGACTGCGAATGGATTATTTAAAAGCTACCAATCTTTCGTAGCCACGTACCCGCTACACCACAATCCCACTAATTATAATTAGTTAAATTTGTTCAATTACATTTTTTTGTGATCTTCAATATGTGTTTTATTTAATTTTACTTAACCCTTAAATTATTGGCTATTTCTAGAATTTGATGGGGTGGTGGGGTGCACCTTGGGTAAACCTGGATTCAGCTAGGGCGTTGAGAATTGAAAAAGTTTGGGAACCACTGGTATATCCTGTAATTGCTCATATATGTTTCATTCAGCGTATATATTATAAAAGATAGCCCGGCCACAGACAGAAACGACAACGCAGTGTCCACCACACACACGTTTATTTAGCAACCACTATTATACAGTATTTACAATTATTTACAGGTCACAGTCCTTGGTTCTCTCAGCCGCCTCCACTCCTGCCACGCAGGCTCCGTCCTTCTTCCACCCGACTCCGGCTCTCTGATTGGAGTGAGGCGGCCCCTTTTATCTCGTCCCAGATGTGCTCCAGGTGCCTGATGATGTACTTCCGGCAGCACTCCCCAGTGTGGTGGAAGTGCTGCTCTTGCACCCGGAAGCACTCCGGGCATACACCATCCCTGGTCTGTCAGCACTTCCTGGTGCCCCTGAACTGCTGTCCCCCAGGGAGCAAGGACCGGCCGAGTGCCCAGGGAAAAGAAGCGCCGCTCTCCCGGTTCCTCCTTCCTCCAGGCATCCCAGTGGGGCAGGGTTCCTGGCCATCTATCACAATATGCTTTGTGTGTGTGTGTGTGTGTGTGTAAATGTGTCTTTTGTTGGTACTCTTCTTATTGGCTCTATACTGCAAATGAGAATTTCATTGTGCTGAGTACACACAAACAATAAAGTTAAATTTGAACTGAAGGTTTTAGTCTTGCTAAGCACACGCTTCTCATGTCTCTTAATTTAAATTAGCTGCTCCTAAAAAGTCATTAAGCCATTTTTATGAGGCCATGGTAGATATTCAGAATTGGTTTCCCTAAATGGCTCTTTAACAAATCAAACCTCACCCATCTTTACTGATTATTCTCAATAAATTCCTGAGGTTTCATCCAATATTTATTTTTCTACAGAAAAAGCTCAGTGGTACTTTATTGACTGATGCCAGCTCCGTGACACCTCACAAGAGGGTTTTCCTTTCTAGTGGCTCTGAGGAGGTGAGTGCACCAGCTTTATCTATATGTCGTTACTTTTAGTAAGACCAGAAAGCAAAACAATACCAACTGGTGAGTTTGATTTGTGATGGGCTCAGATGCCATTCAAGATGGTGGAGGTTGGCAGGATAATGAATTGTATCACACTGCTGATGAAATGTCTGGACTTTAAGCAGACATTAGAACATTAGAAGATTAGAACACTCTAGACGAGAACAGGCCATTCAGCCCCACAAAGCACGCCAGTCCTATCCACTTATTTCTTCCAAAAAAACATCGTTGAGCTTTGAAAGTCCCTAAAGTCTTACTATCTACCACACTGCTTGGTCACTTATTCCAAGTGTCTGTCATTCTTTGTGTAAAGAAAATAATTCTAATGCTTGTACAAAATGTACCCTTAACAAGTTTCCAGCATAGTCCCCGTGTTCTCGATGAACTCATTTTAAAGTCACCGTCTCGATCCACTGGACTAATTCCCTTCATAATTTTAAACACTTCAGTCAGGTCACCCCTTAATCTTCTTTATCTTAAACTGTAAAGGCTCAGCTCTTTTAATCTTTCCTCATAGTTCAACCCCTGTAGCCCTGAATCAGCCTAGTCACTTTACTCTGGACATTTTCTTGTGCTGCTATGTCCTTTTTATAACCTGGAGAGTAAAACTGCACACAGGACTCCAGATGAGGCCTCACCAGTGTGTTACAAAGACTTCAGCAGACCCTCCTGTGACTTGTACTCCACACATCAAGGCGCTATATAACCTGACATTCTGTTAGCCTTCTTAATGGCTTCTGAACACTGTTGGGAAGTCTGTAGCTTAGAGTCCACTATGACTCCTAAATCCTCCTCATAAGGTGTACTCTTGATTTTCTGACCGCCCATTGTGTATTCAAACCTAACATTTTTACTTCCTATGTGTAATACTTTACATTTACTGACATTAAATTTCATCTGCCACAAATCTACCCGAGCCTGTCTGCTATCCAAGTCCCTCTCTGATGGTATAATGGATTCCAAATTATCTGCTAATCCACCTATCTTGGTATCATCTGAAAACTTAACCAGCTTGTTACTTATATTCCTATCTAAATCATTTACTGTATATATATTAAAAATAGCAGCAGCCTTAGCACTGACCCCTGCTGGTCACCACTCTTAACATCAGCCCCCTTCTTCCCAACACAAGAGGCAGAGATGTGAAGTGGCTGGCGCATAGTGCAGGATGGGGGGGTTGGCGAGCAAAGAGAGCAGGGGGGAACCCCCTAGTCATTTTATAAAATGTTAAATATGCAAAATGTAGTATATTTTTAGGATGAGTGTTCTTGTCTTGTCTGTACAAAGTTTCTGTCCTGGCTGGGTTCAAATTCATGATTTATGTTTGTTGATTTTTGATTTTTTTTTATTTATCTTGATTATGCACATCACTCTTTATTTATGGTTTTGTCTTTTTACAGTGCCCTCCATAATGTTTAGGACAAAGACACATTTTTCCTTGATTTACTCCTCTGCTCCGCGGTTTAAGTTATAAATCAATTCAGATGTGATTAAAGTGGCACATTGCAGACTTTCATTTAAAGAGGTTTGCACACATTTCGGTCATACAACACTTTTTGTACATGGTCCCCCGTGATAATGATCCAGAGATCTGTATGTTGAAAGGGAATGAAAAACCAGTCCTACTGGTAGACACCGATGGGTGGTTCAGGAGCGCTCCTATACTTGCGGGAAAGCCATGAATCCACAATCAGTCCTGAGCACACAGGTAGACAGAAGACGATCCAGACCCTAACAACAAATGCAATCCAGGACACAGCAACTAAATATGGCTTAATTAACAGAAGGCAGTCCGACAGGTAAACAAAACACAAAGTACAACAACAAAAAACACTCCTCCCCTTTCGGACACCTGCCCTCCTTTTAAACCCCTCTGACCACCTTCGACCCCAACAGCCCCTGCAGGGACTGCTGGGAGATGCAGTTTTAACTAATAGTAGCACTTGCTACAATCTTATGGAAGGCCTGCAAAACTGGATTTTAATCAGGTGACCAGCTTGGCCATTCAGGAATTTTCCATTTTTAAGGTTTGACAAAGTCCTGTGTCACCTCAGCTGTCTGTTTGGCTCATTATCTTGTTGTAGGGTGAAGTACCGTCCACCGAGTTTGTAGGCATTTACTGAACTTAAGCAGATCAGATGTTTCTACACACCCCAGAATTCACTGTGCCATTGCTGTCAGCAGTTTCATCATCAGCGAAAAGAAGTGTGCCAGGACCTGTGGTAGCCATATGTGCCCAAGCCATTACAACCCCCAGCACCGCCATGTTTGACAGATGAGGTGGTCCACACTTTGGTCTCACCATCACTCTGATGAGGTTCATCTTTGTCTTGTCTTTCCACAAGACCGTTTCCGAGAATTTTGCAGGCACTTTGAAGTCCTTTTTCCCAAACTAATCTGGCCATCTTGGTTTTGTGATTTTTATTTTGCAGTGTGTGGCCTCTGAATTTCTGTTCATGAAGTCTTCTGCTGATAGTCGTCTCTGACACACACACATCTGCCTCCTGAAGACTGTTTGTCATCTGTTGCACAGGTGTTTGTGGATTTTTCTTGACCATAGTGAGGATTCTTCTGTCATCAGCAGTGGAGGTCTAATTTGGCCAACCAGTCCATTTGTTATTACGGACGTCACCAGTGTGTTCTTTCTTCTTCGAGATATTCCAGATGGTTGATTTCGGTCATCTTCAGGTTTTACTGATGTCTCCAATAGTTTTATTCTTGTTTTTCAGCCTCATGATGACTGCTTTGACTTTCATTGGCACAGCCATTGTCCTCATGTTGAACAATGGCAACTTCAATCTTCAAAGGGTAGAAGCAAGCCAAGGTATCTTATGAAGCAATGAAGCCCACCTGAGGAATCACAAACATTTGGGTCGCCAATTGTCTCAAACATTGTGGTGCCCTGAAATGGGGGACCATGTAGAACAAGTTATTTCTACATGCTATGACTGAAATGTATGCAAAATCCCCTTAAGTGAAAGTCTACAATGTTCACTTTAATCACATCTGAACTGTTTGATTTGGAATTTTAAACTGTGAAGCAGAGAGGGCAAAACAAAGAAAAATGAGTCCCAAACATTATGGAGGGTACTGTATATACTTTACTGAAACAGCTCCACTTCTTTTTTTACAGGGGCTTCGTGGAGTTTGTATGTTTTTCCTGAGAACTTCTGATAAAAGTATAACGACTGCCAATGTCAATCAGGTGAGTGTATTTCCAATGACACATGTTGTTTAATGTAACTCACATTTCTAGAAAGTTCCGTTATATTCTAGCTTAAAGAAAGGTATCAGCGTGCCAGTTTCCAAGGTCAGGTGCCACTTCTTTAGCCTCACGTTCAACTGGTACGGTCACACGAATGTTATACCTTTTATATGTCTGCAGTATGGGCGGCACGGTGCTGTAGTGGTAGCACTGCTGCCTTGCAGTGAGGAGACCAGGGTGCGTGTCCTGGGTCTGCCCTTCATAGAGTTTGCATGTTCTCCCCCTGTTTGTGTGAGTTACTTCCCACTGTCCAAAGAAGAAATGCAGGTTATGTGAATTGGTGACCCCAAATTGAGCCTTCTGTGTGTTTGGTGTGTGTTCACCATGTAATAGACTGGCGACCTGTCTAAGGTTTGTTCCTGCCTTGCACCCTATTCTTGTTGGTATAGACTCCAGCCATTGACCGTGGTGTAAATTAGGTGGGCATGGCTGGCTGCGAGGAAACAGTCTGAAGCTGGGAGAAATGTTAGGATACTACCCCATTTTACAGCAAAAAATCGAAAGTGGTTAAGTGCACGACTGAAAAGACACGGACTTCAGGTCAGTCTTCCAGGCTTTCTCACCCTCTGATCTCTGCTCTATCTCTTAGTTACGTGTGTCTGGCTCTTAGCGAACTCAGGTCCAAGTCTTCTTAAAGACACCTCCTTTCTGTGCCGTCGGTTTACAGTCGATCCTCGATATACGGCCGGCCTGACATGCGAACAACTTGGTTTACGACCAAAATTTTTGTTTTGAATTACGGCCAACGTCTTGCATTACGACCCGAATGCGGTCACGTGTATCTGCTTGTGCGATTGTAAACAAACAGCTGAGAGCGTTAGTAAGCGTCAGTTGGAGCCCAGATACATGTGTTTGTGGATGTAATTTCGGTCAGTGCAGTGATTTATATAATTTATTTCGATAATTGCTAAGGAAGGAAGAGAAGGTAACAAAGGTAAAGAAAGCGATCACAATCAAAAACGAAGAAGGAAATTGTGCGGAAATATGAGAGTGGTGTTCGTGTGACCGATCTTGCTAATATGTACAGCATGTCGAAATCCACCATCTCGACAATTTTACAAAGAAAAGATTTGTATAAGGAGGCTCCTTCCAAACAATAACCACCTTCCATTTCATTCTCCTCCTCGTCCTCCCTTCCTGCAACCCAAAGATGTCAAATTAAATGATGAGTACAGTATGAAATTGTTGTTTCTGGTAGGCTAGGCACTTTTTATAACTTTTTGGTTAGTACATTAAAAAAAAAGGGTGCATGGGAGTTTGCCCAACCAGTCTACATGTGTTTTGTGGACTTGGAAAAGGCATTCGACCGTGTCCCTCGGGGAATCCTGTGAGGGGTGCTCTGGGAGTATGGGGTACCGGACCCCTGATAAGAGCTGTTCGGTCCCTGTACAACCAGTGTCAGAGCTTGGTCCGCATTGCCAAGTCGAACCCGTTTCCAGTGAGAGTTGGACTCCACCAGGGCTGCCCTTTGTCACCGATTCTGTTCATAACTTTTATGGACAGAATTTCTAGGCGCAGCCAGGGTGTTGAGGGGGTCCGGTTTGGTGTACTCAGGATTGGGTCACTGCTTTTTGCAGATGATGTTGTCCTGTTTGCTTCATCAGGCCGTGATCTTCAGCTCTCTCTGGGTTGGTTTCAGCTGAGTGTGAAGCGGCTGGGATGGGAATCAGCACCTCCAAATCCGAGACCATGGTCCTCAGCCGGAAAAGGGTGAAGTGCCCTCTCAGGGTTGGTAGCGAGATCCTGCCCCAAGTGGAGGAGTTCAAGTATCTCGGGGTCTTGTTCACGAGTGAGGGAAGAATGGAGCGTGAGATTGACAGGCGGATCGGTGCGGCGTCCACAGTGATGCGGGCTCTGCATCGGTCTGTCGTGGTGAAAAAGGAGCTGAGCCGTAAGGCAAAGCTCTCAATTTACCAGTCGATCTATGTTCCTACCCTCACCTATGGTCATGAGCTATGGGTAGTGATCGAAAGAACGAGATCGCGAATACAAGCGGCTGAAATGAGTTTCCTCCGCAGGGTGTCTGGGCTCTCCCTTAAAGATAGGGTGAGAAGCTCAGTCATCCGGGAGGAGCTCAGAGTAGAGCCGCTGCTCCTCCGCATCGAGAGGAGTCCGATGAGGTGGCTCGGGCATCTGATCAGGATGCCTCCTGGACGCCTCCCTGGTGAGGTGTTCCGGGCACGTCTAACCGGGAGGAGGCCCCGGGAAAGACTCAGGACACGCTGGAGGGACTATGTCTCACGGCTGGCCTGCGAACGCCTTGGGATTCTCCCGGAAGAGCTAGAAGAAGTGGCCGGGGAGAGGGAAGTCTGGGCATCTCTGCTCAAGCTGCTGCCCCCGCGACCCGACCTCGGATAAGCGGGAGACAATGGATGGATGGATGGACATTAGAAAAATTATTGGTGGTTTTGGTAAATTATGCACATTATACAACCCTTTTTTATTATGAAAAGGTTACGTAAGTGTTGCTGTGGGAGGTTCGGAACACATTATGGGTATTTCCATGATTTCTTATGGGAAAAACAGTCTTGACTTACAACCAACTTGAGTTACAACCAGACCTCGCAAACGAATTGAGTTCGTAAGTCAAGGGTCCACTGTATGTGGCAGATCAGGTGAAAGAGACGGGACTTGTTCTGGAGGTCACAGTCGTTAGGGCGTGCCCTCACTGGTCATCTTCTCTGGTCTGTGGAAAAAGGTCAGGATACTAGTGGCATCCGCTCCACCTCTCGTTCTGGAGTGGCGGTGTTTACCTTAGTCGAGTTTGTCAGGAGAGTTCAGGTTATAAATGACAGCAGTAATGGTACACCGCACGATAACGTTCAGTGAATATACTTGACTTGAGCATTCCTAGTTTTCATATTCTTTCTCTGTATGTAGACTCTCATTAATACAAATGCTTTTTGAAATGAACTTTATTTTCTACCAGTAAATGCGCACGAATACACTTGACTTGAGCATTCCTAGTTTTCCTCTTCTTCCTTTCTCTGTACATTTAGCATTCGTTTGCCCAGAGGTTGATGTGCTTGCTGCTTCCAGAGCAGCTCTTCTTTTCTCCACCCTAGCGGCCTGCTTCTTTTCTTCTTCCGTCGGCATCTTTTTGTGTTAAAACTGATTACGTTTTTCTTAGTTTGTCACTTAAGCTGGCACTTAAGTGTTCAATCCGCCTCAAGAATGAGTTATGATATGAAGAGGTAGGGGAAGTGACGGCCAAGGTGGTAGGGAATGAGAACTGCGCCTGTATGCATGCGCCGCACAGCTGCCCTGCTGCGTGTTGCTGAGAGTTTATACTACAATAAAATAAAATTAAAATCAAAAGAGGAATATAACCTTGGAGGTCAAACATCAACATGAAACCGGATTGTAGATGTCACATAGTATTTGTGTACCAAATTTCAGGTCAAATAGTTCAAATGGTTTGCGAGCTACAGGTGATTTAAAATCCCAGACAGACAAACGAACAGCCACGGTAGCGTATTATATATAAAGATGACATGACATGTTTGCAGTACGTCACCAGGGCTGACAGACATTTCATGCAGCAGGCAAGGCAGTAAGAATAATGTGTCTTCAGAAAATAGTCAGACTCTTTCACTTTTTGCACGTTTTGTTTTATTGTAGTCTTGAAAGACTACAGGCCAGTAGCACTCACTCCAATCATCGTGAAGTGTTTTGAGAAGTGGTGCTGGCCCACATTCAGAGCAGCATACCGGACACTCAAGACCCCCTGCAGTATGCCTACTGGCCCAACAGGTCCTACCTCAGATGCCATCTCGGCCGCACTACATTATTCCCTCTCCTATCTGGAGAACAAAGACTCCTACATCAGGATGCTCTTTGTTGACTACAGCTCTCCTTTAACACGATTATCACCCATAAACTGTCTGCACGTGGTCTGTACCCTCTGTGACTGGCTCTTAGACTTTCTGACTGGCAGGCCCCAGTCTTTCAGGATTGGTAATAGGACTTCAGCCACCATTATCACAAACACAGGCACCCAACAGGGATGAGTCCTCAGCCCTATCCTCTACACCCTTGTTCACCCACGACTGTGTCACCTCCCACAAAGATAACATCATCCTAAAGTTCGCAGACATCACCACAGTGATAGGATGCATCACTGGTGTGGATGAGGCGGCCTACAGGAGGGAGGTGGACAGTCTGGCGTCATGGTTTTAGGACAACAAACTCACCCTCAACACAGACCAGACGAAGGAGATGATAGTGGACATGTGGACACCGGCCACTGTTCATCCGAGGGCTTGAAGTGGAGAGGGTGAGCAGCATTAAATACCTGGGCATCTACATCAGTGAGGACCTCACTTGGACACTTAACACCACACAGCTGGTCAGCAGGACTCAACAGCGGCTGGACTTTCTGAGGAGGCTGAGGAAGTTTGGTATGTCAACTAAGATCCTCAGCAACTTTTACAGCTGCATTGTTGAGAGCATCTTGACCAGCTGCATCACCGTGTAGTACGGCAACACTACTACTATGGACCTCAAATGCCTGCAGAGAGTGGTAAAGACTGCTGAGAAGATCACCAGGACCCCACTGCCCTCTCTACATAGCATCTACAACTGCAGAGTCCGCAGGAGAACTGCCTCGATCCTCAGGGACCCCACTCACCCCCTACATGAACTGTTCACACTTCTACCCTCAGACAGGAGGTATAGAGTATGAAATTCAGGACTTCCAGGCCAAAGAACTCTTTCTTTCCCAAGGCCATTAGACTCCTAAATAACTGACTGGAGTTTATAACTGTGGGCCACCTCATTCTATCGACCTCACACAACTGTGTTTGACTTGTCCATCACACACCTACCTGCACATTACACTTTATACTTCTATTCTGTTTTATACTTTATGCTGCCTCTGTTACTTATTATCTATCTGCTACTCATTATTTAAGTTTATCTTTATACTTTGGTTTGTTAACCATTGGCATTTGGTGTGGACAGCAAAGAAAGAATTTCATTGTACAGGAAAACGTGTTTCCTTACTGTGCATATGACAATAAACTTCAGACTCAATACTTCAGATTGACAAAGCAAAAGCATGATTTTAGGAATTTTTGCCAATTTATTAAAAACTAGACAGTAACGGTGCACTGCACGATAACGTGCAGTGAATACACTTGACTTGCGCATTCTTAGTCTTCATCCTCTTTCCTTCTCTTTACGTTTATCATTTGTTTGCTCAGAGGTTGATGCGCTTGCTGCTTCCTGAGCAGCTCCTCTTTTCTCCACCCTAGCGGCCCGCTTCTTCTCTTCTTTCGTCGGCATCTTTTCACGTTAAAACTGATTAAGTCAGTATTTGTGTTGCAATTTCCTTAATTTTTCACTTAAGCTGGCACTTGAGGCAGATTGAAGACTTAAGAATGATTTACGATATGAAGAGGTAGGGGAAGTGATGGATACAATTTAAAGAGATTGTTATTTTCATGGAAATTGTTACATACTCTTTCGATTCTATGTTACATCGCTTCTCTGTGATCATAAATATTCACCTAACCGAATTGTGGTTTCTTCAAAATTAAACTTGTCGTTTCTTTAATTGTTGCAGGACTTCGGATTCTCATAGCGTATGGTCCATTATTGTGTTAATCTACGTTTTGAGCATCGAATGATACGAATACGAAAAGATTATTGTAGACTCTGATTTTTTACCTTTAGTGTTTGTGGATTTCACTTTCACCAAACAGCAAATATTTTAATTCTCGCGGATAGGCCTCTTCATTGGGAGGCAACACTACTTTTCCCTGATGGCAACACGAATTAGCCGATCTACAAGTCTCCGACTTAAAGTTTAAAGCCTTACAATATCTTCATACTTCTGACATATCACCAATGTCCATGTACTCAATCTCTTTTTGCTGTTCCGTTATTTCATCAAGTAATAATTTCAGTTTCTTTGTGCTAATGCGATCTTTACTTTCTTTTTTTTTTGATACTTTTGAATTTTACTACTTTCATAATCTGTAACTTGCTCCGCATGTGTATCACGGCAACGTTTTTTTTGAGCTTTTCGAATTCCACTACTTTCATATTCTTTAACTTGCTCTGCATGAGTATCGTGCCAACGTTTTTGAACGTCTTTATGAAGTCTTTTAATGCTGACCCCAATTGGACCTACGAGGTTTTCAGTTCCACTTGGTTCAGGCTGATTATTAGTTTCCTTATTTTCAGAATTTACTCATAGCTGCTCTTTCTTCTTCGCTCGTTGACGTGCTATCTAGAACGTATAAAATTTTTTAAGAGCTGGGAGCACATGATGTGTGTCTGCCAAAAGCATTCCAACGACTGAGAGATTAGATGTCCGCGATCTTGTTTTAAATTGTTTGTAAGTAGGGCGTGACGTGCAAAAGTGACCGTCTCACGTGTCTTGCTTCCAATGGTTGTAAAGTTTAGTCTCACGGGACGTCAAAGTGTCTTTCCGAGAAGGTCACGTCTCGACCCAAAATTTTTTTATTATAATAGAAAGACATTTTTATAATTTTTTGGATGAACTCAAATGCCATCCATCTCTTGCTTTGTCTCACTATGACTACCTCACAAGGGCCAAGAACATTTGATATTTGTATGCCCAGGGGCCAATCGCACTCATAGTAGTGGTCGCCATAGAAGAAGCTATAACTAGACAGATGGCAGAAATACAAATACATATGGAAAATATAATCTTAAATGGAGAAACAGTAAATACATTCACATTCTTTTTCTGTCACACACTGTGTTAAGACTTATCAAAACCCCGGTTCTTGTCTCTTGATTACCCTCATATGATTAGGATGATGATGATGATGATGATGATTGCTGTATGGTGTCTACGGTGCTGATGTGGGGAGGCGATGAGATGTTTGGCACTGTAAGACGTCAGCAGGATCAGCTACATCGGAAGAACCAGGTTCTGATTGCACACATTGACACTTTAGAGGAGGCTACAGCAGGGAATGTCTGCACATCACTTCATTTGCATGGATTCAGTGTAGTGCTCCATGTGTGGCAAAGTCATGTTTTGCTTTTTAGAACTTTATGAATTTTTGTTTTCTTCTTAATATTTTTAATCTTCAGTTTGTTTAATCTGTACATGCAGAACACATGGATAAGGAGGGCTGACTATATACTATTTGTAAAAATGTTTGGTAGAGCAAAACATTTGATATTTTTATGCTGAGGTGCCAATCACACCCATAGTAGTGGGATGGGCAGTAGTGGTGCCAATCACACCCGTAGTAGTGGGGTGGGCAGTAGTTTTCCTGATCTGACAGAAAATCAATTGCTGTGTGGTCGGGCGGTGGAAGGACAGACTGGAAACAGTCGGAATGTTGGGACACCAACCGGGTTGTCCCTTTTAATCGTCACGAGACGGAACAAACAAAATAAACAAAAGCAACGAAAATAGCGCCAATGCACTATCCTGATCAGGGATTTCTTTCACAGTAATAATCTTTTTGAGAGTCACGTGTTTCGCCGGGCAGCTCGTTCCGGTCTCCCGGCAAAAGACGCCTTTCTCTTTGCCGGCGCTTCCTTTATAGCGGTACTTCTGGAAGGGGCGGGGTTAAGTGCCCTTGCCGGGCGGCTTCTTGGAGCTGTGAGGGAAGAAGAAAAGGATAAGGTCAGCGGTAGCTCCCCCTCTCATCTCGGCAGGTTGTTGTTGTACCTTTCCCCGGCCCTTAGAGGAGTCCTCCGACGCCCATGCGTGACAGCAAAAACACAAAGACAATACAAGTATAAAGAAAATTCTCATTCTCATCCTGATACACTGTGTTAACACTCACCAAAACCCTAGTTCTTCTCTGTTGATCACCCTCATGTGATGATGATGACGATGATAACCATGATCATTGTTGTATGGAGCCTACAGTGGCGATGTGGTGAGGTGATGAGATGCATGGAACTGTGAGACATCAGAACGATCATCTACATTCTAAGAACCAGGTTCTGATTGCAGACGTTTATGCTTTGGAGGAGGATGAAGCAGGGTATCCCATCTCTTCATTTGAGTGGATTCAGCATAATGCTGTGTGTGTGGCAAATTCTTCACATGCATTATAACATTTGATTCTTTGTTTTCTGTTTTTCCCTTAAAGGAAGTGAACTTTGGGATGCTCAACTGTCCTGCCAGCTCCATTTTGCAAAGTATGCAAGAACTTTTATTCCATGCCATGGTTCCTGCTCTCAAGTCACAGGAGGTATGGCTCTACTGTACAGTGATGTAATAGAGGCATTGAGGAATGTACACAAATATATATTATGTTTAATTACACGGATGAGTTTCAAATCTGCACTTTTATTTTTTCCCCTTGATCCAATTCAGAGCTTTTACTGAAAAGGCTCCAAACACACACAAGCTAGGCAAGGTGCTTATCGACAGTACTAACAGAATGCCAGCTCCATACAGCAGGTGTAAATGGGGAGTTGTGTACCTCTAATATATACAGTCAGAAACAAAGAAAACAAATTCATATTTGAAAAATGTCATTATACAGTTAAGGCAGTGATCACAAGTTTTATTAAAAGAAAAAATTCTGAAAATAAAAAATTCAGTCATAAAATCCAAAAATTTTAAAACATGTAAGCCTTGCACTCGTATTGCTCTTTCAAAAGATTAAAGCACAACTGCACACCAGTTTAAAGAAAAAGTCTGCTGTAGATATTACTAAAAATATGGAGAATTCTCTGACTTGTCTAAAGATAAAAAAAGTAGTCATGGTCACAGAGGCACTGTACTGGCATTGGTATAAGGAGGAGCTACATAAGAAAGGGCACAGCAGACATCCTCCATCGACAGCTTCTACAACTCTGTGATGGCCAGTGAGGTGTGTTGGGCCAGTAACATCGCTTCAAGAGAGGCACACCATATAAACACGGTAATTAAAAGGGTATGCTCAGTTATGGGATGCACTCTGGACCTGCTGGCAGTAGTAGAGGAGCAGTGAATGAAGACAAAACTAAGTGCCATTATGAACAATGATGAACATCCTTATTCAACAGAAGAAACAATACTGGGGTTCCTTTATAAAAAACAAAACATACCATTAATATGGGTGGTGCCATTCTGTAAATGTCCTATACCTCTGTGATGGAGAGTGTGATGTACTGGACCAGTAACATCAGTTCAAGGGAGGCCCACCGAATTAACAAGCTTACTAAGGAGGCAGGCTCAGTTATGGGAGGCCCTCAGAGCCTGATGGAGGTATTAGAGAAGCAGAGAATAATAGGCATTATAAACAATCGATCTATCATGTAATGCCTTTCATATCTATCTATCTATCTATCTATCTATCTATCTATCTATCTATCTATCTATCTATCTATCTATCTATCTATCTATCTATCTATCTATCTATCTATCTATCTATCTATCTATCTATCTATCTATCTATCTATCTATCTATCTACAGTTAGGTCCATAAATATTTGGACAGAGACAACGTTTTTCTGATTTTGGTTTTGTACATCACCACAATGAATTTTAAATGAAACAACTCAGATGCAGTTGAAGTGCAGACTTTCAGCTTTAATTCAGTGGGGTGAACAAAACGATTAAATAAAAATGTGAAGCAACTAAAGCATTTTGTGAACACAATCCCTTCATTTCAGGGGCTCAAAAGTAATTGGACAATTGACTCAAAGGCTATTTCATGGGCAGATGTGGGCAAGTCCGTCGTTATGTCCTTATCAATTAAGCAGATAAAAGTCCTGGAGTTGATTTGAGGTGTGGTGCTTGCATGTGGAAGATTTTGCTGTGAACAGACAACATGCAGTCAAAGGAGCTCTCCATGCAGGTGAAAGAAGGCATCCTTAAGCTGCGAAAACAGAAAAAACCCATCCGAGAAATTACTACAATATTACGAGTGGCAAAATCTACAGTTTGGTACATCCTGAGAAAGAAAGCAAACACTGGTAAACTCAGCAACGCAAAAAGACCTGGACGTCCACGGAAGACAACAGTGGTGGATGATCACAGAATCATTTCCATGGTGAAGAGAAACCCCTTCACAACAGCCAACCAAGTGAACAACACTCTCCAGGGGGTAGGCGGGCGTATCGATATCCAAGTCTACCATAAAGAGAAGACTGCATGAAAATAAATACAGAGGGTGCACTGCAAGGTGCAAGCCACTCATAAGCCTCAAGAATAGAAAGGCTAGATTGGACTTTGCTAAAGAACATCTAAAAAAGCCAGCACAGTTCTGGAAAAACATTCTTTGGACAGATGAAACCAAGATCAACCTCTACCAGAATGATGGCAAGAAAAAAGTATGGCGAAGGTATGGAACAGCTCATTATCCAAAGCATAGCACATCATCTGTAAAACACGGTGGAGGGAGGCAGTGTGATGGCTTGGGCGTGCATGGCTGCCAGTGGCACTGGGACACTAGTGTTTATTGATGATGTGACACAGGACAGAAGCAGCCGAATGAATTCTGAGGTGTTCAGAGACATACTGTCTGCTCAAATCCTGCTAAATACAGCAGTCAAATTGATTCATGATACAGATGGACAATGACCCAAAACACACAGCCAAAGCAACCCAGGAGTTTATTAAAGCAAAGAAGTGGACAATTCTTGAATGGCCAAGTCAGTCACCTGATCTTAACCCAACTGAGCAGGCATTTCACTTGTTGAAGACTAAACTTCAGACAGAAAGGCCCACAAACAAACAGCAACTGAAAGCCGCTGCAGTAAAGGCCTGGCAGAGCATTAAAAAGGAGGAAACCCAACATCTGGTGATGTCCATGAGTTCAAGACTTCAGGCTGTCATTGCCAGCAAAGGGTTTTCAACCAAGTATTAGAAATGAACATTTGATTTCCAGTTATTTCATTTGTCCAATTACTTTTGAGCCCCTGAAATGAAGGGATTGTGTTCACAAAATGCTTTAGTTGCCTCACATTTTTATGCAATCGTTTTGTTCACATCACTGAATTAAAGCTGAAAGTCTGCACTTCAACTGCATCTGAGTTGTTTCATTTAAAATTCATTGTGGTGATGTACAGAACCAAAATGAGAAAAAAATTGTCTCTGTCCAAATATTTATGGACCTAACTCTATCTATCTATCTATCTATCTATCTATCTATCTATCTATCTATCTATCTATCTATCTATCTATCTATCTGTTTGTCTGTCTGTCTGTCTAATTGTAATATTTTCCCATGATATAGACCCGAGGAGCAATAAAAGATGGCTTGAAAAACATCCAGATCCAAGAGTTCTTCACTTCCTTGGAAAAGTTTATTTCCAGCCTTTCATCAGCAAGAGACAACATCAAAAGGAGATTCCAGCTGCAGATGGTTGAATTGGGGGATTGCCTGGACAATCTGAATAGTCCTGCGGACTATGTGGCAGCAGGTATTTTGACCAATTTTTGGTTATTTGTTAGCTGCAGAATACCTCATTGTCTGAATCTACTATTGTGGATGTGAAGTCGAGATTTGATTTTGATACCGCTCTGTAACAGGTCACACACACTCACCCCTGTCCATGCAGGGCCAGTTTAGAATTGCTAAATAAGCAAACCTGCACATCCCTGAGATGTGGGAAGAGGTCAGAAGTACAGGAGAGTCAGCATGAACAGATTGTCACAATGTATATCTATAGTACGGTTATCTCTTGCGATTTGTCAGGGTTAGGGGCTGTAGGATTCCCACAAATCTGAAAATCTGTGAATAGGTTTTAGGGCTATGATTCCTGTATATTCCAAGTTAACTATTTTGCAGTGGAGCATTGAAACAAAAAGACACTGCTGACTGTGATCCTGCCCACTTCTTTTGGCTTATGTTTAAAACTACTGATCTAATCTTTCATCTGGCAGGCCTTGCAGCAACTGCCAAAGCTATCCAGTAACTCAGTACTCCCAGGGTTGATGGGATTTGCGGTCCATTTTAGAAGTGCTGCTACAATGTTGTCTGGGGTTTTCCACAATAGGTCGCAAAACTCTCAAAATAGTTTCCATTTCATTATTGATTGCAGTCCTGCAGATAGGTATATTATTATTTCAAGGTAATACACTACAAGTACTGGTAACTTTTATGATATTGTGGTATTAAATTTTAAAATATTCTAGGGGCCCTGTTAGTAATTAACCTATTTTGGTTTTCTTCATATTATTCACATTAATAAGGACTTCACCTGAGCTACATGACATCATTCAATTCAATCCAATTCATCCATCTGTTATCTCTGAATCTGCATTTTCCCATTTCAGGTTATGGGTGGCTACAGCTGTCAGCAACATCAGGTGCAAGGTGGGCACCAGTCCATGACAAGGCATGATTACATACACACCCACAAATAGAGCTAATTTAGAGTAATTAAATCAAACTAAACCTGGGAGCAGGCTGTGAATTGAATCGGACATTTTAAAACTTTGAAGTTGCAGCACTACAGTAGATTCGGAAAGTATTCAGACCCCTTCACGTTCTGCACACTTTATTGTCTTGTTGATTTCATTTTAAATGAATGAATTTGCCAATTTTGCCCATCAATCTACACTCAATAATCCATAATGACAAATAAGGGTTTGAAAATGTAACCAAAATCAAAAACTTAAATCTTTCAGTCCTACAAGTATTCATACCCTTTGCTGTGGCACTCCAAATTTTGCTCCAGTGTCTCTAGTTCTCCTTGTCTCCAGAACTTGATTGTGAAGTCCACCTGTGGTAGACTCATTCAATTGGACATCATTTAGAAAACTCACATGTACGTGTGCATAGAATGTCCAACAATTCACACTGAACGTCCAAGGAGCTTTCTGTGGACCTCCACGATCAAGTCGTGGTGGGGCAATGATCATGACAAGGGAATGGAACCATTTCTAAAGCTTTGAGTGTTCCCAAGAGCACAGTTGCCTCAATAATTGTGAAAGTAAAGATATTTGAAACCACCAGGACATTCCTAGTAAGCAGTCAAGGAGGGCCTTGGTCACAGTAGTATATACAGCAGTATCTATCTATCTATCTATCTATCTATCTATCTATCTATCTATCTATCTATCTATCTATCTATCTATCTATCTATCTATCTATCTATCTATCTATCTATCTATCTATCTATCTATCTATCTATCTATCTATCTATCTATCTATCTATCTATCTATCTATCTATCTATCTATCTATCTATCTATCTATCTATCTATCTATCTATAATCTAAATCCCCGCGAAGTACTGCTTTTAAATTTTTATTAAGAAGAAAAGAAAACCTTTTAAAATTGAGGGAAAATATACCAATAACAATTTGTTAAGGATCTGTTTTTTTGTGAAGCTGCCTTAACACAGCTTTTCCGCTGTTTTATAAACGAACGCCATATAAGGTCTTCCTTTATCCTTGCTTCGCCAAGGAAGGAGCCTTTTTATTTAATCCACGGGTTCTTCGCTTTTTTTTTTCTTTTTTTTACGATTGTTATAGTTCTGTTTGTATACCACGTTGTCAGTTCAGCACTCCAGTTGTAATATGACCAAGCCGTGCAAGCTTGCTGTTAAGAATGCAACGTATAGTTGTACAGGAGAAAAGCAATCTTGCCTCAAATCAATGGCAACCTTTTGTAGGTCTATGAACTTAATTTAAATTTTAGGTTTACACGGTGCTTTGTTTCTGAAATACCTGCACTCATGAATATGTCTGTATGCGTCAGTTGCTCAAATCCATGCGCTTCGCACCGACGAAGTACTGCTTTGAAATTTTTATTAAGAAGAAAAGAAAACCTTTTTAAATTGAGGGAAAATATACCACTAACAATTTGTTAAGGATCTGTTTTTTTGTGAAGCTGCTTTCACACAGCCTCTCCGCTGTTTTATAAACGAATGGCATATAAGGTCTTCCTTTTTCGTTGTTTCGCCAACGGAAGCAGCCTTTTTATTTAATCCACGGGTTGTCCGCTGTTTTTTTGTTCGTTTATTATGATTGTTATAGTTCTGTTTTGTATACCACGTTGTCACTTCGGCACTCCGGTTGTAATATGACCAAGCTGTGCAAGCACACTCTTGAGAATGCAATGTATAGTTGTACAGGAGAAAAGCAATCTTGCCTCAAATCAATGGCAACCTTTTGTAGGTCTATGAACTTAATTTAAACTTTAGGTTTACATGGTGTTTTGTTTCCGACGTGCTGCGTTCAGTCAGTTGACGTGAGCCGCTGTCTTGTGTGATGTTGCGATGTCCACGGCTTTATTTAATGTTAGCTAAGACCCGGCACTTAAAAGTTTCTCGCTACAGCAATTTTTAATCCATTACAAAGTCATCCAAAGTCTCGTTTATACCTCGTGTCTTCTCATTAAACTTGTATCTCGCGAATATGGTATTGCAAACGGCAGCGGGAGCGTTTCTCGTTAAACTTGTATCTCGCGAATATGGTATTGCAAACGGCAGCGGTAGCGTTTCTATAAACTTAATTTAAACTTACGTTTTACACCATGCTTTGTTTCCGCAGTATCGAAGTGATCACTCATGCTGCATTCAGTCAGTTCACGTGAGCCGCTCTCTTGTGCCTTCTCAATTGTGTAATGAATGTTTTCTTCAGCGCTCTTTGGGGCTCTTCCTTGTTTTCAGTTCACGTGATTATGTAGGAGGCGTGATGACGCGATACGCAGCTCCGCCTCCTCCATTACAGTATATGGACAAAAAAGAGGTTCCAGTTATGACCATTATGCGTAGAATTTCGAAATGAAACCTGCCTAACTTTTGTAAGTAAGCTGTAAGGAATGAGCCTGCCAAATTTCAGCCTTCCACCTACACGGGAAGTTGGAGAATTAGTGATGAGTGAGTATATATGACAGCAACACTCATAACAATGACAACACAATTACATTGACAATCATGTTACGTTATTTTTAAAATGTTGACTTTTCTTTTTCATAACCTCTTTAACACACTACTTCTCTGCTGCGAAGCGCGGGTATTTTGCTAGTATATATATATATATATATATATATATATATACACACATACACATATATTATATATATATATATATATATACACATATATATGTATACAAATATATATATATATATATATATATATACATACATATACACACATACATGCAGTTTCAATAACATAGAAATCAATATAAACAACATTAACATCATTATCATATGAGAATATGAAGTAATATATAAGAAGCACATTTCATATAAATATAAATTATTAAATAGTAAAATCTTCTTCTGTAATTTGCTACCGTGGCTATTTGTTTGTCTGTCCAGGATTTTAAATCACCTGTAGCTCGCAAACCATTTCACCTATTGACTTGAAATCTGGTACACATATAGTACGTCACGTCTACTATCCACTTTATGGGTGATGATTGTATTACTCTTTTTATCTTTATTTTATTTTATTGTAGAATCAACTCCTATCTGCGCACACCAGGGCGGCCGTGGGCGGATGCGTATGGTGTATTCACTCCATGTTATCGTGCATTGCGCTGTCACTGGTATTTTGATAAAAGAATTTGAACAACATATAAGAAGCGTATAAATTATTAAACAGTAAAACATTAACATTTAAGAAGTAAAGTTACATTAAGTACTACTGCAGTGCCTTCGGGTATACCTCATTTTTTGTTTGCCCATTACATGCTTAATTGTATACATTTTTTGGTGTACCCACCCGAGAACACGCGACATATAACCGAGCGTGGGAGAAGCATGGATTTTAAACATGCGTTGAGTTCATCTGCTGGTCTCCCTCGTGGAATAACTGGTAATGTTTGACTAAAATCTACAGCGAGTAAAACGACATTACCTCCGATTTTTTTTTTTACGATCTCTGAGATCTTGCTTTTTTCGGTTCAAGGCTTCATAAGCTCTTTTATGTTCTATGGTGTACTTATCCCAAACCATCATCTTTGAATGTTGCAAGACTTTCGCCTTGTATGTAGATCGGGGTAATTACATTCATTGCATTCCTAGTCTGAATCACAATCTGATTGTATGGGTGGTTACCTGGCACTGTAGGGTTGCCACCCGTCCTTTAAAATACGGAATCGTCCCGTATTTGAGAATGAAATTGCGCGTCCCGTTTTGAATCAATACGGGACGGGATTTGTCCCGTATTTTTTTTTATCATTTTTTTTAAAGCAGCGTCTCATGCAAATCATCCCACACGCATTTTATGAAGATGCCTCCTTTCCTACTTTTGATTGGGTAATACTTGATGTCATCGTTAGTTTGATTGGTCTTTTTAACTGTCCAGTGAGGAGGGCAGGTCTTTTAAGTAGAGTCTGCAAAGTGTTGGCACTGGGATGTGGCCCGCGCTGCAGTATGCGTCCCTTATTTTTTTGTATTAAAAGTGGTAACCCTACCTGGCAGGTAACACTTATGTTTGGTCATGAAGTCGTCTAAAATCCGCCACGTGCCCTCTTTTAATTGCGAGAAGCAGATATATATAGCCAAATTCTCGCGCTTCGTTGCGGCGAAGTACTGCTTTTAATTTTTTAAGAAGAAAAGAAAACCTTTTTAAACGGATCGAAAATATACCAATAACAATTTGTTAAGGATCTGTTTTTTTGTGATCCTCGCTTTTCACAGCTGTCGCGCTACGGCGTGTGTTTCGTTTATTTGACAGTATGTAGATTGTGGTAATTACATTCATGGCATTCGTTTTCTGAATCACAATCTGACTGTATGGGTGGTTACCTGCCAGGTTACGCTTGTGGTTGGTCAGGAAGTCGCCTTACATCCGCCACGTGCCCTCTTTCTGTTCCCAGAAGCTGATCATAGAATGGTTTTAATAGTTTACTTTCAAATAATGCAAAGAGTATGCGACACGTGTTTCTCCCTAATTCTGGGCTCATCAGGCATACACACTCACTGCATCCCCTCTCGGGAATCGAATCTCTATCGTCAGCGCCAGAGTTGAAGCCCCTAACGTTGCGGTCAGCAAGTCGGCTAACATCCGCCATGTGCTGTCTTTCAGTTGCGAGAAGCAGATCATAGAATGGTTGAAACTGTTGCCCCTAACGTTGCGCTACGGCGTGTGGTTCGTTTATACCTCGTGTCTTCTCATTAAACTTTTATCTCATGAATATGTTATTGCAATCCGCAGTGGGAGCGTTTCAATAAACTTAATTTAAACTTACGTTTTACACCGTGCTTTGTTTCCCTTATGAAGATGCTTGTATGCTTCACTCGCTCGCTTCTTATTGTTTTGCTCCCTTCTCAATTGTTTAATGAATTTTTTGTTCTTCGCTGTTTGCGGCTCTTCCTTCATTTCTCCCTACTGCGTTCTTTTACCTCGTGAATATGTTATTGCAATCCGCAACGGGAGCGTTTCAATAAACTTAATTTAAACTTACGTTTTACACCGTGCTTTGTTTCCCTTATGAAGATGCTTGTATGCTTCACTCGCTCGCTTCTTATTGTTTCGCTCCCTTCTCAATTGTTTAATGAATTTTTGTTCTTCGCTGTTTGCGGCTCTTCCTTCATTTCTCCTTACTGCGTTCACAGTCATTTCACGTAATTACGTTTGAGGCGTGATGACGTGACACTCAACTCCACCTCCCACGGCCATCGAGCTGCCGTCCATTACAATATATTGTCAAAAAAGGGGTTCCAGTTATGACCATTACGCGTTGAATTTCGAAATGAAACCTGCCTAACTTTTGTAAGTAAGCTGTAAGGAATCTGCCTGCCAAATTTTAGCCTTCCACCTACACAGGAAGTTGGACAATTAGTGATGAGTGAGTGAGTCAGTCAGTCAGTCAGTCAGTGAGTCAGTGAGGGCTTTGCCTTTTATTAATTAGTATAGATTCACAGCCTTTGCTCAATACTTTGTCGATGTACCTTTGGCAGCAATTCCAGCCTCAAGTCTTTTCGAATATGATGCCACAAGCTTGGCACACCTATCCATGGCCAGTTTCGCCCATTCCTCTTTGCAGCACCTCTCAAGCTCCATCAGGTTGGATGGGAAGCGTCGGTGCACAGCCATTTTAAGATCTCTCCAGAGATGTTCAATCGGATTCAAGTCTGGGCTCTGGCTGGGCCACTCAAGGACATTCACAGAGTTGTCCTGAAGCCACTCCTTTGATATCTTGGCTGTGTGCTTAGGGTCGTTGTCCTGCTGAAAGATGAACCGTCGTCCCAGTCTGAGGTCAAGAGCGCTCTGCAGCAGGTTTTCATCCAGGATGTCTCTGTACATTGCTGCAGTCATCTTTCCCTTTATCCTGACTAGTCTCCCAGTTCCTGCCACTGAAAAACATCTCCACAGCATGATGCTGCCACCACCATGCTTCACTGTAGGGATGGTATTGGCCTGGTGATGAGCAGTGCCTGGTTTCCTCTAAATGTGACGCCTGGCATTCACACCAAAGAGTTCAATCTTTGTCTCATCAGACCAGAGAATTTTCTTTCTCATGGTCTGAGAGTCCTTCAAGTGCCTTTTGGCAAACTCCAGGCGGGCTGCCATGTGCCTTTTACTAAGGAGTGGCTTCCGTCTGGCCACTCTACCATACAGGCCTGATTGGTGGATTGCTGCAGAGATGGTTGTCCTTTTGGAAGGTTCTCCTCTCACCACAGAGGACCTCTGGAGTTCTGACAGAGTGACCATCGGGTTCTTGGTCACCTCCCTGACTAAAGCCCTTCTCCCCCGATCGCTCAGTTTAGATGGCTGGCCAGCTCTAGGAAGAGTCCTGGTGGTTTCGAACTTCTTCCACTTACAGATGATGGAGGCCACTGTGCTCATTGGGACCTTCAAAGCAGCAGAAATTTTTCTGTAACCTTCCCCAGATTTGTGCCTCAAGACAATCCTGTCTTGGAGGTCTACAGACGATTCCTTTGACTTCATGCTTGGTTTGTGCTCTGATATGAACTGTCAACTAACTGTGGGACCTTCTATAGAGAGGTGTGTGCCTTTCCAAATCATGTGCAGTCAACTGAATTTACCACAGGTGGACTCCAATGAAGCTGCAGAAACATCTCAAGGATGATCAGGGGAAACAGGATGCACCTGAGCTCAATTTTGAGCTTCATGGCAAAGGCTGTGAATACTTATGGACATGTGCTTTCTCAGTTTTTTTATTTTTAATAAATTTGCAAAAATCTCAAGTAAACTTTTTTCACGTTGCCATTATGGGGTGTTGTCTGTAGAATTCTGAGGAAAAAAATGAATTTAATCCATTTTGGAATAAGGCTGTAACATAACAAAATGTGGAAAAAGTGATGCACTGTGAATACTTTCCGGATGACTGTAAATCACTAGTAGTTAGATAATGAATCCTTTGTACTGCAATTGAGTTGAGTTACACATAAATCAGTAATATGTGACTGGCAGGTGAGACATCATTCCATTGCTTTTGCTCTGCAGCGACCAACAATGAGGTTGTGGAAAAGCTGGAGGGACTGCTGCTGCTGTGGACAAAGCAAATCGAACAAGTTCTGACTGAGAGTGAGCAGATGAGGAAAGAAGCAGATGACATTGGTCCTGCAGCCGAGCTTGAGCACTGGAAGAAAAGGATGGTGACTTTTAACAGGTGTGTGGTGGAGTGAGTCTAGGGTCTATGGGTGCATCAGAGCAGGTGCAGGGGTCTTAATAAAATAGTGCAGCTCAGACCTTGTGAGTGTAGGTGTGCGGAAGGAAAGCCATGTGGCCTCAGAGAGCTTTATGGGAGATTTGGCTAATTGCTTATTACGTGCACAAGCACAGTTAGTTCAGCCATCCCTCCATGGATCTTTTGGTGCACCTGCCCTCACAGGGTATAAATAAGGCCTAAGCAAGTGAGAACAGAGGATGGAGACATGAAAAACAAGGGAAGAGAAAAGCAAAAAGTATGGGAGGGCAGGATTGGGTGGTTAGACCAGTTCCATAGAGAGGAGATGAAGTAAGAGGAGAGCGAGAGGAATGGCACTCTGGGGAAGATTAATCCTGCTGTGCAGTTGGGAGCACGAGTGGTTGAGGGCTCAGTGGGATCCTGCTGGACCTATGGAGGTCACAAGACAAGGAAACTGGACTCAGATGGTCTCATGTGGGTTACTGATGGAGGTGGCTGGGACTCGAGTTGGAAGGTTGACTGAATTCATTGAAGTGTATCCGTGATGGTGACTAGGGGAGACAACAGAGTGAAGTACTGGAGATTTATTGAGGATAGTTGATTCTGACTATGGTTTTATTTCCTGGTTTTGAACTATTTAATGAATTTATTAACTTAATAACTTATTTATTGGTATTATGTTCTGAACCTCATTCTTTTATGGATTAATTTATTGAGGACTTTGTTGAACTGCACCAAACTTTGGACACTGATTGTTTGTTTGTAATTATAAGCACTATGCACTTTTCCCCATAACTTTATTGTTTGTGTCCTCATTGTCCTAGTCCATATTGGTTACGACTGGTATAAAGGACAAAAAGATGTTGATTGACCGAGTAAGTTCAGCTGCCAGGTGCACACCAAGGACTGTGGTGCTCTTGACTAATTCCATCACAGAGCCCTCAATGCACAGTGTGGTGTGGACAGCATGGGCCTTCCTGAAGTCAACAATCATCTCCTTAATCTCATCCACATTAAGAGACAGATTTTTGCTCTTCCTCCAGTCCACCAATCATTGTATCTCCATTCTGGGAGATAACTCATCCCCATTGCTGTTTATATGTGTATAAGTTGGGGCTCTTTGAGTCTCAAGTTTAAGAGGCAATTTCAAGTATGGAGAAGGAGAAAGAAGGAGAACGTTTTGCTGTTGTAAAATGGATAATTGTCCTGTCTGACATGTTTTGGAGCCACCTTGGCTGCTTTCTGAAGGATCACATAATCCAAATTTAACAGCAAAGCAGCTATAAATTGTGGTACAAGGTCCTACACACAGACATGTCTAAAGCAAGAAATATTAGGCAATTATTTTAAAGGTTCAATGTAATTATACCAAGGTATAATAAGCTCAAGTTGGATGGCTGGGTGAAAAAGTCAGAGAGGCAAGATTGCTTTGGTCTGGACATGTGCAGAGGAGAGATGCTGGATATAATGGGAGAAGGGTGTTAAGGATAGAGCTGCCAGGAAAGAGGAGAAGAAGAAGGTCTAAGAGGAGGTTTATGGATGTGGTGAGAGAGGACATGAAGGTGGTGGGGGTGACAGAGCAAGATGACGAGGACAGGAAGATATGGAAAAGATGATCTGCTGTGGCATCCCCTAATGGGAGAAGCCAAAAGAAGAAGAAAAATGTAATTATACCAAGGTAGAAGAAATATATACAGAAGATAGAGATGTACATAAAATAAATAAACTGACCGGTTTTTGCTTGCCAACAAGTAATCACCAATACTGCATTAAAGCACAGAGAATATATGCGGCTAACACCATTAAGCATACCTAAACGGAAATTTCATAAAACTTAAATAAAACACTGAAGATCCTGTGATCGGAAGATGAGATTCAGTCAGGAAGTCAAAAAAGTCAACACCAGAAAGACTCATCACAATTCCTAAAAGCAAAACGTGATACAAAAATTGAATTCAAAAAATCAAACAAACAAAAATAAAATGGCAGTTGAACCAACCCCAAAAATCTTAACAACAATAAAATTACACAAAATAATTTAAAGCTGAGTTCAGCATCGAAATAAGTAAGTAGTGTAAGAGAACAGACAGACCACAATAAAGAGTCGTGGCACCACCCTGGTGACCCTGAATTACTAAAGTGATATAATCACAAAAGAAACACGGAATAATTGTAGAAACGTCTTTCCAGATGCGAGTTCCCAATTGAACTGTCTCAAGATAGTGGATCTTCTGGTCTTAAGTCCTTTTGGCAGAAGAGGTGGGTCCAGGTACAGACACCAGAAGTTTTTTTCCTCTAGAGAGGATGTTCGTTTTAATTGCGGTGTCTTAAATAACCCAAAACTATATAGATATAATTTGCCAGTCTCCTCACTCACTCACATCCATCTGAAGCCGAATGCACAACCACCTTCTGCGCAGCTGCCCGAAAAACCTTATGAGACCGACATCGCTTTAGGCGGTGGATTTACGGCCGCAAAAATTCAAAGAGAAAGGCAACTTCGACCAACATCGTGGCAGGCGGCGGATTTACGGACGCGAAAATTCAAAGAGAAAGGCGACTTCGACCAACATCGCAGCAGGGTCTGTCCAAAGCCGAATGCGCAGTCGCCTTCTGCGCATGTCCGAAGCTGAACGCGCAGTCGCCTTCTGTGCAGCTGCCCGAAAAACCTTAAGAGAGACCAACATCGTGGCAGGCGGCGGATTTACGGCCGCGAAAATTCAAAGAGAAAGGCGACTTCGACCAACATCGCGGCAGGGTCCGTCCGAAGCTGAATGCGCAGTCGCCTTCTGCGCAGCTGCCCGAAAAACCTTATGAGACCAACATCGCGGCAGGCGGCGGATTTACGGCCGCGAAAATTCTAAGAGAAAGGCGACTTCGATTAAAGCTCTAGAGGCCTGAAAGGCAATTTCGACTACAGCTCCAGGCCTATTTACGCATTCATTCAATACACCTATATCAGGTTTGTGGTGCTTATACTTATTACTTACTATTCCACTCGTGCCCATTTCATCTTACGTTGTCGAAACGGGCTCTTTGTCTAGTATAGATATAATATTAAAAGGCGATACCCATCCCTCAGTGATACGGCGGTAAGAAATCACATAGGAGAAAATAACAGCTTTGTTTAATATCGGCTTACACTGCATATGAGACGAGGGAGGCAAACAGCAAAACTCAGTCCAAGAGCGGGGGCGTGATGTGTAGAGTATGCCATCTTCGTCGCTGTGTTGGCCGCTGTCCAAGTCTTTTATACTGTTTTCTCCACGTGCAGGCCCCCACGTAGGCAAATAGTCCAATTCCAAGCAAGGAAAGAAGATCCTATGTCTTGCTGACTCTAACAGATGAAAAATAGTATACATCTGTTGTCAGGCTGACTGCACGTTCCCCATCTTGTCTTTGTCTATCTTGTCCAATGCTTGGCCTAGCAATTCTAAATGCTGAGCCCCTTTGTACTAAATCTGGCTCAGCTGTGCATGTAAAAAGAAAAGAAAAACAGATTTAAAATGTCTGCACAGAGCACAGTGGCATTAAACGTATATTCTGATTACAGAAGTGACACCAGAGGTGTTACAGCTGTTAATCTTCCAGTTTGCAGAGGGTGGAAAAGAAGAGGCATTAGGACATAGCGCCAATCCCTGCAGTGATGGGCTGTTGCAATAACCAGAGCCCTGCAGCGGTCCCCTATGTGCAAGTGCATGACACTAGGGGTAAAATAAAACGGAAATGATGGAGAAAAACATTCAAAAATTATTCAGAAATGTCCAATTATAACAATATGTTTCGTTCAAACCAGCTAATGACAAACTATTTAGAAAAGAATTCCAGACAGCTTGCCTCCTTAGGAGCACGTTAGCAAAACTTCCTCCGCGGTATTGGGTGAGGCCTAATCGAGAGTGGCAGTTCAGCGCAACACAAAAGGCTCTTGTTTATCTCCTGTTTTGTTTGCTTTTCTTTATAATTTAAACTCTACGAACTGTCCACCTTAAACTAAGAGGAAGAGTCAGACATGACAGCATTCATAGTTACAACCCAGCAAGGAATTACCGCGGTTCAGGATTCCAATCAGGCCCGAAATGAACAAATCACGATAGCAGAGACATTGATAGAGGGGCAGTGTGGACAATTAACAACAGGGTAATTATTTTAAAAAACACATAAACCTTTGCTTTCTTTTCTTAATCCATTCTACAAATCTACCTGGTTAATGCTGGGTTCTTTGGCTAGTCTTATATACAGGATAAAACTGCAAATTAAACCATCTTGTGATTTTGAATTATGCAGAATTTATTTCTTATTACTTTAATAGTTAATAACGTTAAATTATTACTCTATATTGCTTTATTATGGCCATTTTGCTTTGCCAACTACAACTCTGCTAGACTCAGATGACTGGAAGTATACAGCACTTGACGCCAGCTATTTAAAGTGTAAAGGTCAGAATGAAAACTTCCTGGTTGTCTAAATTTGTGGATAAAAAACTTTTAACACGGTGAGTTCATTTTGATTATTGATTTTCTGGTTAGTGCTGTGATTCTGTAGGCCTTAATTTTTGGATCCCCGTTTAGGCTTGACAACAGATCAGTTTTCATTTTGATTGATGAACATTTCACAGATTTTTAAAATTTCATCTCCCAATCTTTTTTCATGAAAATATGTCTCATCGGTTTTGTGTGGCAAAACATTTTAAAAGAAGCTATCCATCCATCCATTTCCCAACCCGCTGAATCCGAACACAGGGTCACGGGGGTCTGCTGGAGGCAATCCCAGCCAACACAGGGCACAAGGCAGGAACCAATCCCGGGCAGGCTGCCAACCTACCGCAGGACACACACCAAGCACACACTAGGGCCAATTTAGAATCGCCAATCCACCTAACCTGCATGTCTTTGGACTGTGGGAGGAAACCCACGCAGACATGGGGAGAACATGCAAACTCCATGCAGGGAGGACCCGGGAAGCGAACCTAGGTCCCCAGGTCTCCCAACTGTGAGGCAGCAGCGTTACCCACTGTGCCACTGTGCCACCCAAAAGAAGCTACTAATAATGAATTATTATTTTTTTTTATGAATGTATTCATTTTTCAGTCTTCTAGATGAAATCAAGAGTGTGATTGTGAAGAAAGTCCTTGGAGTTTTGCAAATTGCCAAATCACGAACTTTGAAGCATTGGAAACATTTGGTGAGTCTACTTTACCAGCAGATAACATACTAGGTGCTCATGACGGTTAAACCAAAATAACATGTCTTTAAATCCAAAAATTACCAAGAATGGAAGCAAACAGAGGCAAGAGTTGGGCACCAGGGTGTCTCTCAAACGTCCAAGTCAAACTAGTTGCTCTTGGTTAGAAGACGGAATGTACGTGTTAGTTAAGTCATTCAAGAGAGAGACAGTACAGCTGAGAAGATTTTTCAAATCATTTTGGATCATAACGCCACAGTGACACCAATAACAACACTGTATGGGTTTCATCTCAAATTACTGTATGTATCTGTGTACAGGAACTGGTCAAGTTGTGTGACTTAAGTTACTTTGTTGGAGATCAGGTTCTATGCTAACATGGTCAGTGTCCCATATTCTTCTTCTTCTTGTTCTTCTTACTATACTACAAATTTAACAGCGGGTCAGGTCACTTGAAGAAAATCTCAGATGATTCTGCTCTTATAGGGTGTGTTGATATGGGGGGATGAGACAGAGGAAAGGAGTCAGGGGGAGAACTTTGAGAATTGTCTGCAACTTAACATCAATAACACCAAAGAAGTGCTTATTGACTTTCACCACACCAAAGAGCCTCTGTGTCCAATCACTAATCAGGGAGTTGATGACAGGTTCTACTGCTCTCAGAACACTGATTAACTGTATAAGAAAGGGCAGAGCAGACTATATTTGTTTCTTAACTGCATTCCTTTAATGTGTAAAGTGACATCCTTCACTTCTTCTGCAACTCTTTGATGGCCAGTTTGGAGTGCTGGGCTGGGATTATGACTTCAAGGGAGGCCCACCGAGACAACAAGCTCATTAAAAGGGCAGGCTCGCTTATGGGATGCACTCTGGACCCCCTGGATGTGACCTTAGTCTCCCCTGTATGATTAGACAGACAGACAGACAGATAGATAGATAGATAGATAGATAGATAGATAGATAGATAGATAGATAGATACTTTATTAATCCCAATGGGAAATTCACAATCATGATCAGATCAGCCTCAAGTTTGTACCTCTAATCAGAGAAGGATTTAAAGTCCTTTTACTCCAGATCCCTCCAACTAGACTTCAATAGTATTCTTTCACTCACAACTTTTACATTTCGCTAACTTATGTTTGTAATTCCCTGTTTTCAGGATGTCTGCATAACAAGTGCTGCCAATGAAGCGAGGGACAACGTCAAGTTTCTGTATACATTGGATGGATTCTTTTCAACTATTGGCCGGTGCACACCTGTAAGTTTAATTCAATTCAATTAATTCAATTCAATTCATTTTTGAATAGCATATACTGAGTTAAGACTCAGGGTACTATAATAAGTTTACAGGTAAAATACTACAAAATGTTGTGATGGACGGCCGGCAGCTCAACCCGGCCGACACACCCAGGACACTAGATGGCGACTTCCCTGTAGCATAGAGGTTCCCCAGATTCCCGCAGGGCACTATGGGATATGGAGTTCAGCTTCACAGCCCTGCTGGGTACTGTGGGTGCTGCCAGGTGGGTGCCGCAGGGAGACACAGGGATTTCTGCTTCACATATAGCCCGGAAGTACTCCCAAGCTATGGGGACGGAAGGACAAAAGTACTTCCGGGATGAAGAAAAATACAACTCTTCATCTGACCTGAGTCAAGGACTATCAATATTATTATTATTATTATCAAAAGGACTGGTGGAGACCCAACAAGCGAGCCGGAGTTGGGATGGAGTGTGACAGAGCTTCCTGGGCAGAGAAGAGGAGAATTATTGTGTTTATTCATTGTGTGTTTGGTAGATGTGGTGCTTTGGACGCACTATCGTGAAGAAAAGGATTAAAAATCTTTTTGGTGCTTTTAAACCTGTGTCCCGAGTATCTGTCTGCTGGGTTTCATGGGGCAACAGCGCCCTCAAGTGTCCACAATATATAAAAATTCTGATTTGGGTAAACACACAATAGAATGAGAAAATGTCAAACTCATTAATACACAAGGTACAAGTTAACTTGTATCTCATTGAGTCTTGTCTAGGTGCATATAATAATAATAACAATAATAATAATTTTATTTATATAAATTTTATGTCAGTATGCAGCCACTATAGACGTAGCCAGCTTGCTGCAGAGCTTTGTTGTCTAATCTTCAGTTATCAATGGTATTGCTGCCATCTAGTGGATAAGCATAGAATTACTTTGACGTCACAACCATCGGAAAATAATGCTATAAATAGACAGTCTATAATTATATTGTTGCAAAAGGAGCATAAAGCTGCTAATGTCTCTAACCTGCTCTGCATGTGTATCACAGGACTTGCTTCCAAAGGTTGTAAGTATGACGTGACTTGTCCGTCTCGTGGGACGTGAAAGTGTCTCTCTATCTCTCTTCAAAAGATCTCTCTTCCATAGATCACGTCTCGTCGCAGGAAAAAAGTTTTGTATCATCGCAAGATTTTTTTTTATAATAGAGAGATATGCATGGACCAATACTGCAGCCTCCTGGTAATAAATGGTCAAGCAGTCTATGTGTCTTTAGGTTATTTTATTACATTATATAACTGTGTCATGCACAATGCTTTGTTTTACTTTTGTTTGGATGCCCTAGCCTTCAGAGCTCGGCACATTTTTGTGTGCTAAACACACAGTGGCGCCTTATAGCTTGGTGACCATAGCAAATGAGTGGACTTCTGCATGCCATCACATATTAGTTGTTGTATTAGAACATTAGAACACTCTAGATGAGAACAGGCCATTCAGCCCAACAAAGCTCGCCAGTCCTGTCCACTTATTTCTTCCAGAAAAACATTAAGTCAAGGTTTGAAAATCCCTAAAGTCTTACTGTCTACCACACTACTTGGTTGCTTATTCCAAGTGTCTATCGTTCTTTGTGCAAAGAAAAACTTCCTAATGTTTGTGCAAAATTTCCCCTTAACAAATTTCCAACTGTGTCCCTGTGTTCTTGACACACTCATTTTAAAGTCACTGTCTCGATCTACTGCACTAATTCCCTTCAGAATTTTAAACACTTCAATCATGTCACCTCTTAATCTTCTTATTCTTAAACTGTGTAGGTTCAGCTCTTTTAATCTTTCCTCATAATTCAACCCTTCAATACTGCACCCAGGACTCCAGATGAGGCCTCACCAGTGTGTTATAAAGACTTGAGCAGAACCTCCTGTGACTTGTACTCCACACATCAAGGCACTATATAACCTGACATTCTGTTAGCCTTCTTAATGGCTTCTGAACACTGTCGTGAAGTCGATAGCTTAGAGTCCACTATGACTCCTAACTCCTTCTCATAAGGTGTACTCTCGATATTCAGACCTCATATTTTAACTTGCTACCTGTAATACTTTACATATAGTGACATTAAATAGTTAACAGGTTAAACTCCTTACTCCTTAATCTCCTGTTGCCCTGAATCAGCCTAGTCACTCTTCTCTGGACTTTCTCTAGTGCTGCTATGTCCTTTATTGAGCCTGGAGACCAAAACTGCACACAATAGTCCAGATGAGGCCTCACCAGTGTGTTATAAAGCTTGAGCAGAACTTCCTTGGACTTGTACTCCACACATCAAGGCGCTATATAACCTGACATTCTGTTAGCCTTCTTAATGGCTTCTGAACACTGTCTGTCAGTTGATGGTGTTGAGTTCACTACAACTCCTAAATCCTTCTCACACGGTGTACCATTGATTTTCAGACTGCCCATTGTGTATTCAAACCTCATTTTTTAACTTCATACGTTTAATACTTTACATTTATTGACATTAAATGGTTAACAGGTTCAACTCCTTCAATCTTTCCTCATAACTTATCTCCTGTAGCCCTTTAATCAGCCTAGTCGCACTTCTCTGGACTTTCTCTAGTGCTGCTATGTCCTTTTTTGAAACCTGGAGACCAAAACTGCACACAGGACTCCAGATGAAGCTTCACCAGTGTGTTATAAAGGTTGAGCAGAACCTCCTGTGACTTGTACTCCACACATCAAGGCGCTATATAACCTGACATTCTCTTAGGCTTCTGAAAACTGTCAAGAAGTCGATAGCTTAGAGCTCACTTCTTCTTCTTTCGGCTGCTCCCGTTAGGAGTTGCCACAGCGGATCATCTTCTTCCATATATGTCTGTCCTCTGCATCTTTCTCTGTGACACCCATCACCTGCATGTCCTCTCTCACCACATCCATAAACCTTCTTTTAGGCCTTCCTCTTTTTCTCTTCCCTGGCAGCTCTCTCCACATCTTAGAGCCCACTATGACTCCTAAATCCATAGTTCACAAACAACACTCCTCTTTTATTTTTGGGAACAATCTACTAGATCCTCATCAATTTGGATTTTTCAAGGACCACTCTATCGAGACTGCACTACTTTCAGTCACAAATGCTCTTCGATCTGCCTGTGCTGCTTCACTCTCTACTGGTTTTTATCCTTCTTGACCTTTCATCAGCTTTTTTGATACTGTTAACCACTTCTTGCTTAACTCTTCCCTTAAGAAACTCGACATCCATAGGTCTGCTTTGGACTGGACTGGTTCAAGTCCCACCTTTCTGATCTCTCTATAAATGGTTGGTTTCATCCCTCCTGCAATTGTGACCAATTGGACCCTATACGACAAAACAGACATATATTAAAAATGAACAAAAGAGACATTAAACAGGAATTTGAATCCCAGCCAGGGGTAGAACCCTGTTTGAAGCATGACAGAAATGCAATCCAAGACCCATGGTGGACACACATTCATTTTTTTTTTCCTAAACCTAATATTTCCTTTGAAGTATGGCCATCTTCTTGTACCTGCAAGGCTGTGGGCATCTTCTTACCCGCACCTGCAGGAATCCACACCTGTGTGCAATTGTCTGGGTTTTCTGTTGCAAAATTCTGAAACCTGGAACATATCTGGTCCAAAGATTTTGGAAAAGGGTTTGGGAATCTGTATTACTAATAAAGTTGCTAACTTCTATTCTGTTTTTATACTTTATGCTGCCTCTGTTACTTATTATCTATCTGCTACTTATTATTTATGTTTATCTTTATACGTTGGTTTTGTCATTTGGTGTGGACAGCAAAGAAAGAATTTCATTGTACAGGGAAACGTGTTGCCTTACCGTGCACATGACAATAAACTTGAACTTGAACTTGAAATTGAAGCTTGAGAGTGTTTTATTGATATTAGTATTTTTTTTTTTTTTTTTCAGACCTCCATGCTGGAGCACATTCCTAGTCTAATCAACAGCATTCGGATGATCTACAGCATATCCCAGTACTACAACACATCAGAACGTATGACCTCTCTCTTTGTGAAAATCACCAACCAGATGATTAGCACTTGCAAGGCCTACCTCTACCAGGGAGTCTCCAAATTATGGGAACATGACACGTGAGTGCTCTATCTAATAGACATGCAATCGCAGAACATAGGTTCAGTAATGTTGATTCTAAGGTATCTTACATTATCTGGATAGAGTAGAGTTACAAGGGGGCTTTGGGTTCTGTTCCTGCAACTCAGATTTGTATGTCAGTGAGAACTTCCACCAAAATGTCCATTAATGGAAATAAATCATCAAAAATGCATTAATTGGAAAAGACATAGTGAATGCACAAAAACCCACCATTAACTGATGATCGATCCCCCAGTAGATAGATAGATAGATAGATAGATAGATAGATAGATAGATAGATAGATAGATAGATACTTTATTAATCCCAAGGGGAAATTCACATACTCCAGCAGCAGCATACTGATACAAAAAAACAATATTAAATTAAAGAGTGATAAAAATGCAGGTAAAAACAGACAATATCTTTGTATAATGTTAACGTTTACACCCCCCGGGTGGAATTGAAGAGTCGCATAGTGTGGTGGAGGAACGATCTCCTCAGACAGGAGCCTGCTGAGTGCCCATCGCTGTGCCATGGATGTCAAACTGTCCAGCTCCATGCCTACATTAGATCCTGCCTTCCTCACCAGTTTGTCCAGGCGTGAGGCACCCTTCTTCTTAATGCTGCCTCCCCAGCACACCATTGCTTAGAAGAGGGCACTCGCCACAACCGTCTGATAGAACATCTGCAGCATCTTATTGCAGATGTTGAAGGACGCCAGTCTTCTAAGGAAGTATAGTCGGCTCTGTCCTCTCTTGCGCAGAGCATCAGTATTGGCAGTCCAGTCTAATTTATCATCCAGCTGCACTCCCAGATATTTATAGGTCTGCACCCTCTGCACACAGTCACCTCTGATGATCACGGGGTCCATGAGGGGCCTGGGCCTCTTAAAATCCACCACCAGCTCCTTGGTTTTGCTGGTGTTCAGGTGTAGGTGGTTTGAGTCGCACCATTTTACAAAGTCCTTGATTAGGTTCCTATAGTCCTCCTCCTGCCCACTCCTGATACAGCCCACGATCGCAGTGTCGTCAGCGAACTTTTGCACGTGGCAGGACTCCGAGTTGTATTGGAAGTCCGATGTATGTTGGCTGAACAGGACTGGAGAAAGTACAGTCCCCTGCGGCGCTCCTGTGCTGCTGACCACAATGTCAGACCTGCAGTTCCCGAGATGCACAGACTGAGGTCTGTCTGTAAGATAGTCCACGATCCATGCCACCAGGTATGAATCTACTCCCATCTCTGTCAGCTTGTCCCTAAGGAGCAGAGGTTGGATTGTGCTGAAGGCACTAGAGAAGTCCAGAAACATAATTCTTACAGCACCACTGCCTCTGTCCAAGTGGGAGAGTGATCGGTGTAGCATATAGATGATGGCATCCTCTGCTTTGACCTTCTCCTGGTATGTGAACTGCAGAGGGTCGAGGGCGTGGTGGATCTGTGCCCTCAGGTGGTGAAGCAGCAGCCTCTCCGTGGTCTTCATCACATGTGATGTCAGAGCGACAGGCCGGAAGTTGTTCAGTTGACTAGGACGCAGTGGCGGACTGTGCATTTCACACCTAGGCCTTCAGTAGTGCTCAGTCTGAATCAACCCGCCCCTCATTATGGTTATAAAAAACATCTTAATATGCAGAAATACAGTATAAAGAGCCTTTGCATCACAGATAGATAACTCCTATAGCCACAATAAATGCCTTTATTGAATAGACAAACCAGGGGTGAACAAGTTCCTTTCTACTGCAGCTACAGCCACGACACACATAAAAAACATCAATAATAACTCATAAACTTGCAATATTATTTAGGAAAATCGCAACATTTTACTCATTATTTTGTAAACAAAATCCATCCTCCTCTATTTCCTCAAAAACAGTTCAATTACTCTGTCGTACAGATTATCCGTGAGCTTCAGTTCCATCACAAAGTCCCTTTCTGTCGCCATCGAAGCTAATGCTGAAAGTCAAACCTGCCCTCCCCTGCCTCTGGCATAAGTTTTAATTCGCTTTAGGGCTGAAAATGTCCGCTCGACAGAAGCAGTGGACACGAGAATGCTCACCGCCAAACATACCAATGTGTACAGCTGCCCCATGATGCTCTCATTCAGATTTTTATATTACACCATCCTATCCAATCAACGGGTCTGAATACGGTGACGTTGCCGTACGCCTGCTAGAGGGCCCTAGTGAAACCAACTCAAAATCTGATTGGTTGAAGCAACGGTTTAATCGACATCTATTTTGTGTTAGAGGGCCTGCAGAACGGATTGTGAAGGCCTCCTGGCAGACTTCTTTGACTTTGACCCTGCCTGGCAACAAATGATGGCTGACATGTGATTGGTTAAATGCTTTAATACAGAAATACATGTCTGGAAGCAGCACAGCCATCGGAAAAGCTGTGAAAGGAAGCGGATAGACTATTTGAAATTATTTAATAAGTATTCATGGACAAAATATAATTAACATCAGTTTGTGATTCAGATATTTTTTTAGGCCAGCAGAGAAGGCCCTGACGGCCCGCCACTGCTAGGACGTGATACCTTTGGGACTGGGGTGATGCAAAATGTTTTTCCAAGCCTTGGGACTCTCCCCTGTTCCAGACTCAGATTGAAGATGCGCTGTAGAGGACTCCCCAGCTCCAACACACAGGCCTTCAGCAGTCGTGGTGATACTCCATCTGGACTCGCTGCTTTGCTGGCATGAAGTCTCTTCAGCTCTCTGCTCACCTGCGCTGCTGTAATTGTGGGTGGGGATGTCTCTCCTATGCTGGTATCAGCAGAAGGATGGGTGGAGGGTGCAGTACTCTGAGGTGAGAGTGAGAGTGGGTTAGGGTGGTCAAACCTGTTAAAGAAGTTGTTCATCTGGTTTGCTCTCTTCACGTCTCTCTCGATGGTGGCACCCCGCTTTGAGCTGCAGCCAATGATGATCTTCATCCCATCCCACACTTCCTTCATGCTGTTATTCTGCAACTTCTGCTCCAGCTTTCTCCTGTACTGCTCCCTCGCCGCCCTGAGCTGGACTCTGAGTTCCTTCTGCACGTGCTTGAGCTCATGGTATTAATAACTGGTATTAATAGTTTAAATGTGTCATGACTAGTGTTGATGGACAAAATTTGCCAAAGCGGTTTTCGCTGTGTATTTTCTCTGTTCGTTAGTAACTTTGTTCGACAAATTTCTACTTGAAAATTTCCCAATGCGACTGGCTTAGACAAACTTCATTTATCCCCAATGCTTCATGGTACTTTGCAAGGTCAGTGTGACATCAGAAAGGTGTAACTGCCAATGGTAATACGGTGTTAGCTTCCGTCTAGCCACTCTACTATAAACATCTGATTAATGGTGTGCTACTGAGATGGTCGTCCTTCTGGCAGGTTCTCCTGTCTCAGCAGAGAACTTCTGAAGCTCTGTTAGAATTACCATTGGGTTCTTGCTCACCTCGCTAACCAAGGCTCTTCTTGCTCAGTTTCTCAGTTTGGCCAGACAGTCAACTCTTGGAAGAGTTTAGGAGGTTCCAAACTTCTTCCATTTCAAAATTATTGAGGCCACTCTGCTTCTCTGGACACTCAAAGCTTTTGAAATGGTTTTATCCCTAGGCTCTGATTTATACCTCTCCACAATTTGATCACTAAGAGTTCCTTGCACTTTATGGTTTTGTCATGACATGCAGTGTGAATTGTTGGACCCTCCATACACAGGTACTTGTGTGCCTTTCTAGACAATGTCCAATCAACTCAGTTTAGCACAGGTGGGCTCCAGTTAAGTTCTAGACACATCTTAAGCATGATTTCATTTCATTTTGTAACCTGATTAATGCAGACCAGGGTCAC
Organism: Erpetoichthys calabaricus; assembly: GCF_900747795.2. NCBI lineage: Eukaryota > Metazoa > Chordata > Cladistia > Polypteriformes > Polypteridae > Erpetoichthys > Erpetoichthys calabaricus. The sequence goes on along the minus strand of NC_041399.2, from coordinate 212,590,806 downwards.
AGGCCGTACTGGAGCAAAACCCAGCTAGCATAGGGCATGGAATCAAACCCTGGACAGGGCATCAGTCCACCACAGAGCTAAACAGGATACACCTCAACACAATATGGAATGCCATATCAAAGGGTCTGAAAACGTCTAGGAAGGGCAAATTTCGGTTTTGATTTTTAATAAATTTGCAAACCTTTCTGAAAACATGTTATCAGTTTGTCGTTATGGTTTATTGAGTGGAGATTGATGGGCAAAATGGCAAATGTATCCATTTAAAATTAAATCTACAACACAATAAACTGTCTAGAGACTGAGGGGGTCTCAATCCTTTCTGAATTCACTGTGTTGTATTTGATTGCTCAGACGACGCATCATAATTACTTAGGTTACAACTTATTTTCCAGACCTGAACTGATTCAGAGGATTCAGGATTGCTCCGAGATGAACAAGGAATACCAGGAGACTTTCCATCGGGTTAAAGAAAAACTACATGAAAGCCAGAATGAGAAGCAGTTTGAGTTCAGGTAACTCTTTGAGGCTTGAAATGAAATGAGTGGGAAAATGGAAAAAAAATCACAAAAATGCCTAATGCTTTATTACACACTAGCTGTGCTACCCCTCTAAGATGGGTTGAAATGTCAGAAATTAACGTAGTCCTCCGGGTCAACTGCAGTCAGGCTCAGACGGTGAGAGAACCACTGTCCCTCTTTCCAGCTCTCATCTCAACCACCTCAGGGCAGTACCCACTGGGGCACTCTGAGCCGGAACTCCATCATTCTGCCACTTGACGCTGGTCCAGCAAGACCCCTGGAGAACTCAATCTCAGCCACTCCTCCAGAATATTTGGTGGTGGCAACCCACCCCACAGTGCTGTTCCTCTGTCTCCCTTTATGGGCCTCCGGCCATTCTGTCTTCCTTCCACCATGCTGGTTCATTCTCTCAAAGCCATCTCTCCAGAACCTTCCATGATCTAACCACCTCAGCCTAATTTCAGCCTATCACAAGTGCAGGTGAGTTGATTCTAAAACATGGAGTGTCAACTAAAGAGAGAAAACTGTCTGCTCCGGTCACATCTGCATATGAATGTGAATGAGCCAATTTCCCATTTAAAGATCTCAGGAATGCATGGCCCTTAGTCTGGGTGCATTGTTTATACCATGGATCCTAGAAATTTGATTCTGTTCATCTGGACAAAGTTTTTAAGTGGGAGAAATATTTCGAGACTTATCCAAGTCTCTTCCTCAGTCTCAATTGACTGCAGGTTTCCCCAACCTTATAAACAGTACCTTTGCTTAATCACAGAGACTAGCACCATTGACAAAGGGCCAGTTGATCAGTGATAAGCAAATTGTCCACTGATTAGTAGACGTGTGAACCATTCATAGAGGGTTGAGGAATGGCTGCAATCACATCACATTTATACCATGGACTTCTCTTTCTCCACAACCAGGCAAAATTAACTTTAATTATTTTGATTCTGACATGTAAATTGTGAAGATTTAGTCAGCAGCCATACCATATGCACTTTAGAAGATTTCAGTCACCTGAAGCTAAGCATGTTTGGCCCAGGCCAGTAACTTGGATTGGAGACAATCTAAGAAAAGCTTCGGTTGCTGCTGAAAGAGGTATTGGTGAGGCCAGCAGGGGGTGCTTATCCTGTGGTCATAATGAGGATCCGAATACCCCAGTGCAGTGACGGGGACGCTATTCCGTAAAAATGGCTCAGGTCTTCAGATGAGATGTAAAATCGAGGTCCTGACTCTCTGTGATCATTAAAGATCCCTGGGCATCCTTGGTAAACAGTAGGGTGTATCCCGATGTCCAGGCTAAACTGCCCACCACGGCCTAGTCATTCTGGCCCCCTAATCATTCTGTGTCTCTAATTGGCTATCTCTTACTCATCACTTTATCACCTAACAGCTAATGTGTTGTAAGCGTACTGGTATAAAAATGGTTGCCGTTGTATCATCCAGGCGGATAATACACATTAGTGGTGGTTGAAGTGGCTCCAGACTCTTGATTAGTGAGAAAAGCTCTATATAGATATAAAGGTTTATTATTATTATTATTACTCATAGTTCAAGGAGGTGTTTTTATAGGAGTAACCAATATAACAGCCTAGATCAGCAGTTCTCAAACTGTGGGGCGCGCCCACCTTCGCTATTCGTAGGAAAATTTTAAACTTGTAGCGGGGTATCGGCAGAAAAAATATAGGAATAAATTTAATTTGGGTTAAAAAAAAATGTTAGGGGGGGTGCGATTAAAACTGTTATGAAAACTCGGGTCGCAAATACTTAAAGGTTGAGAAACGCTGGCCTAGATATACTAGATATATACAGTCATATGAAAAAGTTTGGGAACCATAGGACTTTTTTTCTGTTCTTTGCCAACCTGGTGGTACATTAACTTCTATAGCATTATGTGTACCCCTGAAAAAAAGCAAAAAATGTTTTTATGTGTAACAGAAACATTAACTTAAGCATAGTAAGAAAGGATTGAATTAAGTATCCACAGCTGTACCGATGCAGATTTTGTGAACGTTCTTCATGTGAGATGTTTTGAGACAGTCACCAACACAGAGCCTGATGTTGCAATTGGGGCAGTAGAAGCTTGTATGTTGTACATTTCTAATATTTCTTTGTTGCTTGTAGTGAAAGGGTGCAATGTTAGTGTCTGATCTGCATGAGTGACACAACCTATTGGGTTTTGTAGGCTACCACAGTGCAAATTTTAGTGACTTCCCCATTTCCCCTGATATACAGTCATATGAAAAAGTTTGGGACCCCCTCTTAATTCTTTGGATTTTTATTTCTCATTGGCTGAGCTTTCAAAGTAGCAACTTCCTTTTAATATCTGACATGCCTTATGGACACAGTAGTATTTCAGCAGTGACATTAAGTTTATTGGATTAACAGAAAATATACAATATGCATTATAACAAAATTAGACAGGTACATAAATGTGGGCACCCCAACAGAGATATGACATCAATACTTAGTTGAGCCTCCTTTTGGCCTCTAGACGCTGTCCTCCTATAGCCTCTGATGAGTGTCTGATTCTGGATGGAGGTATTGTTGACCATTCTTCATACAAAATCTCTCCAGTTCAGTTCAATTTGATGGACAGCCTGCTTCAAATCATGCCATAGATTTTCGATGATATTCAAGTCAGGGGACTGTGACGGCCATTCCAGAACATTGTACTTCTCCCTCTGCATGAATGCCTTTGTAGATTTCCAACTGTGTTTTGGGTCATTGTCTTGGAATATCCTACTCCTGCATAACTTCAACTTTGTGACTGATAGTTGAACATTATACCGAGGAATTTGTTGATATTGGGTTGAATTCATCCGACCCTCGATTTTAACAAGGGCCCCAGTCCCTGAACTGGCCACACTGCCCTACAGCATGATGGAACCTCCACCAAATTTGACAGGAGGTAGCAGGTGTTTTTCTTGGAATGTGGTGTTCTTCTTCTGCCATGCAAAGCGCTTTTTTTTCTGACCAAATAACTCAATTTGTGTCTCATCAGTCAAAACCACTTTGCTCCAAAATGAATCTGGCTTGTCTAAATGAGCATTGGCATACAACAAGCGACTCTGTTTGTGGCGTGAGTGCAGAAAGGGCTTCTTTCTCATCACCCTGCCATACAGATGTTCTTTGTGCAAATTGCGCTGAATTGTAGAACGATGTACAGATTCACCATCTGCAGCCAGATGTTCTTGCAGGTCTTTGGAGGTGATCTGTGGGTTGTCTGTCACCATTCTCACAATCCTGCTCATATGCCGCTCCTGTATTTTTCTTGGCCTGCCAGACCTGCTGGGTTTAACAGCAACTGTACCTGTGGCCTTCCATTTCCTGATTCCATTCCATACAGTTGACTGACAGTTTAAACCTCTGAGATGGCTTTTTGTAGCCTTCCCCTAAACCAGGAGACTCAACAATCTTTGTTTTCAGATCTTTGGAGAGTTGCTTTGAGGATCCCATGCTGTCACTCTTCAGAGGAGAGTCAAAGGGAAGGAAGCACAACTTGGAATTGACCATCTTAAATACCTTTATATCTCATGATTGGACACACCGGTCTATGAAGTTCAAGGCTTACCGAGCTCATCACACCAACCAATCAGCATTGAGCAGTGACAGGCATTCAAATCAGCACAATGACAAGGGGACCCACATTTGTGCACAGCCAGTTTTTCACATTTGATTTAATTTCATACAACTAAATACTGCGTCACTAAAAATCTTTGTTCGTAAAACACCGCAGTACTCAGATGTTCCTAGGAAATGAAGGACACACCGCTGTTATCTTTGTTGTTGAAAGGAGAGTCAATTATTATGTAGGCTGAGAGGGGTTCACAAACTTTTTTCATATGACTGTAGTTGGCATCAAATGGTTTGACATTACTTGTTGGATAGCAAATGGGTCAGACTAATTGTAGCTAGAGTGTTTGGGCTCTCCATGCATCAGACAACCCATCTTTATATGAAAAAATTATATTTCATAATCATCTGGTTTGCTACATGTAACTTTTGACTATTCAAAGAAGGTCTTTTTTTTGCAGTGAGAACTACATATTTGGGAAGTTTGACACATTCTGCAAGCGCTTGGAGAAGATCTCAGATATGATCAGCACTATTGAGAACCTATCCAATCTACAAAATGTGAAACTTGAAGGCATCGAAAAGATTTACAGCCGGTACCAGACGATTGTCACAAACACAAAATCCAAGACCTACGATGTGCTTGACCTCCGCATACAAGAGGTAAAAGGTCTACCTTAGTATTCATTAGAAAATTCATTTGCTGAGTGGATCCTGCCTTCCTGAAAATTAATAAACTACCCGTCAAACTGATCGGTCTGCCACCTGCTGTGCCATCAATAATTGACTGGGACGAAGACACATTTTCTTTGACTTCCCTCTGTGGGGAACAGCCCGGACACAGACAGGTAGACACGATGGTTTCACCCAACACACGTTTATTAATCATATTTACAGTGCACTGACCCAGTGCCGCAGCACCAATCACCCCTCAAGTCCTTGGCCACAACACAATGCCTTAATAGTCTCTGGTCTGCCTCCACTCCTCTCTACCAAGCTTCGTCCTTCTTCCTCCCAACTCTTGCCCCTGACTGGACTCCAGGTGCATCCTGAGGCTTCTATGGCCACACCCCTGTGTGGCGGAAGCTCTAGGGGTGTACCCGGAAGTCTACCAGGTGTCCCCAATCATCTTCCCCCCAGCACTTCCGGGTGTGGCGAAAGTACTGAGGTCCAGGGCTCCCAAGGCATCGGGGCGCCCCCTGGTGGTGACAGGGTTGAGCTTCCAAGCTCTGTACCCATGGTCCCCACAGTAACCAGGGAGGATGCCCCTTCGTGTTCCAGAGGAGGCACAAGCCCTCCTCCGGTCCTCCTGGGCGTCCCGGCCAGGCATGAACGCCCGCCGGGCACCACACCCCTCAGCTCCACAGTTTAAAATTAAAAATCAAACAATTCAGATGTGATTAAAATGCACATTTCCGACTTTCGTTTAAGGGGATTTGCAGACATTTTATCACACGCCACTTTTTCTACATGATCCCCCCATTTCAGGGCACCATAATGTTTAGGACACAGCAATGGCTGATGTATTAATGCCATCATGTTTAGGACTTGCATGCCATGACTGCTTGAAGTCTGCGATTCATAGACATCACCACGTGTTGAGGATCATCTCTGATAATGCTCTGGCAAGCCTTTAATGCAGCCATCTTCAACTCCTTCTTGTTTTGAGGGGCTTGTCCTCTTAAGTTTTCTCTTCAGCATATGAAAGGCCTGCTCAGTTGGATTTAAATCAGGTGACTGGCTTGGCCATTCCAGAATTTTCAATTTTTTAGCTTTGACAAACTCCTGTGTTGTCTCAGGAGTATATTTGGCTCATTATCTTATGTAAGATGAAGCACCGTCCAGTGACTTTGGAGTCATTTAATGGAAATTGAGCAGGTCAGATGTTTCTACACACCTCAGAATTCATTGTGCCCCTGCCGTCAGCAGTTCCATCATCAATGAAGAGAAGTGTGCCAGGATCTGTGGCAGCCGTACATGCTCAAGCTGCAAGCTGCAATACCCCCACTACCATGTTTAACAGATGAGGTGGTCTGCTTTGGCTCTTGGGCAGTTCCTTTTGGTCTCCACACTTTGCTCTTTCCATCACTCTGATGAGGTTCATCTTTGTCTCATTTGTCCACAAGACCTTTTTTCCATAATTCTACAGGCTCTTTGAAGTTCTTTTTCACAAGTTGTAATCTGACTATCCTGTTTTTATGGTTTGAATCTTGTAGTGTGTCCTCTGTATTTCTCTTCATGAAGTCTTTGGCAGATAGTCGTCTCTGACATGTCCACATCAGCCCCCTGAAAACTGTTTGTGACCTGCTGGGCAGGCGTTTGGGGCTTTTTCTTGACCATAATGAGGATTGTTCTGTCATTAGCAGTGGAGGTCTTCCTTGGCCTACCAGTTCCTTTGCGATTACTGAGCTCACCAGTGTGTTCTTTCTTCTTCATGATATTCTAGACAGTTGATTTAGGTCATCCTAAGGGATTACCGATGTCTCCAATAGCTTTATTCCTGTTGTTCATACTCGTAATGGCTTCTTTGATTTTCATTGGTACAGCTCTTGTAATCATGTTGAACAACGGCAACTGTAGACTGCAAAGGGTAGCAGCAAGTTGAGGTATCTTATAAAACAATGAAACACACCTGAAGAATCGCAAACACCTGGGATGCCAATTGTCCCAAGTATTATGGTACTCTGAAATGGGGGGACCACATAGAAAAATGTTGTGTGACTGAAATGTCTGCGAATCCTCTTAAATAAATGTATGCAATGTGCACTTTAATCCCACTGACTTATTTGATCTGTAGTTTTAAACTGTGGAAAAGACGGGGACATCAAGGAGAAATGTGTCTTTGTCCCAAGTATTACAATATCTACCATACATACTCATGTTTAAGTTCTCCTGCGGATAAGTCGGGGCTTGATTTTACTGCATAATTTCCAGCTTCTTATAATGTCGGTCGTTTAAGTCGAATGCGGAGAACTCACGCTATTGGTCCAAGAGATTATGATATGCTAACGCCCACCTGAGAGAATAACCATGGAGCACACGACCTTTGTTTTCTATGCATTGTGCCTACGTGACCACACAGTAATTCTAGAACTATTCCAAAGCAACGTTTGCACCGTTTTGTGTATCTCACACACCTTTATCGTAAGAGCATCCCTTATCCACGATGGAGCATTCGATCAGAAGAAAATATGAAGCTGGTTTTAAATTAAAAGTCGTTGAAGTGGCGAAAGAAATTGGTAACTACGCTGCTGCAACAAAATTTGATGTGTCTGAGAAACTGGTACGAGATTGGAGGAGGCAAGAAGATGTAAAAAAAAAAAAATATTTTTGAACGGACGTATAAGTCGGGGTCTGATTTTATGATTGCTTTTCGGGTTTCAAGACCTGACTTATATGCGAGTATATATGGTATATTCACTGTTGATATGAAAAGAACAGTGTGCTTTAATTTGTTTTGGTCTCCTTGACATCATTCTGGCTTGTCTACAGTATATGAAGGACGCTTAGTTCTGACTGAAGAGTATTATACCAGTTCACAAATATAGTAAAGTTTAGTTAAACACACAGTAGCATTAAGACAAAAGCAAAACCTGTTACATTAAAAAAAAATCGGGATTGGTTTCCCCAAGACTTTCTCGTATGCTCAGATATGGGGATTGGTATTTGAGGAGTAAACCGCAAGACAAAGATTATATTTTTATATTATGTACATTAAAGAACCATCAACAACAAATTAAATCAAATTAATAGTATATTGAACAATTATTATAAAAGTAAAGTTGAGTAAAGTACCACTTCCGGTTAGTGGAAATAGCCCAAAAGTTGATAGTAATCTATGTTTTGTACCTAATACAGTGGAACCTCGGGTCACGACCGTAATTCGTTCCGAAACTCTGGTCGCAACCCGATTTGGTCATGACTCGAATTCATTTCCCCCATAGGATTGTACGAGGGGGGACCCAAAAATAACCGGAAATATTTTTAAAAAGTGTTTAATTTTCTGCACAAACTACAATTAGTCTCCTTCAAAGTACTCTCCATTGGCGGAAATACACTTATCTAACCGTTTTTTCCATTGTTCGAAACATTTTTTAAATTCGTCTGAAGTAATGCCCATTAATGCTCTGGTCGTTTCTTGTTTTACCTCTTCGACGTCAGCAAAACGCCTTCCTTTCAAGTCTTTTTTCATCCGAGGGAACAAAAAGAAATCATACAGAGCTAAATCCGGTGAGTAGGGTGGGTGGTTCAGGGTTGTAATACCGTTTCTAACAATAGTTTCTGCAACACTTTTTTCAAGAAAAAAACAAAATGTCACTGCCGCGCATTGCTCATGATAATCGTCCATCGTAAAAAAACGACGCTTGCACAAAACTACTTTTAGAAAAAAATTCACTGAACACAAGCACAACCTTCCAGACTGATGGCACTTGGCAGACTGACTTGTGAGGAGTGTAACTAGATCACCCTAGCGGCCCAACCACATACTACAAGTACCAACCTAACAACAACAAAATTCCGGTTATTTTTGGGTCCCCCCTCGTATGTAAATACAATTAATCCGTTCTGGACCATACGAGCTGAATGTAAATATACATACTCTTGCTCGCGCTCTCTCTCCCTCTTGCTCTCTCTCTCTCTCTCTCTCGCTCTCTCTCTCTCTCTCTCTCTCTCTCTCGCTCTCTCTCTCTCGCTCGTGCTCTCTCTCTCTCTCTCGCTCTCTCTCTCTCTCTCTCTCTCTCTCTCTCTCTCTCTCGCTCACGCTCTCTCTCTCTCGCTCTCTCTCACTCTCTCTCTCTCTCACTCTCTCGCTCGCGCTCTCTCTCTCTTGCTCGCTCGCTGCACAGGAAATGCACAGGGAGTGACTGAACGTGTGCGGAAATCATCAGCGCGTACGAACCAGAATTGAAACTGGCTTGTTCGTCACCCGAGTGTGTGGTCGTGAACAGATGCAAAAGTTTGGGGAACTTTTTGATCATAACCCGATTTGTATGTGTTCAGAGACGTTCGTGACCCGAGGTTCCACTGTACTTTGTAATAAAAAAGCAGACACAAGTATAAAGGTTTGGGGTTGTGAGGCCCCGTATACTGTAAATCAAAATAGTATTTGTCAGTGTTTTCTCCTTAGTACAACAGACAACAAAACAAGGCAGGTCGGACAATTTATAACAGATGACAGGAAGTGATGAAATGATGGGGAAAGCCGTGATGGTTGATGGGTAAGTGATGTCATCATTGATGGACCAGAGGTTAGAAAAGAACTTGGAAGTGGGTGGTACCAAAAGACTTCCGGGACTGTTTATGGCGGCGGTGTTTCGGTCTTTCTGAAGAAACAAAAAAAGAGAGGTTAGTACCCCACCGTTGTCCCCTGGCACGACTTGTCGCCGCGCCTGTCGGGTCCTTAAGCCGCTCCCCATGCGCTCGTGTGTGACAACTTGTATGCAAAATTTGCTTGACCCAAGTGAAAGCATACTCAAGTTATCGTGTTTACATACACACACATAGACAGACACAGACATCATTCCAAAAATGGCATTTTCAGACTCAGAAAGGTCTAAAACATTGAGATTCATCAAAATTTTAAAATGGAATTTTTGAACGATTCCAATACTTTCCCTACACTTTGTATACGAGGAGGTCTAAAACGACAAGATTCATCAAAATCTCGACATAGAATATTCAGACAATTTCAATACTTTCCATCTACTTTGCATATGAGAGAGTAAAAAGTGAAACCAATTAATTTTGTTTTTATTTATTAATGAATTTTTGGGTGTTCTTCATTTTAAACAGTTTGATAATGACTATGCTGACTTCAAATACCAAATTCAAGCCTTGTACCAGTCTTTGCATGCATTTGTGGACTCTTGGTTTGACCAGCCTTTAACTGTGAGTAGCATTATTTATTTGATTTATGTTCATGTATGTATTGTTGTGATTGCATTGGTGTTTAACCTTTTTGTACTTTGTAACTTTTTTTTTTAACTTTAAATATCCAGGAGTTCTAAGATAACATTTTCTCAATTTAATGTCATTTTCTTGTAGTAATTTTTTCCCTATGATGTCCTCTAGCTTTTATTGACATTGTCATTTTGTGGTCCCAGTGCTATGATGTAAATAGGCCTGTGCCCAGAAGTTGCATCTGATGACTTCACCAGTGTGACATTTATAAGCCAATGCCGTGGAGACTTCATTGTCCAAGTTTTGGGATATTGTGTCTACTCTTAGCATTTTTTCTTACTGTCGCTTTTTTATTACTATCCCCTGGTCACTTTCCCTGAAAGAGCTACACTTCAGAATACCATAGCAAAAACCAAGAGTCGCTTCATGAACTGTACTCCTCCTTGGACATACCAGATAAATTACCTTTGAAAGGGCTGTACAAATCCAACAGTGCAATATGGTCGAGGCTGGAGACCTCAGCTTCAAAATCTTAGCATTGGCCAGAAGCTGTCCCCTGGCAAATAATGGGTAACGCCTTCTCCATAGGTTGGTCCAGATCTAACTATGCAACTTTTAATGCAATGCAGGAAAACAATGCAAGACAAAAGAATTGTTCGAAATATCTTGCAATAAACAAATGTAGGGCAGGTGCTGCCATCTATCAGCAACAAAAATAATTTTTTGTGAATTCTCTATGTAATAAACTTAATAAGTTATAGTTAGGGCCATAAATATTTGGACAGAGACAACTTTTTTCTAATTTCAGTTCTGTGAATTACCACAATGAATTGTAAATGAAACAACTCCGATGCAGTTGAAGTGCAGACTTTCAGCTTTAATTCAGTGGGGTGAACAAAACGATTGCATAAAAATGTGAGGCAACTAAAGCATTTTGTGAACACAATCCCTTCATTTCAGGGGCTCAAAAGTAATTGGACAAATGAAATAACTGGAAATCAGATGTTCATTTCTAATACTTGGTTGAAAACCCTTTGCTGGCAATGACAGCCTGAAGTGTTGAACTCCTGGACATCACCAGATGTTGGGTTTCCTCCTTTTTAATGCTCTGCCAGGCCTTTACTGCAGCGGCTTTCAGTTGCTGTTTGTTTGTGGGCCTTTCTGTCTGAAGTTTAGTGAAATGCCTGCTCAGTTGGGTTAAGATCAGGTGACTGACTTGGCCATTCAAGAATTTTCCACTTCTTTGCTTTAATAAACTCACTGGGTTGCTTTGGCTGTATGTTTTGGCTCATTGTCCATCTGTATCATGAATCAATTTGACGTCATTTAGCTGGATTTGAGCAGACAGTATGTCTCTGAACACCTCAGAATTCATTCGGCTGCTTCTGTCCTGTGTCACATCATCAATAAACACTAGTGTCCCAGTGCCACTGGCAGCCATGCACGCCCAAGCCATCACACTGCCTCCCTCCACCGTGTTTTACAGATGATGTGCTATGCTTTGGATAATGAGCTGTTCCACGCCTTCTCCATACTTTTTTCTTGCCATCACTCTGGTAGAGGTTGATCTTGGTTTCATCTGTCCAAAGAATGATTTTCCAGAACTGTGCTGGCTTTTTTAGATGTTCTTTAGCAAAGTCCAATCTCGCCTTTCTATTCTTGAGGCTTATGAGTGGTTTGCACCTTGCAGTGCACCCTCTGGATTTACTTTCATGCAGTCTTCTCTTTATGGTAGACTTGGATATCGATACGCCTACCCCCTGGAGAGTGTTGTTCACTTGCTTGGCTGTTGTGAAGGGGTTTCTCTTCACCATGGAAATGATTCTGCGATCATCCACCACTGTTGTCTTCCGTGGACATCCAGGTCTTTTTGCATTGCTCAGTTCACCAGTGCTTGCTTTCTTTCTCAGGATGTACCAAACTGTAGATTTTTCCACTCGTAATATTGGAGCAATTTCTCCGATGGGTTTCTTCTGTTTTCGCAGCTTAAGGATGGCTTCTTTCACCTGCATGGAGAGCTCCTTTGACCGCATGTTGTCTGTTCATAGCAAAATCTTCCACATGTTGGCACCACACCTCAATTCAACTCCAGGCCTTTTATCTGCTTAATTGATAAGGACATAACGACGGACTTGCCCACACCTGCCCATGAAATAGCCTTTGAGTCAATTGTCCAATTACTTTGGAGCCCCTGAAATGAAGGGATTGTGTTCACAAAATGCTTTAGTTGCCTCCCATTTTTTTGCAATCGTTTTGTTCACCCCACTGAATTAAAGCTGAAAGTCTGCACTTCAACTGCATCGGAGTTGTTTCATTTAAAATTCATTGTGGTGATGTACAGAACCAAAATTAGAAAAAAGTTGTCTCTGTCCAAATATTTATGGACCAAACTGTATAGCATAATGAAAACTGCATAATTGCATAATTAGATCTGTACCACCGTGTATATTATATGAATCAATTTGTGATCATGAATGAGAGTGCTAAAGCGCATACATGTCCTGTGTGATGTTGCATTGCCTTTCATTTCATCGATGCTGGACAATGTTTAAAGTGCATGCACGAGAAGCACCTGAATCGGTAGTCTAGACACATTTGATTCCTGAATGAATCACTACCTGAGCACTTGGTCATTTGATTTGTGAAAGAGTCAAAACCTGTAGACCTGCAGTCTAATAATTCTCATTCATTTGATTAATAAATGAATCATTCTTAGAAGCACATATCTCATTCACTTGTAATTCTATAGTGAAAGGTTGGGAGCATGCACTGATACAGCTTGTTGCCGAACTCACCATACAACGAACCACCGTCTTATTTGATTTTATGCATGTTAAATGCAGGGCTGTGGAGTCGGTAGATAAATCCCTCGACTCTGACTCCTTAGTTTCTGGTACTTTTCACTCCGACTCCTCTGTATTTAATATGCTAATGTATTTTTCATGTTGATTGAAGGAAGGCAACATACACGTCATTTAACCACAGAACTACTGGCTAGGAAGCTGACTCTCTACTGTATTGGCCAGTTTAAAGAAAAGACAAGAACCCCTGAACACACTTCAGGCCGTAGCACACACCTCCACCTGCATCATTACACTTGTTTCCACTCATATTAACTTGTTAAACAGTTTATATCTGAAATAAAATGAAAACGTATTTTGTAATGTACCATAATCCAGATTACAATATGTGAATGTCAGGTTGTATAATAACTCAGCTGAACTTCACACTAGTAGTAACACAACTATGCACTGGGTTTTATTCTTACATCAGAGAAGTACTTAATTATGATATCGTTTGTGAAATGAGGCATTTAAACTTGCCGTATTTTTTTTTTCATTACAATTAAAATTTATTAGGAGTCGGAGTCGATACATTTTTGCCGACTCCAACCCCAACTCCTGGTACCCAAAATTGTCTCCGACTCCACAGCCCTGGTTAAATGTCTTGTCATTCTCTATGTACAGAAACAGAACAATGGCATATGAATTATTATTCAAATTCATATATAATTAATCTACTATATAATAAAACACTAATTTCTTGGTGTTCAGTCCCTCGAAGCAATCTGATTGGTCAGTTTGGTTTTGGGGACACAACAAAAGAGACACATGAGGAGGAGTAAAGGTGTAGGACAGGGATGGATTAACCATTAAGCAAAATACAGTGCATCCAGAAAGTATTCACAGCACATCACTGTTTCCACATTTTGTTATGTTACAGCCTTATTCCAAAATGGATTAAATTCATTTTTTTCCTCAGAATTCTACACACAACACCCCATAATGACAACATGAAAAAAGTTTACTTGAGGTTTTTGCAAATTTATTAAAAATAAAAAAACTGAGAAATCCCATGTCCATAACTTTGTTGATGCACCTTTGGCAGCAATTCCAGCCTCAAGTCTTTTTGAATCTGATGCCACAAGCTTGGCACACCTACCCTTGGCCAGTTTCGCCCATTCCTCTTTGCAGCACCTCTCAAGCTCCATCAGGTTGGATGGGAAGCGTCGGTGCACAGCCATTTTAAGATCTCTCCAGAGATGTTCAATCGGATTCAAGTCTGGGCTCTGGCTGGGCCACTCAAGGACATTCACAGAGTTGTCCTGAAGCCACTCCTTTGATATCTTGGCTGTGTGCTTAGGGTCGTTGTCCTGCTGAAAGATGAACCGTCGCCCCAATCTGAGGTCAAGAGCGCTCTGGAGCAGGTTTTCATCCAGGATGTCTCTGTACATTGCTGCAGTGCTCTTTCCCTTTATCCTGACTAGTCTCCCAGTCCCTGACTCTGAAAAACATCCCCACAGCATGATGCTGCCACCACCATGCTTCACTGTATGGATGGTGCCAGGTTTCCTCCAAACGTGACGCCTGGCATTCACACCAAAGAGTTCTATCTTTGTCTCATCAGACCAGAGAATTTTCTTTCTCATGGTCTGAGAGTCCTTCAGGTGCCTTTTGTCAAACTCCAGGCGGGCTGCCATGTGCCTTTTACTAAGGAGTGGCTTCCGTCTGGCCACTCTACCATACAGGCCTGATTGGTGGATTGCTGCAGAGATGGTTGTCCTTCTGGAAGGTGCTCCTCTCTCCACAGAGGACCACTGGAGCTCTGACAGAGTGACCATCGGGTTCTTGGTCACCTCCCTGACTAAGGCCCTTCTCCCCCGATTGCTCAGTTTAGATGGCCGGCCAGCTTTAGGAAGAGTCCTGGTGGTTTCGAACTTCTTCCACTTACAGATGATGGAGGCCACTGTGCTTATTGGGACCTTCAAAGCAGCAGAAATTTTTCTGTAACCTTCCTCAGATTTGTGCCTCGAGACAATCCTGTCTTGGAGGTCTACAGACAATTCCTTTGACTTCATGCTTGGTTTGTGCTCTGACATGAACTGTCAACTGTGGGACCTTCTATAGACAGGTGTGTGCCTTTCCAAATCATGTCCAGTCAACTGAATTTACCACAGGTGGACTCCAATGGAGCTGCAGAAACATCTCAAGGATGATCAGGGGAAACAGGATGCAGGATTCATGGCAAAGGCTGTGAATACTTATGTACATGTGCTTTCTCAATTTGTTTATTTTTAATAAATTTGCAAAAACCTCAAGTAAACTTTTTTCACGTTGTCATTATGGGGTGTTGTGTGTAGAATTCTGAGGAAAAAAAATGAATTTTATCCATTTTGGAATAAGGCTGTAACATAACAAAATGTGGAAAAAGTGATGCGCTGTGAATACTTTCTGGATGCACTGTGTATATTTACATACAGCTCATACAGTCCAGAACGGATTAATTGTAATTACATACAATTACATGCTATGGGGGAAATTACTTCGGGTCACGACCAAATCGGGTTGCGACCAGAGTTTTGGAACAAATTACGGTCTTGACCCGAGGTTCCACTGTACATTGTTTATTCCGTCCAAGGACTTCTTGTCTTGTGCCTACCTGTCAGGTCTTTAGAACTTTTTCTAAACTTTTGTTTAAATACAAAATTAAAAGCAATTCTGGTTTTCCCTTATGAGGTTTATGGTATAGCTATAATCTTGGACACACAAATTAGTCACAGCTGAATTTTATCTAAATAAAACACTCTAATTAAATATTACAAATCATATTTAATAAACTAATAAAAGCTACAATTTTTTAATTCCCCTAAACACCCTCTCATGTGCAAGCCTTGGGTCCTTGAATGAATCCTGGCTGTCACAATCTATGTTCTTGACCAATCGCAGTTTGCCCTGTGGAAACTGCTATTGGTCTACCATGAACATCCAGATTTCAAAGGTCCTCAGTTTGTTAACAGCCTAAGCCAAAGGAAGAACTGTAGAGGGGAAGGGGAGCAGCCCGGCCCCACATCCCCCTGGCTTTCTAGTAATGAACTCTGTGCTGGGGCGACGGCGCACATGCCCACAGAGAGGGCTCTGAGTGCCCCCTCTGGCACGTGTGCCATAGGTTTGCCACCACTGGGCTATGCAATAGGACAAGATTAGTTGTATTCAAAATTGGTCTAACAATTCTGACATGTGAAATTTTAACAGGCGACAAGAAAGGTAATGTAGTACATCTTCAGGGGATAACATTAGACACCAAAGGAGATCTTGATATGCCATTCGTTTTAAACGTTTACAGTTTCCTGTTAGAACAGCTTTTGCTGTGACAATTAACATTTGTACATCTGCTTCCCCATACGTGAGCGGCAGGGCTGCGAAGTGGCTAGTGTGTAGCACCCGCCCGGGGGTTGGCGAGCAGGGGGCAGATTCCCCTAGTATTTTAGTAAATCAATCATGCACAACAACAACATCAACAACCATACCATATGCACTTCAGAACTGGTCATCCACTTGAAGCTAAGCATGTTTGGGCCCAGCCAGTACTTGGATGGGAGACCATCTAGAAAAAAACTTGGGTAGTTGATAGAAGAGGTGTTGGAGAGGGAAACAGGGGGAGCTTACCTTGTGGTCTGAGTGCAGATCCCAATCTCCCAGTGCAGTGATGATGGACGCTGTGCTGTTAAAATGGTTGCCAGCACAAACGGATCTAGTCACGTGTCACACACATGAGATTATGAGACAGTCTATGGGCTCAAATAAGGGTGATTATCTGCCAGACCGAGGTTTTGGCACTGTCAAATAAAGCTTTCTCTCTTTCCTCATCTATAGACCATCAGAAAGAAGTTCCGCCTGACAACCTCACTTCCGGTCCCGGCTCTGCTGACCTCACTTCCTCCGTTGACCATATATGAACACCGCTTGGTGCACTGTTTTTCAGTTCTGTATTGAGCTCGGTTGAAAAGACATGATTTGACTTCAATTTTTCACTCATTTTCAAGTATATGGGGTAGCTACCCTAAACCTTTGTTGTTGTTCTTGTGGTTTCTTCACACATTCATTTCCAAAGAAGACAAACTCTGGCACCTACCCATTTTAAATCCTCATGTCAATCCAATAGTGAATCATAAGAACATAAGAAATTTCACAAACGAGAAGAGACCATTCATTCCAAGAAGTCCATTGCTTCCACTTGTTGACATGGTTGAGTTGTTTAAACATCACACAAGACTTCAGCTTTATTTACAGTTCAAGCAAGTGTTTTCCTCCGTATGTTGTCGCAGGAGATCATGGAGGACCACAGACATGTGGAATAAGTGGCCAAGTAGTGTGGAAAACAGTAGGACTTTTGGGACTTTTATAACTCGTCTTCATGTTATTTTTAGAAGAATTAAGTAGATAGGAATGACAAGCTTCGTGGGACTGAATGGCCTGTTCTCGTCTAGATTGTTCTAATGTTCCAATGAGAGAGGCTTAGTTGGATATGACAAAATCAGAAGCAGCTTCTCACTATATTGTTTCAGGCTTTTGGTTAAATGTTTTGGGAGTATGGGGTATGGTGGGCTGTTTGGTCCCTGTATAACCAGATGCTCAACCTTTATAATGCACTGGTGAGGCCTCATCTGGAGTCCTGTGTGCAGTTTTGGTCTCCAGGCTACAAAAAGGACATAGCAGCACAAGACGAAGGTCCAGAGAAGAGCGACTAGGCTGATTCCAGGGCTACAGGGGTTGAGTTATGAGGAAAGATTAAAAGAGCTGAGCCTTTACAGTTTAAGAAAAAGAAGATTAAGAGGAGACCTGATTGAAGTGTTTAAAATTATGAAGGGAATTAGTCCAGTGGATCGAGACTGTTATTTTAAAATGAGTTCATCAAGAACACGGGGACACAGTTGGAAACTTGTTAAGAGGACATTTCGCACAAACATTAGGAAGGTTTTCTTTACACAACGATAGACACTTGGAATAAGCGACCAAGTAGCGTGGTAGACAGTAAGACGTTGGGAACTTTCAAAGCTAGAAGAAATAAGTGGATAGGACTGGCGAGCTTTGTTGGGCTGAATGGCCTGTTCTCGTCTAGAATGTTCTAATGTTCTAATATATGTTCTAACCGGAGCGAAAGTTTAGTTCAAATTATCACAAATAAGTCAGACTCGCTCCCAGTGGGTATCGAACACTGCCAGTTCTGCCCTATGTCACCAATTTTCTTGCTGCAGGAGGGTATCCAGTTCAGTGGCCTAAGAATTGCATCTTTTGCCTTTTGTGGATCATGTGGTCTTACTGGCTTCATCGGCCTGTGACCTTAGACACACACTGGGGTGGATTGCAGCTAAGTATTGTCAGCAGCCGTACCACATGCACTTCAGAACAGGTCATCCAGTTCAAGCTAAGCATGTTCATGCCTGACCGATACTTGGATGGGAGACCATCTTGGAAGAGGTTGGGTTGCTACTGGAAGAGGTGTTGGTGAGGCCATCAGTGGGCATTTATGCTGTGGCCTGCATGTGGATCCCAATGCCCCAGTGCAGTGATGGGAACGCTGTGCTGTTAAAATGGTGTCATCCTTCAGAAAAGACATAAAACCGAGGTCCTGACTTTCTCTGGACATTAAAGATCTCTGGGCATCTGCCATAAAGAGTAGGGTGTATCCCAATGTCCAGGCTAAATTGCTCTCCATTGCCTGGTCATTCAGGACCCCTAATCATTCCCTGTCTTCTAATTGGCTGTATCTTTTACCACTTCACCATCTGACAGCTAATGAGTGGTGAGTGTGCTAGCATATACTGTAAATGGCTGCTGTCGCATCATTCGGGTGGATGCTGCACATTTGTGGCACCTGCCCCCCTTTCTATGTAAAGCACTTTAAGTAGTGAGGAAGGCGCTATATAAGTGTAAAGAATTAACATTATTAACTGAAAGTTTGTGTTTTTATGTCATGTTCTCAGACTGAGAGGATGCTGGAAGTCCTTGCCAAGTTTGACAAGGTTTCAGGGGATCAGCTTGATTTGCATGAAAAATACCTCAGGGTCCTGCACAGATACGGGAGAGATTTGGAAATTGTTCGTAAACTCTACCAAAAGCAAAAGGATAATCCGCCCTCACATCGCAACATTCCTCCTGTAAGTATTTTTATTTATATTTTTTCTGTTTGATTCCAAAATTCCAGTCGCCCGAACAAACCCTTAGAATTTTTTCGTAATTATTTGTGCAATATTTACAATATTTTAAATTTCTAGATAATAAAAATGGAAACTCTGAGAGGGAATGAGATGAAGTACAGTAATCCCTCCTCCATCACGGGGGTTGTGTTCCAGAGCCACCCGCGAAATAAGAAAATCCACGAAGTAGAAACCATATGTTTATATGGTTATTTTTATATATTTTAAACCCTTATAAACTCTCCCACACTATTATAAACATTTCACGCACAATTATACAGCATAAACCCTTTGTATTCTCTTAGATATTAGGTAAGATTTGTTGAAATTATGTATGTAAACACAGTTTACATACAGTAAAACCTAAATATTATTTTAAAGATATCGAGCGTCTCCAATATCACATATGTTACAGCCATTACAACAGACAGGCCACCAGCAATAAATACGTGCAATGCAAGAAAAATTGTATACAGTAAAATGTGTGTACAGTGACACTAAACTATGTACATGTAATAAGTACTGTACGTAGATAATTAATTATGGTTACTCACCAACAATGACACGACGACTAGTCCGATAACGATGAGTTTAATTTTACTGCACAACAAAGGAGAGCGTTACAGCTCTTCTAAAGGAGCCTCTTCAGGCGACTGTGTTGCACCGCCGTTGTTCTTCTTCCAGCACTCTTCAATCCAAATCCCTAAAGCAGATTCCATCCTGACTACTGCCTTATTACGTCCACTTGCAACTTGTTTTGCGCCCTGGTTAAAGGACACTGCGGCCGTAGATCTTATATGCTTTTCCTCCTTTTTAAATAAAAAGAATCGTGGACTCATTGATGCCGTAATGGTGTCCTGCAGTGGTGTAGCTGTTTCCTTCCTTCAACATATCCAAAACTTTTACCTTTTCTGCAATCATTTGCATCTTCTGTTGGCGCTTGGACACGGCCCCTGAAGCAGTAGCAGGAGCACGTTAATGCTGAATGAGTGAGATGAGACTTCCTGGTTAATGCAGCACTCCGTCGCTGAGCCAATCAGCAGCACACAGGAACTTAACCGCGTGCTCTGATTGGGTAGCTTCTCAGCCATCCGCCAATAGCGTCCCTTGTTTGAGTTCAAATGGGCAAATCAACTGAGGAAGCACATGTACTGTAGACCGCAGCCATCCGCGAAGCAGTGAAAAATCCGCGATATATATTCACATATGCTTACATTTAAAATCCGCGATGGAGTGAAGCCGCGAAAGACGAAGCGCGATATAGCGAGGGATCACTGTAATTGAAACTGCTGGCAATGAGATAATCAAATTTGTTTTATGAGAAATGAATATTCTGCCCAGTAGGAATGCCATGTTGGAAATTGGATTTTTTTTTCCCATGTTACTGCAGCGATTTCAACTTAATGCCCAAAATTCATCTGGGAATTTGGCTCAATGTACGGAAATTCTTCAGAGCCCCTCCACTTTTTTTTCACATTTTTCTGTGTTGCAGCTTTGTGATAAAATCACTTACATTATTTTTTTGTCTTCGTCAAGCAACAATCAATACCCCCTAAAATGGCAATGGGATTTTAGAAATTTTTACAAGTTTACTAAAAATAAAAAACTGAAATATCACATTCACAAAAGTACTCAGACTGTTTGCTATGAGACTCGAAATCTTTTTAAGGTTCAGCACATTTTATTGCTCCTCGTTGAGATGTTTCTACACCTTGTTTAGTGTCCACTTGTTGGTCAATTGGTTTGACGTAACTGATTAGGAAAGACACACATCTGTCATAGAAAATCACAAACCTGATGAAAACCAAGCCATGAGGTTGAGGAAAAAAAAGGAATTAAAATGATTTTAGTACAAAGCTGTGCAAAAATAAAGGGAACTGAATACTTTCAGAATCTGCTGCACGCTATTAAGAGTTCTGAGATGAGCTCTTCTTATGAGCATAAAAATCAGGGATGTCTCTCAGTATAAGTGAGTTCATAGAACAATCTGAGCCCTCAGCCTTCACAGAAAGGAAAACCTGTTAGGGCACCCAAACACAATAAGATAGATAGATAGATAGATAGATAGATAGATAGATAGATAGATAGATAGATAGATAGATAGATAGATAGATAGATAGATAGATAGATAGATAGATAGATAGATAGATAGATAGATAGATAGATAGATAGATAGATAGATAGATAGATAGATAGATAGATAGATAGATAGATAGATAGATAGATAGATAGATAGATAGATAGATAGATAGATAGATAGAGTGCATCCAGAAAGTATTCACAGCGCTTCATCACTTTTTCCACATTTTGTTATGTTACAGCCTTATTCCAAAATGGATTAAATTCATTTTTTTCCTCAGAATTCTACAAACAACACCCCATAATGACAACGTGAAAAAAGTTTACTTGAGGTTTTTGCAAATTTATTAAAAATAAAAAAACTGAGAAATCCCATGTCCATAAGTATTCACAGCCTTTGCTCAATACTTTGTCAATGCACCTTTGGCAGCAATTCCAGCCTCAAGTCTTGTTGAATATGATGCCACAAGCTTGGCACACCTATCCTTGGCCAGTGTCGCCCATTCCTCTTTGCAGCACCTCTCAAGCTCCATCAGGTTGGATGGGAAGCGTCGGTGCACAGCCATTTTAAGATCTCTCCAGAGATGTTCAATCAGATTCAAGTCTGGGCTCTGGCTGGGCCACTGAAGGACATTCACAGAGTTGTCCTGAAGCCACTCCTTTGATATCTTGGCTGTGTGCTTAGGGTCGTTGTCCTGCTGAAAGATGAACCGTCACCCCAGTCTGAGGTCAAGAGCGCTCTGGAGCAGGTGTTCATCCAGGATGTCTCTGTACATTGCTGCAGTCATCTTTCCCTTTATCCTGACTAGTCTCCCAGTTCCTGCCACTGAAAAACATCTCCACAGCATGATGCTGCCACCACCATGCTTCACTGTAGGGATGGTATTGGCCTGGTGATGAGCGGTGCCTGGTTTCCTCCAAATGTGACGCCTGGCATTCACACCAAAGAGTTCAATCTTTGTCTCATCAGACCAGAGAATTTTCTTTCTCATGGTCTGAGAGTCCTTCAGGTGCCTTTTGGCAAACTCCAGGCGGGCTGCCATGTGCCTTTTACTAAGGAGTGGCTTCCGTCTGGCCACTCTACCATACAGGCCTGATTGGTGGATTGCTGCAGAGATGGTTGTCCTTCTGCAAGGTTCTCCTCTCTCCACAGAGGACCTCTGGAGCTCTGACAGAGTGACCATCGGGTTCTTGGTCACCTCCCTGACTAAGGCCCTTCTTCCCCGATCGCTCAGTTTAGATGGCCGGCCAGCTCTAGGAAGAGTCCTGGTGGTTTCGAACTTCTTCCACTTACGGATGATGGAGGCCACTGTGCTCATTGGGACCTTCAAAGCAGCAGAAATTTTTCTGTAACCTTCCCCAGATTTGTGCCTCGAGACAATCCTGTCTCGGAGGTCTACAGACAATTCCTTTGACTTCATGCTTGGTTTGTGCTCTGACATGAACTGTCAACTGTGGGACCTTCTATAGACAGGTGTGTGCCTTTCCAAATCATGTCCAGTCAACTAAATTTACCACAGGTGGACTCCAATGAAGCTGCAGAAACATCTCAAGGATGATCAGGGGAAACAGGATGCACCTGAGCTCAATTTCGAGCTTCATGGCAAAGGCTGTGAATACTTATGTACATGTGCTTTCTCAGTTTTTTTATTTTTAATAAATTTGCAAAAATCTCAATTAAACTTTTTTCACGTTGTCATTATGGGGTGTTGTGTGTAGAATTCTGAGGAAAAAAATGAATTTAATCCATTTTGGAATAAGGCTGTAACATAACACAATGTGGAAAAAGTGATGCGCTGTGAATACTTTTTGGATGCACTGTAGATAGATAGAAGTGAAAGGCGCTGTATAATAGATCAATGAACTTGAAATTAACAGAATTCATCCCCAGTAGCGATGTTCTTCATTATTTATAGACCCTCTAAGGTGTGTTTTCACTGCTTTCTTTCTGTTAGGTTGCTGGGAAGATCATGTGGGCGAGACAGTTGTTTAGAAAAATTGATGTGCCAATGAAAATCTTAAAGAATAAGCCCGAAATTTTAAAGGTAACTGTTTTTTTATTGATTTAATTACATTTTAGTAAGTTTCTGACTGAAGTAGAATTGTAGAATGTCAAATGAACTGTCTCTGTATATAGTGCTTTATGTAATTGCTTTGACCGTTAGAATGTTCCTAACACTGCAATAGGTTGAGTGCTCTTGACAATCCAAAAAACGAGACTCTGCTCCAAGATTTTATTGAATAATTTACAGTTGCAAAGCTGTTATATCTGTTGAGAAAATGGACAATCTTTTGTATAATGGAGGTGACTGGGAGAAGAGAAACCAAAAATACAAACAAAAAAGGTTGTTATGAAGAAACTGTCCTAATTTTCATTGGTCCTATTCACTACACCAAAAGCTGAAGCCAAGAAAGGGTCTTTGGAACCTTTGAAAAAGAATTGATGCCAACAGGCCATTCAGCCCAACAGTGCTCACCAATCCTATCCACCTAATTCTCCAAGTCATTATCAAATTTTCAAGGTTCCTAAAGTCTACTACACTACTTAATAATTTATTCCATTCATCTATAGTTGTCTTTGTGAAGACATACTTCCTAATGTCTGTGCTTCAGTCTTGCGATAAATTCCTTTGCTGCTGGCTCTACCATCCCTTCAAAGATTTTTCCACAGATCTGCACATGCCCAGTGTAGGTGAACAGCTGTGTTATGTGTTTTTTTTGGGTCATTTTAGTGTCGGTAGAGATACTTTCACAGACAATATGAAAATGTGTGGATAGAATTCGTTTTGGTTTAAAGATTTCATTTTTAAATAAAATCATAGTCATGTGAATGTAGCCTACATAAGGAGTGCACCCCAAGTTTTCTTTCCATGTTAGTACTGAACATGTGGGGTGTTGTCCAGAAAGCAACAGGTGTAAGGCAGAGCATCCTGCTTGTCCCACGTGTAACTTTTAATTGGATATGGGAAAAGCACTATATAAATAAAAAGTATTATTATTATTATTATGATGGTAGGGTGTGATTATCCCATTTTATTTTCCAAAAATAAATGCTCCAGGCCAGACTGATGTCTTCGCTCTTAAATTTTAGGAAATATGAACATTTTTGCATCTTAAAAATTAATGAAATGATTATTAAATAAAATGATGTAAAACAGACATTATTGATTGGATGCCCCTCTATCTTTGATTTAAAGAATGCCGTGGGAGAAGGTATGTCGAAATGCACAAAATGTAAACTATTATGAACCTTGTCAATTCTGGTCTCTCTGGTAGGCTGCAGACAAGAAAATCATTCGAAACTACAACAAAGTAGCTGCTGTTCTGCTGGAGTTTGAGCTTCTCTACCACCGTGGATGGTGCCATGCTGCTAAACTTTGTCATCAAGGGCTTAATGTCTCTCTACTGGTCCGACATCCAGAAACCAGGGTAATGAGCCTTCTATAGAATGGTACCACAATGGATTTGCAGTGTTATAGGATGTCGAGTGTGGAACATTGAACTATAAGGAGAAACAGTTATGAAGGTCTTAATAATTATAATCACAGGAAACTCAGGCTTTTTGTCGTCACTATAGTGGCCAGATGGGACCTCACATTTTATTTCAAGGTCAAAATGGACAAAGCTGAAGACAATTTCATTCAAGCTAATGCAGTAAACTTAGCTTTTGTGAACATATCATTTTTACTAAACGCAAGCTTTTTATTCACATTTTGATTTGTGACCTCATTGTGCCCAGTGCTCATTTCAACTGAAATGAAGCTGCTCTTCTGTCTGGAGATGATCCTGTTTAGTGGATGCAGTGGATTCTCCATGATTGACAGGAGTCTGCTCAGCGCCCGTCGCTCTGCCACAGATGTCAAACTGTCCAGCTCCGTGCCTACAATAGAGCCTGCCTTCCTCACCAGTTTGTCCAGGCGTGAGGCGTCCCTCTTCTTTATGCTGCCTCCCCAGCACACCACCGCGTAGAAAAGGGCGCTCGTCACAACCGTCTAATAGAACATCTGCAGCATCTTATTGCAGATGTTGAAAGACACCAGCCTTCTAAGAAAGTATAGTCGGCTCTGTCCTCTCTTGCACAGATCATCAGTATTGGCAGTCCAGTCCAGTTTATCATCCAGTTGCACTCCCAGGTATTTATAGGTCTGCACCCTCTGCACACAGTCACCTCTGATGATCACGGGGTCTATGAGGGGTCTGGTCCTCCTAAAATCCACCACCAGCTCCTTGGTTTTGCTGGTGTTCAGTTGTAGGTAGTTTGAGTCGCACCATTTAACAAAGTCCTTGATTAGGTTCCTATACTCCTCCTCCTGCCCACTCCTGATGCAGCCCACGATAGCAGTGTCGTCAGTGAACTTTTGCACGTGGCAGGACTCCGAGTTGTATTGGAAGTCCGATGTATATAGGCTGAACAGGACCAGAGAAAGTACAGTCCCCTGAGGCGCTCCTGTGTTGCTGACCACAATGTCAGATCTGCAGTTCCCGAGATGCACATACTGAGGTCTGTCTGTAAGATAGTCCACGATGCATGCCACCAGGTATGAATCTACTCTCATCTCTGTCAGCTTGTCCCTGAAGAGCAGAGGTTGGATTGTGTTGAAGGTGCTAGAGAAGTCCAGAAACATAATTTTTACAGCAGCACTGCCTCTGTCCAAGTGGGAGAGGGATCGGTGTAGCATATAGATGATGGCATCCTCCGCTCCCATCTTCTCCTGGTATGCGAACTGCAGAGGGTCGAGGGCGTGGCGGACCTGTGGCCTCAGGTGGTGAAGCAGCAGCCGCTCCATGGTCTTCATCACATGTGACGTCAGAGCGGCACACCTGAAGTCATTCAGCTCACTAGGATGTGATACCTTTGGGACTGGGGTGATGCAAGATGTTTTCCAAAACCTCGGGACTCTCCCCTGTTCCAGGCTCATGTTGAAGATGTGCTGTAGAGGACCCCCTCAGCTCCAACGCACAGGCCTTCAGCAGTCTTGGCGAGCGAGCGAGGATAGAGCGGTATCCTGATAGTAAGATGAATATTGTAAAGTATATATAAAACTGGGAATGGAGAAAAGAAAAAGACCAAAAATCGCAAATGGCCAATAGTCTAAAGAAGGGAAGTGAAAAAGATAAAGCATTGTATGGGAGATAAAAAAAAAGTATGTAGATGAGTGGGAGACAAAAAAGAATAGTGAGGTAGAGGAAGAGAAAGTGTGTAAAGCATGATGATAGATAGATAGATAGATAGATAGATAGATAGATAGATAGATAGATAGATAGATAGATAGATAGATAGATAGATAGATAGATAGATAGATAGATAGATAGATAGATAGATAGATAGATAGATAGATAGATAGATAGATAGATAGATAGATAGATTTCCTTGCTTGAATTTTATACTTTTATGGTTAGGAAGATCATGTAACTTACCTGTTACAGCTAGTAGCATTGAGAGGACTATGGTGCTGATGCCCCTTGTTCTTTCCTGTTCTGTTCTCTCATCCCGCCTAGTCAGCCAATGACAGTAACTTCATACCTGCGCTCACGGCCTGGTGGCGTTTCGTTAACTTGTATTGAGGGTCTTTTTGCATTAATTGTGAATAAAAGAAAAATGAAATGACAGTAAAGATAAATATTAATACAGTAAACTAATTTGTAGCTGAAGTCTCACAGAACGTTTCTCAGTTTTACGATGAATGAGTTTGCAAATTTGCCAATGCTTTTCAAGGGGAGATTTTGAAATTTTAAAACTGTGTACAGTGCAATCTTTTCAACATATCTCAATGAAAATTGACCCGTCTCAACAAATGGCTTTGAATAATAAGCATGCTACATTTCAAGATTAGTCGAGGGTGGTGTTGTTTCATGCAGACAGACAGACAGACAGTTTTCGAAACAGATGCATCATGCATTATATGTGAACATATCTAAAAATGGAAGATTTTACATCCCATGACAGGCCAACTGTTTAAAATTACAATCAAACAATTATGATGTGATTAAAGTGCACATTGCAGACTTTCATTTAAGGGGATTTGCAGATATTTCAGACACACACTTTGTCTACATGCCCCCCCCCCCCCCTATATTTGAACAATTTGGGACACACCAATGGCAGGTCTATTAAAATAATAAGTCATAATAATAATAATTTATAGTACTTTTTTCACTCCTCAGTGCGTCAGTGACTGAGGAGCCACTTCAAGTACCACTAATGTGTATCATCCTTCAATGGCAGCCAGTTTTGCAGCAGTACACTTGGCACCCATTAGCTGTTAGGTGGTGAATTGGTGAGAGATAGTTAACCAATTAGGGACAGGGGATGATTAGGGGGCCACGACAAGGCCATGGAGGGCAATTTAGCCAGGATATACCTTACTCTTTCCAAAGGATGCCCAGGGATCTTTTATGGCCACAGAGAGTCAGCACCTCATTTTTGCATCTCATTTGAAGGACGGCGCCGGAGCCGTACAGCAGAGTGTCTCCATCACTGCACTGGGGCATTAGGATCCACGTGAAGATCAGAGGGTAAGCGCCTCCTGCTGGCCTCACCAACACCTCTTCTAGCAGTAACACAAGCTTTTCCTAAATGGTCTCCCATCCAAGTACTGGCCAGACCCCAAACATACTAAACTTCAGGTGGATGACCTCTTCTGAAGTGCATGTAGTATGGCTGCTGGTAAGCCCTCAGATTTTGGACGTTGTTGCATATAACTTGCATGCCATGTCAACTTGAAGTCAACTGAGTACATCCTCTGATGATTATTATTTTTTACTGTGTATTTCTTTCTAGAAGCCATATGTGAATTTTGATCCAATTGTTCTTCGGGTGCTATACGAGGCTAAATACTTATCAAAAATGGGACTTGAAGCTCCAGAGTTGGTAGTGAGTATGTGCTCACAAGAAGAACATCTCAAGAATCTGAACATCAGGTAAGTTTTCATGGCTTCCTTAATATGTCACTCCCTGTTGGCATGATCTGTACTTTGTTTATTTATTTATTTTTTATGAAGCTTTTTTACAGCTTTTTCCTTGGTGTCTAAAAATAATGGAATGTTGTTCTTGGGGTTTCAGAGGTCAAGGAATTTAAGGGCCTCGTCTGTTTTTTGATGTTTAAACCATGTCTTCCCAAGGTGCCATATGTTTTTTGTATCAGTGCCACCATTGCTGGTTGTTTACAATGTTACGAGGCAAGACATCCAGGAGTGTGTGACGTAATTACCAAGGCGGTGTCAAGGTCAGAGTCGTCTGCTCATTTACCGTCTTGTTAACGATTTCTTTGACTCCTGCTTATCCCCTGTTTTTCATTTTGGCTCAGGCTATGTGAACTTTTCTGGTTTTTGACTTTCTTAGTATGTCTCTTGATATACGATTTTTGTCTTACACATCCTGGCTATTGTTTATTTCATTAATCCTCTCACTTTTGACCTTGGCTGGTCGTTACTATTTTGTTCATCTCCCGATTCCATCCTGCTTAAAACTGCTACCATCACTGTGAAGTCATAACACCCGATGCCAACAAACTGAAACCACATTTGAGTCAAAGAGTTTGACTCCATCAGCTAAAAGCCCAGCACATTTTCACTTCACTTGCCCTGATGAGCGTCACACTGGCACCAGGGCCGGATTAAGATGAAATTGGGCCTGATGATGCAGCGTAAAAAAGGCCTATTTTTTCTCGCCATTGGTGCATTCGACACTCACCGTACATGCACACTCAGATCGACCAAGGAGCCTTCATTGCTTGTGATGCAACCAGCCAGCCTTTATTGAATAACATGAATAATAATAACGACGTAGTATCGTAACAACTCGAGATTAACATCAAACTAAGTAACATCAGCATTGAATAGCAATTGAGTGAAAAGTGCATTTAATGCAGAATACCTATCAATGAAATACACAAAATTTTGCAATTCTCTTACGAAACAGAGTAAGAAAAAATGAATATGCGGAGACATTGGGTGAAAGTGACTCGGTTCAGGCTCTTGAGGGTAAAAATTTGTCCACGATTTAAATTTCATAATTGACCAGAATCCTGTCGAGGATTTTAAAAATTCCAAACATTCACGCCGGGCCCGCGGGCCGGCTTTTAGTTTTACCTTTACAGATAACCATTTAAATAGCCATCGATTTTCACTGTACAACTAACTTTCAAGGTGAAAAATTTACTACGTGGCACTTACCGAACAATAATATAGTGGCAAGAATCCCCAAGATAACACAGCTAAATTACTAAGTAAACTGTTTAACGTAAAATTGATAGCATTAACTTGAAATCTTCGGTTAACAATAAACACAACGACGTTATAGTTACATCACACTGCAAAGAACAATAGTAACTGTATAATAAGTAACGCTGTGTCTAGGCGTCCGAAAGTCGGACTCCAAATTTCATTCTAAGAATTATTTTGAGGTTAATTTAGCAAAGGAAAACTGTTCAGCTTCCGGAAAATTCTCGTCTATTTTCATCAGGAATGGGCCTAATGCTGCAGCAACAATAGCACCCACCTTAATCTGGCCATGGCTGGCACCATGCTGAACTGCCTCAACCAGGTCCTTCTATCCTCAGCAACCTCTTCCAGCCCCTCACGGAGGATTTCCAGATGTTTCAAGGCTAGTTAAGAAAGAGCTATAATCCTTCCATTGTGTCGTTCAGGACAAAATATTACTTTAATGAAACTTCAAAAACAACTAAAAGAGAAGACAACTAGTTAATAGTGTAAAGAAATGCTGGAAACCAGATTAACTCTGATCACTTTATATGGTGGAGGTCTCAATCATGTGTTCTTAGACACACTTAGAATAAAAGACACTTGGAATAAGATACTAAGTAGTGTGGTAGACAGTAAGACTTTAGGAACTTTCAAAACTCCACTTGATGTTTTTTTGGAAGACTAGGGGGCTCAGCTGTTCGCTTTGTTCGCCCACCCCCAGGTTTGGTTAACTGGATATACAATTTTAAGAGATTGTTATTTTCATAGGATTTGTTACTTATGAATTATTTTCACTTTTACTTTAAAACTTTGGTTTAAACAATATTTGGAATTAACTTTTCTTTAAGATCGCATTGAATTTTGAGTAATTATACTCAAAATAAAGAAGCACCAAGTTTTGAAATTCAATAAATCCTCCTTTTCGTTAATTAACCTAATCTTTGATTCCATGTTTGGACGTACATCGTGACAACACAATGTGTAACTTCCTGTGAGTGAATGTCGTTTCTTTCTCTCTAATAAATAAACCGACTTTCTCGAATGTTTGTCCATGCTCTTTCTTCTACGCTTAGTTGTTGACGTGTCTTCTAGAACGTACAAAATTATTGTCCTGATAAAGTTTATAAAAGCTGAGAGCGCATGAAGTGTGTCTGCCAAATGCTTTCACACAACTGAGGTTAGATGGCCTTGGTCTTGTTTGACAATAGTTGTAAGTAGGGCGTGACTTGAAATAATCTCACGTTAAAAGTCTCCGTCTCACGGGACTTCATACCGCGCCAACGTTTTTGGAATCTTTTAATTCTCACTGGCAACACGAATTAGACGATCTACAAGTCTCTGACTTAAAGTTTAAATCTGAACAGTATATTCGATCTCTTTTCACTGTGTATTTCACTGAGTAATAATTTCCGTTTGTTTTCGCTAATGCAATCTTTACTATCCTTTTTTTGAGACTTTCGAATTTTGGTACTTCCATTATCTCTAACCTGCTCTGCATGTGTACCGCGCCAACATTTTTGAATTCTTTGTGACATTCTACTTTGTCATCTACTCTTTGTCCTTTATTTCCGTCCCCGGGCGTGGACTCATCTCGCGGGACGTATAAGTGTCTCTCCAAGAAAATCACGTCTCGTCTCTTTCTATTATCTCTAACCTGCTCTGCATGTGTACCGCGCCAACATTTTTTAATTCTTTATGACGTTCTACTTTGTCATCTACTCTTTGTCCTTTATTTCCGGCCCCGGGTGTGGACTCATCTCGCGGGACGTATAAGTGTCTCTCTGAGAAAATCACGTCTCGTCTCCTTCTATTATCTTTAACTTGCTCTGCTTGTGTACCGCTCCAACATTTTTGAATTCTTTATGACGTTCTACTTTGTCATCTACTCTTTGTCCTTTATTTCTGGCCCCGGGCGTGGACTCATCTCGCGGGATGTATAAGTGTCTCTCCAAGAAAATCACGTCTCGTCTCTTTCCAACATTTTTTATTATAATAGAGAGAAATAAGTGGATAGGACTGGCAAGCTTAAAGATAGGGTGAGAAGCTCAGTCATCCGGGAGGAGCTCAGAGTAGAGCCACTGCTCCTCCGCATCGAGAGGAGTCAGATGAGGTGGCTCGGGCATCTGATCAGGATGCCTCCTGGATGCCTCCCTTTTGAGGTGTTCTGGGCACGTCTAACCGGGAGGAGGCCCAGGGGAAGACCCAGGACACGCTGGAGGGACTGTGTCTCCTGGCTGGCCTGGGAACGCCTCGGGATTCCCCCGGAAGAATTAGAAGTAGTAGCCGGAGAGAGGGTAGTCTGGACATCTCTGCTCAAGCTGCTGCCCCCGCGACCCGACCTCGGATAAGCGGAAGAGAATGGATGGATGGATGGACTGGCAAGCTTTGTTGGGCTGAATGGCCTGTTCTTGTCTTGATTGTTCTAACGTTCTATTAATTTATTTCAGATGGTCCTTTACATCTTTGGCCCAGAGAACACAAAAGCTGTTGTTTCCAAAAACAATTCAAAATGTTGACTTGTTGGACCACAAAACACAATGCCACTATGTTACTGTCCATGTCAGATGAGACCAAGCTCAGAGAAGATGGCGTCGTTGGTGGACTTTGTTGATGTGTGGCTTATGCTTTACATAGTAAAGCCTTCTTAACTTGCATCTTTGGATGCAGCACCAGATGGTGGGCTGACAAAGGTTTAACTCTTTAAGGGCTAAATATTTTTTCCAAAAAACTCAGTTTTCTGAAAAGCACACAAAGCAATGGTTTCACACATAACATAAATGTCTGTTGTTGTGTGCTGTGGCTGCTGTCGGTGCCTGTCCGGCATCTCTGGAGCAACTACTAATGGGGGTGGCTCAATGGTCAGCAGGAATACGTAGTGGGCCGGCCGGCTGCTTGGTTGTCTTTGCATGTCAGTTGCAGTGCGACGCAATCTGTTTTATTTCTCTTGTCATCGTAAGTGGCAGTCCTACCAGGTGAACATTGTTGTAGGAACATCAGCTGCACAAATGTATTCAGTACTGCGATCAGCTGGGGGCCAGTCAGCTAATGCTGGTACCTCACTTTTGTTTTCGATCTCAGTCTCCAGATCACTTCCATTAAAATTGGTGTCCGACAAGTCTGAGTCACTGAAAATACGCAAGACATCATTCACGAGTATTTTGCTTTGAGTATTCGCTTTGGTCTTTCACCAGATGGTGATGCCATCTTAGAGATTGTTTGCTCTTTGTTTGAACATGAAAGAAATCAAGGTCAAATCAACGAAGCTAACTTTCCTTCTAGCAAAGAGACTCAAACTAAAATGTCGCAGTTTACAGCTGATTACCGTTCTTTACCCCTGAATTTCGACAAAAGTCGACATCTGCCCTGAAAGAGTAAACAAAGTGCTCCCGAGCCCATGTCATGATATCTATTACAGATGCATGACGGTATTTAGGACTGCCGTTTTGATTGATCGGAGACCACACACATTCAGAAGTGGATTCAGCCTTGCTCTCTATGCACTGAGATTTGGTTTGATTCTTTGAATCTTTTAATTATATTGTGCGCTGTAGAGGGTGAAATACCTAAACTCCTGCCAATTTGTCTTTGGGTAATGATATTCTGAAAGTGATGGATTATTCGTCAACACATCTTTTGGCAAATTGGCAAGCCTCAACCCATCCTTGCTCTTGAAGGACTCTGCCTTTTTTAGAGGCTCCTTATATACTAGAAGATGTTTGGCTCACCTGTTTCACATCCACTTCTTATTTCAGCTTGGTACATCATTATTAGTCCAGAATTAACCTGTTCCATCTTTTTTAGAATGTGCAGGAGCATCAGTTTCAGAATAAACACATATCTTCAAAAAATGAAGCAGTTAATTAGATAAAACAAGATGTAATTTGTCTTTATACTGTTTTTGTGTGAATACACGTCAAAGTCAATTTACAAATCACCATTTTTTTGTTTTTATTAACCTTTTCCATACTGTCCCAACTTTTTTGGAAATGGGGTTTTACCTCATCCCTGCTAATGTGCACTTCCATAGTGCTGTACTCGTTCCTAACCCCGCCTTGTACCCTGCTGCTAAATGTTCCATTCTTGCCCAGGTCTGGCTTCTCCAGCAGCGTAGCATGGGTGTCAGCTGCCCGGGGCGGAGGTAAATTCCGCCGCCCCCTTATTTAGGTATGGTTCAAATTTTTACAAGATATTATTATTATTTATTGTGAAATTTTGCCGCCCCCTAAAAGTGCCGCCTGGGGCGGGCCGCCCCTGCTACGCTACGCCACTGGGCTTCTCCTTGCCCATGATGTCAATATTATTGGTCATTTTAAAGTCTTTTTGTTTACAATTATTACTTGTATCCTTACACATCAATTTCTTTTCCAGATTGCAAGAAATGTTATATGATTATCAAAGAATAATAAGTAAAATCCCACCCATACTCCAACTGCTGATGCAACCCTTTCTGATTCAAGTAGATGAAGCTCTTTCACCCGGTCTTACAACTTTATCATGGACATCTTTAACTACAGACAAATGTAAGCTTGTTTTTTCGTCTCCTAACTTCTTCTTCTTCTAAAGAACTGCCACAAATAGACAAACAACTTTTCCCTGGTCTTACTACATCTTTATTATGAACATCTCAAACTACAGACAAATATAAACTGCTGTCTTCTTCTTCTTCTACTTCTTTACCTCCATCTGAAGTGAAGTGTGAGCAGCCATCTCTTACTCTTCTTTTAAACACTTTCTGACTGGGTGAAGTTTGCATGTTCTCCATGTCTTTTTGTGTAAGTTTTTACATATGTAGCCCATTTTTTCTCGTACCCCTCATGGATCTGCTTATTAGGGTGACTGGCAACTCTAAATTGCACCAAAAGGAGAAGAATAAGCTGTTAAATTAAGTAAGATAAAATATATGTCTCTAACTTCAGGCAAATATAAGCGGCTGCTTCTTCTTCTTCTTCTTCTTCTTCTTCTGGTTTCAATTGTATCAGCTTGACTGGGTGGAGTTTGCAAGCTCTCCATTTGTTTTTGTGTAAGTTTTTACACAGGTAGCCCATTTTTTCTCGTACCCCTCATGGATCTGCTTATTAGGTTGACTGGTAACTCTAAATTGCCTCAAAAGGAGGAGAATAGGCTGTTAAATTATGTAATATAAAATATATGTCTCTAACTTTGGGCAAATATAAGCTGCTTCTTCTTCTTCTTCTTAAGATGAAGTTCTTTCCCCAGATCTTACATCTTTATCATGGACGACTCCATTTCCAGACAAATATAAGCTCCTTTCTTCTTCTTCTTCTTCTTCTTCTTCTGCTTCTTCTTCTTCTTCTGCTTCTGCTTCTTCTGCTTCTGCTTCTGCTTCTTCTTCTTCTTCTTCTGCTTCTGCTTCTTCTTCTTCTTCTTCTTCTTCTGCTTCTTCTGCTTCTTCTTCTTCTTCTGCTTCTTCTTCTGCTTCTTCTTCTTCTGCTTCTTGTGTAGCTGTTCATTCTGCTTGCATTGACTTAGAGTATATAGCACCAGGCATTGATTTGGTCACCTCCAAAAGTATTTTAAAGGCAAGTCCAATTAATTCATGTTTACCCTACTCTGAAAACATGTGTGTTTGGGATCACTGAATGAGTATGAAGTGAGAGTTTATAATTTCAGCTTATACTTAACATCTCGATGTATTAAACAATATAGAAAATGGCACATTTTGTAACAGACCGCTCAGCAAAATACAGGAACATGTGACTGACACATTTTTTTTTGTGGTCCATGTGTGTCTTGTTAGATTGACTGTTGAAATAATAAATAGAATGTGACTTCTTACATTTATTGCTAATAAATAATAAGCCAGCATGAAAACCAAAGAGATGGCAATGGGAGACAAGAATACTGAGAGAAGAGGGCAAATCAATCAGATTCATTTCACAAAGATCGAGCACAGAAATCTTATATATAAACGTTCATGCATGGAAGTGTATGTGTCTGTCTATACAGCCTGGTAGTGTGAGGCTACAGCATGAAGCTCAAAGTAAGCGACTCTGTCGCCAAAGTGAAACCACCAAGAAAAAAGAGAAACTCGCTTAGCTGCTAATACACAAGCGAGGTGAGCACATCGACAAAATGAAACTTCAGAGGAGAGAGAAACTCGCTTAGCCACAGATAGACAAAGGAGGTGAACATGTTGGCAAAATGAAACTGCCGAGAAAAGCACTTAACCGCTAATGCACAACCGATGCGATTGATTGATTGAAGTGCCAGAATCCATGGTTTCTAGGAGCCTGGGCTCTTTACAGCACAGTCATACACAGCTAGTTATATAATAATAAGGAATATTCTGAAAAAAGAAAGAAATGTCGGGTTAACTGAGAAACAGAAATTGGAACGGCTTGACCAAGGAAAACAACAACAAATGATGACAGAAACATTCTGCGATTGAGGAAGAAAACCTAAAAACAACAGTCAGTGACATCGCCAAGAACCTCCACAGGGCAGAGGGTGAAGGTATCACAATCCACTCCTGACTCAAACCACTCATCAGTAGTACGAATCAGAAAGCCAGATCTGAATTTACAAAAACGGTACAGAGATGAGCCACACAGTTCTGGAACAAAGTGTTAAGGATTGATGAGTCCAGGAGTAACCTCTAACAAAGTAATAGAAAGCCAAAATGTGGAGGAAGACATAATCTGCTTAGGGTCCAAAATAAACAAGCTCATTTGGCCCAACGGTAGAGGAAGTGTCATGACTTGGGCTTGCACTGCTGCTTCTGGAACAGGCTCACTTTTCTTTATTGAGGATGTAAGTTGTGATGGAAGCAGCAGAAAGAATTCAGAAGTCTACAGAAATAGTTTGTGTGCCGGATTACAGAGAAATGCATCCAAGCTAACTGGGAGAAACTTCATCAAGCAGCAGGACAATATGATCTGAAGCTCATTGGCAAGTCAACAAAGGTCCTCAACACACTGGCCAAGTCAATCACCAGATGTTAACCCCATTTGAGCATGGCCTTCACCTCCTCAAGATGAAAATGAAGGAAAAAGAAACAAACAACAACTGAAAGAGGCGTCAATAACAGCCTGGAATAGCAGAACAACAAAAGAAACCAACCATATGGTGATGTCGATGAGCTGCAGGCTTGATGGAGTGATTACAAGCAAGTGATATGCAAACAAATAATTAATTTACTTGAAGACTATCTGTTCCTTTTCTTTTGTTCATGTAAAAAATTGTGAGTTGGCTGCAAAATGTGTTATTTTCTACTTTGTTTAACATATCTAGATGTCAGTACCACATATGACTGGGTGAACAGACTGAGGGATGCCAAAAGAACAGTAGGAGCACCAGTGTTTGGGCTACCCCATTTAACTGGCCCACACAAAACAACAAAAGAATAGTGCTTTTGGGTTGGCTTTATACAACTGTCCATGTTGAGGGTCGAGTTCAGACTGAATCCCATCTTCTGGGGACAGCTTGTTTTTATGAGGTACTGAGCAAAAAGAGCAGAGCCATCTCTGTGTGCTTTTGGCAGGGTTAGGTTCCTCCTTGGGTATTTTATTTGGAAATATACTGAAAAAAGTTGGCAACCTCTCTCACCTCGCAGTGGTAATGCTTACCTCATCAGAGCTAGGAAGGTGGTCCAACGGACATGTGCAACGCAGGATATGTATGCTTTCTACTCATATTCATCATTTTGATCTTAAACAGAAGTGTCTACAGCACATACCAAAAACAAATTAATTGGCCTTGCCATTCCAGTACCTTCAGTCATGAAGGTCATGGAATTTAAGTCAGAGAAAACGCACTTGGGCCTAACATTTACTTGGTTTGTGCTGACAGTCATCGACAGTGTCTACATCATTCTCCAAGAACTGGATCAGACGATAAAGGAGGCATGTGACACCCTGGAGTGTCGAATTGAGAATATTTTAAATACCATGTCTTTCACCATCTTGCTGGACCTGCCAGAGGAAGAGCCTGTGGACGCACATGCATTTTATAAAATGACGGAGAAGGTCGTGACAGCAGCAGCTGCCACCTTGGCTGAGTAAGGAGTTTTGTGTTTTTTTCTTTCTGTCTTTAGATAGATAGATAGATAGATAGATAGATAGATAGATAGATAGATAGATAGATAGATAGATAGATAGATAGATAGATAGATAGATAGATAGATAGATAGATAGATAGATAGATAGATAGATAGATAGATACTTTATTAATCCCAAGGGGAAATTCCCATACTCCAGCAGCAGCATACTGATAAAGAAAATATTAAAATAAAGAGTGATAACAATGCAGGTATACAGACAGACAGTAACTTTATATAATGTTAACGTTTAACCCCCGGGAGGCATTGAAGATTCGCATAGTGTGGAGGAGGAACGATCTCCTCAGTCTGTCAGTGGAGCAGGACGGTGACAGCAGTCTGTCGCTGAAGCTGCTCCTCTGTCTGGAGATGATCCTGTTCGGTGGATGCAGTGAATTCTCCATTATTGACAGGAGTCTGCTCAGCGCCCGTCGCTCTGCCACGCATGTCAAACTGTCCAGCTCCGTGCCTACAATAGAGCCTGCCTTCCTCACCAGTTTGTCCAGGCGTGAGGCGTCCCTCTTCTTTATGCTGCCTCCCCAGCACACCACCGCGTAGAAGAGGGCGCTCGCCACAACCGTCTGATAGAACATCTGCAGCATCTTATTGCAGATGTTGAAGGACGCAAGCCTTCTAAGGACGTATAGTCGGCTCTGTCCTCTCTTGCACAGAGCATCAGTATTGGCAGTCTAGTCCAATTTATCGTCCAGCTGCACTCCCAGGTATTTCTAGGTCTGCACCCTCTGCACACAGTCACCTCTGATGATCACGGGGTCCATGAGGGGCCTGGTCCTCCTAAAATCCACCACCAGCTCTTTGGTTTTGCTGGTGTTCAGGTGTAGGTGGTTTGAGTCGCACCATTTAACAAAGTCCTTGATTAGGTTCCTATACTCCTGCTCCTGCCCACTCCTAATGCAGCCTACGATAGCAGTGTCATCAGTGAACTTTTGCACATGGCAGGACTCCAAGTTGTATTGGAAGTCTGATGTATATAGGCTGAACAGAACCGGAGAAAGTACAGTCCCCTGTGGCGCTTCTGTGCTGCTGACCACAATGTCAGATAGATAGATAGATAGATAGATAGATAGATAGATAGATAGATAGATAGATAGATAGATAGATAGATAGATAGATAGATAGATAGATAGATAGATAGATAGATCATAATGCTGTCATAATGCTAGAATGTGTGAGTGAGTGTGTGTGAAGGGTTAGGGGTAGGCTTAGGGGTAGAGGAGGGGAGAATTAAATATGGCATGGGCACACTGATTCAACGACTAATCTAATTTTTATTGTCGTAAACCCATCCATCTTAATTTACATCATAAAATACTAAAATATTAAAATTAAAGTGCTTAAAATTATAGGAAAATCCATAAATACAGTCAAAATAGTGCTCTCTCAAATCATCTTAAAAACCATATACAGATAGTCAGTCATTGTACAACCTGCTATATCCGAACACAGGGTCACGGGGGTCTGCTGGAGCTAATCCCAGCCAACACAAGACGCGAGGCAGGAACAAACCCCGGGAAGGGCGCCAGCCCACCGCAGGACACACACACACCCACACACCAAACACACACTAGGGACAATTTTAGGATCGCCAATGCACCTAACCTGCATGTCTTTGGACTGTGGGAGGAAGCAGGAGCACCCGGAGTAAACCCACACAGACATGGGGAGAACATGCAAACTCCACGCAGGGAGGACCCGGGAAGCGAACCCAGGTCTCCTTACTGCAAGGCAGCATCGCTACCACCGTGCCACCCAAACCATATACAAAAATATATATTTTAGGCAATAAATAATTTAAAATTTATATGGGGTACAAATAGAGCCCCCTATTCGAAATTTTTTAAAATTGTTCCAAAAATTATTTTAAAATTATTTTTCAAATCACTATTAAAAGAGCTACATTTCCACTATTAATACATGGATAAAATCCCACAACCAACACAGTATCATTTTCATTATAGTTATAAAGAATAATTCTATAAATAATTGAAGTAAGGGACAAAGAAGGGTTAACTATTTAAGTTTAGGCATTAAGCCCTGTGATTTTAGGGTTAGGGGTGTGGGGAGGGGTAGAACAATCCTAATCTAAACACACGGGTTACTATTTAAGATTAGACATGGAAACCCTGTGACCTTAGAGGTATGGGTATAAAAAGGGGTAGGACAATCTAAATACCCTAATTGTCCCCTCAGGGGGATCTTAACATCAGGGTCTCGTTAAATCTTGCATCTTGGGGCAATTATTAACGTCAGGGCTCTACCCCACTGACCCTAAGGTTAGAGGTAAAGAGGGGAAGGACAATAATAAATACAATTAAAAATCCATAAAATATATATCTCTAAATATTCTTCAACACAGCATCCATCCAAAATCCGAGCAATAGTGCAACAGACTCGGAGGTAAGAGATTCTTCCTGACCAGACTGTCTCTGAATTTGAAAGGATGGATTGCAGATTGTATTAGGTAAAGTTGGGACAAATTGATTGAAGACTATAATATTTTGCATTAATTTATTCTTTTTTGTGTGATATGGTGGGATTTGAGTTAAGAAGATCCTTGCATGAGGAAAAACCTTATGCACAGCAATCATCAGTTCTGAAGCCATATTAATTGGTGCATGTTTAGCGCACTGCGGTAGGCTGTCGCCCTGCCCGGGGTTTGTTCCCGCCTTGCGCCCTGTGTTGGCTGGGATTGGGTCCAGCAGACCCCCGTGACCCCTGTAGTTAGGATATAGCGGGTTGGATAATGGATGGATGGATGTTTACCACAGTCCAAAATACCTAGCAAGAATATTATTTGTTTCACCCTATTCTGAACTGGCATCTCTGCAAATTTAGCCAAAAGTTGAGGAATTTGAATCTCTCAACCTATATATTATGTTGTTTTGTTGGGGAAAAGAGATAAAAATGACAATCCGTTATCAATATTCTAGATTTTATAAAACTAGGTTGCCAATCCACTATTGTATTGCATTTATTCAGATGTAATATTTGAGGGATATCAGATCTGTCCTGATGAGATTTTTTGTCTTTATTACCCAAGCTGCTCATCACTCTATCCCCTTCAGAATCATTAACAATAGCTTTTGTCATATTGGATTTTGTTGTATCTGTGGAAGAAACAGAATCAGCTATTTTCCTAGATCTAATTTTTCTAATTGTGGCCCGTTTAGTATTAGTAGCCACATTTAAGGGTTAGGATTAGGGTTAGGGCTTAGGGTTAGGATGTCATTGTAACTATTTGGTGTATCTGTTTTCATATTGTAAATGGGTATTTCACCAGATCTGAATCAAATACAATAGCTTCAGCATGTGGTAGAACGTGGGATTCGTAGCGTGATGGAATCGTATTAACCTGAACCAGGATATCAAAGGAATGTTTCCCACATCTTGTAAAGTCCATGCCCAAAGTTGAGGCTGTTTTGAGAGCAAAAGAGGGTCCCATCCTGGATGAGTACAGGGTTCCTAGTAATTTCCTCAGTGAGTGTAATAAAATGGCCACTGAGTGTGTGTTTGTATGGGCACCTTCTCATATAGCACTCTCTGTATCTTCACAGGGAAGTACCTGTATATTCCAAAATGGGACTTTAAGAAACTATCACTCTATTTATTATTTATAAGTCAGCCATGACTTCTACATCAAAAAGTTTAATAGATGGAAGGCCATAGATCACTGTCCATGTTTGATTATCAAATGACCATTTTCTACTCATGTTTGATTATCGAAGGACCATAGGCTCCCGATGTTTGATTATCAAATAATCATTTTCTACTCAGGAACATTGCCAACTCATGTTTGATTAACAAATGACCATAGGCTACTAACATTTGATTATCAAATGATGATTTTCTTAAAGGACCGTAGGCTACCAACGTTTTATTATTAAATGACCATAGGCTTTTCACTTCATTACAGACAAAGCCAACAAGTGGAAAGATCCATGTACGAGCTGATAAATGATCTGAAAACCAAGATGAGGCCAACAGATCGGGACAGCCTGCAGGTAAAGGACAAAGCCAATAGATAGATAGATAGATAGATAGATAGATAGATATGAAAGGCACTATATGATTGATAGATAGATAGATACTTTATTAATCCCAAGGGGAAATTCACATACTCCAGCATGCAGACGGCTGTGTCTTGCTTCTCCGTTTGACACTGTTCCTTAACCCCTTCAGGAGTCGTATCAATGCCTGCACCCTGATAGCAAGCTGAAAACCCGTTGTCAGGAGTGTCTTCCCTGCTACTTCTACAACATGATGGGGCAGATCTGCCAGAAGAACACAGATTCGTTGGTAAAGTGTGAGTAGCCACCTCTTACTCTTCTCTTGAACACTTTCTTAGAGTTGGCTGTGTGCTGCAGTGAATGGTTTCAGTTGCATCAGCTTGACTGGGTGGAGGTTGCAAGCTCTCCATGTGTTTTTGTGTAAGTTTTTTATACAGGTAGCCCATTTTTTCTCGTACACCTCACAGATTTGCTTATTAAGTTGACTGGCAACTCTAAATTGCCCAAAAAGGAGAAGAATCTTCTTCTTCTTTCAGCTGCTCATGTTAGGGGTTGCCACAGCGGATCATCTTCTTCCATATCTTTCTGTCCTCATCATCTTGTTCTGTCACCCCCATCACCTGCATGTCCTCTCTCACCACATCCATAAAGCTTTTCTTAGGCCTTCCTCTTTTTCTCTTGCCTGGCAGCTCTATCCTTAGCATCCTTCTCCCAATATACCCAGCATGTCTCCTCTACAAATGTCCAAACCAGCACAATCTCGCCTCTCTGACTTTGTCTCCCAACCGTCCAACTTGAGCTGACCCTCTAATGTCCTCATTTCTAATCCTGTCCATCCTCGTCACACCCAATGCAAATCTTAGCATCTTTAACTCTGCCAACTCCAGCTCTGTCTCCTGTGCCACCGTCTCCAGCCCATATTACATAGCTGGTCTCACTACTGTCCTGTAGACCTTCCCTTTCACTCTTGCTGATACCCATCTGTCACAAATCACTCCTGTCACTCTTCTCCACCCATTCCACTCTGCCTTCACTCTCTTCTTCACCTCCCTTCCACAATCCCCATTACTCTGTACTGTTGATCTCAAGTATTTAAACTCATCCACCTTCGCCAACTATACTCCCTGCATCTGCACCATTCCACTGACCTCCCTCTCATTCACACACATGTATTCTGTCTTGATGGTCCTACTGACCTTCATTCCTCTCCTCTCTAGAGCAGATCTCCACCTCTCCAGGGTCTCCTCAACCTGCTCCCTACTATCGGTACAGATCACAATGTCATTGGCAAACATCACAGTCCAAAAAGGAGAAGAATAAGCTGTTAAATTAAAGTATATGTCATATATTCAAATTAAATGATGAAGAAAGGGCAGCATGGTGGCGCAGTGGTAGCGCTGCTGCCTCACAGTTAGGAGACCTGGGTTCGCTTCCTGGGTCCTCCCTGTGTGGAGTTTGCATGTTCTCCCCGTGTCTGAGTGGGTTTCCTCCCACAGTCCAAAGACATGCAGGTTAGATGCATTGGCGATTCTAAAATTGTCCCTAGTGTGTGCTTGGTGTGTGTGTGTGTGCCTTGCCCCGGGTTTATATCCTGCCTTGTGCCCTGTGTTGGCTGGGATTGGCTCAAGCAGACCCCCGTGACCCTGTAGTTAGGATATAGCGTGTTGGATAATGGATTGATTGATGGATGATGAAAAAAAGCAATGCAATTGGAAAGCAACCATAGACAGCAAAATATAAACAATAAAAAAAATGAAAAAATAATTGAAATAAAATAATAACAAAAAACTAAAAATTTGGATAATTTTTTTGGCAGCTCTTTGTGGTGCTCATAAGAAATGTAAGGATTTGCTTTTTGAGGTTGAAGTATCTCTATTATGTCTCTCTATTATAAAAAGAAATCCTGGGACGAGACTTTCTTGGAGATAATTTAATCTCCCGTGGAAGATAATTTCAGGTTCCGTGAGACAAAAGTACTAAAATTTGAAAGTTTTAAAAAACTGATAGTGAAGATTCCATTAGCGCTAACAAACGAAAATTATTACTCGGACATAGATGATATGACAGAAGTATGTAGATATTGTTCGGCTTTAAACTTTAAATCGGAGACTTGTAGAATGTCTAAGTCGTGTTGCCATCAGGGAAAAGTGTGTTTCTTCCCAATGAAGAGGCCTATCTGTGAGAATAAAAGATTTGTTGTTTGGTGAAAGTGAAATCCACATACGTGAGTGGCAGAGAGGCGAAGTGGCTGGCGCGCCCACGGTCCACTCACTTCTCATTCGTGTGAATGCTATTGTCAGACA
Source organism: Erpetoichthys calabaricus (assembly GCF_900747795.2). Taxonomy (NCBI): domain Eukaryota; kingdom Metazoa; phylum Chordata; class Cladistia; order Polypteriformes; family Polypteridae; genus Erpetoichthys; species Erpetoichthys calabaricus. Next base: position 212,547,166 of record NC_041399.2, on the reverse strand, counting down.
CAATTCCTGTGCTCTTAACTCCAAGCGGGGTCGGAAATAAAAGACAAAGAGTAGAAGATAAAGTAGAACATCGTAAAGAGGTTCAAAAACGCTGGCCTGATACACATGCAGAGCAGGTTAGAGATTATGAAAGTACTAAAATTCGAAAGTTTAAAAAAACTGACAGTAAAGATCGCATTAGCGCTAACAAACGGAAATTATTACTCGGCGAAATAACGGAACAATGAAAAGAGATCGAATATATGGACATAGGTGATATGGGGAAAAGTAGTGTTTCTTCCCAATGAAGAGGCCTATCCGTGAGAATTAAAAGATTTGTTGTTTGGTGAAAGTGAAATCCACATACGCGAGTGGCAGAGACACGAAGTGGCTAACGCGTAGCGCCGGCCTGGGGGGGTTTGGCAAGCAAAGTGAGCAGGGGGCGAAGCCCCCTAGTATTAAATAAGAATAGTCGCATCAAATATGAGGGTACATCAAAAAGTATAAGCAGTTTGAAAATTACAAGGTAACTGCAATGGATAGACACTGACACAATATAACATGTTTGCAATGATTATGGGTAGCTTGAACACACACACAGCGCAACAGTCCTCCGTTAGTCTAGTTGACACCAAGGTCAAATGAACATGGATGCTTCGTTGTGGGATTGAACCATTTTTAGAACAATATGAAGTTTCTTTTGGCAGAGGGAGTGAAACTCGCTAACATAATGAGCGATTGTGGAAGAAGGTGATGAAGGGAGGTGACCAAGACCCTCATGCGCACCTGTGTGGAGATGAGAGACACTGTTAATATTTTTAATTTTATTTCTTCCGGCGAATGTCTCACGTGCCTTGGGTGTGCCACAGATTGCTCCAGTTGCCAAGGTACCCTTTCACTTCGTTAATAGGCATGGTCTCCATATTCAATACCTGTTGGTAATTACAGTGGTGGATTTAAATAGCCGCCCACTTCACGTTATGTCCCATCTAAGCTTCATTTGTGCTGCAGATATCAAAAACCTTTGCTGAACCTATCGTGGATGTTTCTTGTTTTCTGATTTGATGTCTTGGGCTCCTGACTTTCCTTTTGTCCTTGCGACCTCAATTTTCTGTCTTCATTGTTTTGGCTCTTCTCCTGGTTTTGGACCTTTTCTGTTTCCAGGTTTGCTCCTTAAAAATCTTGTTAGTTTCTTGTCACAACAGAAACTTCCAGAAGAACAATCAGAATATGCACTCAGGAATCTAAAGAACATGTATACTGCGAGAAACGAGATTGTATGGTCGGATGGAAACAAGATAACCACAATGTCTGGAGGAAATCATGCACTGCCCATCACCTGTACAATACCATTTCGGTGGTGAAGCATGGTGGTGGCTGCGTCGTCTCTCTTGACTGGAACTGGGAGACTAGACAGGGTTGAGGGAACGCTGAACAGATCAAAGTACAGAGTGTACTTTCCTGAATGATACAAGGAGTTCACAGTAATAGTTGGGGAGCCAACCAGGCAACCCCATTTAATTTCAGTAAAACAAAAACCTTAACCTGTAGGCTTGATAAAGACAAAGTGGTCCAGTCCAGCCTTCACAAAATGTTAGCATCAGGCAACTTAGGTCATCTAGGTCAGAATGAGATGATCATGCTTGGGCACACCTCCTTTTAGACTAGATTAGATTAGATTAGATTAGATTAGATTAGATTAGATTAGATTAGATTAGATTAGATAAACCTTACTTATATCATCCCAACAGTAGAGGACAGGGCCTTATTGGAACCTTGAAAATTCGGTCACACATCTTCCCTGGGGTTCATCTCGAAACTGCATGTGGGAGTAGAAGGACAGTTAACAACAGGACCTCCTCTTTCTTCAAGGAGTTATTGATTCCCTTAAGGTGCTGCTTGATAGAAAACCTGCTGTAGAGCACTCTGGACCTCAGACTGGGCTGAAGGTTCAACTCCTAGCAGGACTAAAAGCAAAGACAACAACCCAATATTGGCTTTGGATCAACTCTGGGAATCTCCTTGACCTGTCGAGCCAGAACTTTGACTTGAACCCAGTCGAACATCTCTTGGGGGGCATGAAAACAGCTCTCCACTGATGGTCTCCATTCAACTTGAGAGGATCAGCAGAGGAGAATGGCAGAAAATCCCCAAATCCAGGGGTGTGGAACTTGTTATGTCAGACCCAAGAAGACTTTTGGCTGGAATGGTTGCCAAAGGGATTTCAACAAATGTTTATGGCAATGGCGTAGGTTGCCAAGTGTGTGATCAGACAGAGATGCTGCATGTGACATCAAAGTGTGCAAACTGATGGCATTCAGTGTTTAGTGTCCAGAGTTTGGGGTGACAACTACAATATTATAATAATCAGCAACATATTTTATTTTTTGCCACTATAAAATATGTTATTTAATTTAGATTTTTCCTTTATACTCATACTGATGGTCACAAAAGAGGAAAAGGCATTAAATAAACAAGCGTGACATGAATGTTTGTGTTATTCAAGTAACTTCTTCCGTTTTGTATCTTTCAGCTACTAGGCGCTCCTTGGATGCTTTGAAGCGGCGTCTGCACGTCGTTTCTTCTAAATACCTGCCATCTGCACAGTTTACTAAAATCCCAAGTCAGCCGCCAGTCTTCAAGGCTTCTATTGAGCTGGTGATTCCAAATGTTGTGATGAAGCCAAGCTTGGATGAAATTCAGGTAAGAAATAAGAGTGAGCTTCAATTCGATAAGGCCTGTGCAGCCTGTTTGTCATTTTGAGGAAGATGGGTAACACAACTTTGTGAATATCATCAACGTATTTTAAAAAACATTTTGGAGAAGTTGACTACATTATATTTCTGCATATGAAATAGAAATCAGTGTAGTTGTTTCTTTGTATTTGTAGGCTGTTAACATTCTGCTGCACACAAATGAAATTTCTGCAGTCCATTAACTGGTCCTTCTAACCTAAGACCGGTGGTTTTATGTTTTTTCAGACCATTTTCATTTTGGCAGACATCTTAGTTGTGGCTCGATCTGCCTTTCTAAGTCATGTGACCCTGACCTCTTTACATGTGACATCATCATCACCACAAGCACACACTGGCATACCTTGGTGGGTCTAAGAAGCGTTCCTCAAACCATCCTGGTAGATAGTCAAAGAAACTCCATTTTGGTTCCCTACTGTATTATAGTAGCATTTCCCTTTACTTACCCTTTACCTGTTTTCTCAAGAGTAAGTGTACTCATTAAGTTCGTTATCAGGTTGGTCTACTTTTGCACTTTAAGATGAACACACACATACATAGCTATACACATACACACAGACCCTCACCACAACAGTGCCCTGTGAATAACACACAAGTGCTATAGGAATAATAGCCTGTCACTCAGCACTTCAAGAGACTTACTTATTATCGGCATGAACAACATACAATGTTTTAATGATATCTCAGACCTAAATATTACTTTTGGTCTACAAGAATACATTTAAACATACAAAGGCTCAGCACTATTGACTATAGGCCATTTATCAGCCAAGAAAACCTTACTTTATATACTGTTAGCTCTCACCCTCAGCCTTAATAAACCTCGCAGCAGAGAGGTAATGGCAAATCTCCAGCTACACCAGGTGCTCAAAGAAATCTACCTTATTACTTCAATCACTCTATAGACATTAAGACAAAGCATAGAAAGTTAAAAGCAGCATGGCATTTATTACAGGAATAATAATAATACCAAGGGAACAAAGAATAATAGAAAATAAGACTGATAGAAAAGTCTGGGTATATATAGTCTTTAGAAAAAGCTTATGAAAAAGTAACAGATGACAAGGATGAATGTCCCAGGGCAGTGTTTGCTTTAGCAATCGATGTTCATGAAAATGCTGTTAACTGACAATCAGATGAAAACTGGTCACACGTGTCTTTGTTTTCTTCTTCTGACGTTGCTTTCAAATGAGGCATATCTGTAGTACTAGGGTGTTGTACCGTGTTAGCCATTATGATTGTAGAGAAAGCCAAGCAAAATGACAGCTTTTATTGGCTAACTAAAAAGATTACAATATGCAAGCTTTCGAGGCAACTCAGGCCCCTTCTTCAGGCAAGATGTAATCAAATGAGGCATATTTATTATAAAGTTTCATGCCGTGGTTTCACACCACATGATTGTTGCATGCACCTGATTGGCTGGCTGTCAATATGATGGATAAATTTTTCTCAAACTCTTTAATCTTTCTTTTCCCAGATAATAAAGTTTTTTGATATTGCCTAAAACATCGGCATGTCCTCCTTTCCCAGGCTGTAAACCAAATTGTTGCCCCAGATGTCCATCCATAAAGTAATCAATAGCCTGAGGCATCGGCTCAGTCTTCCTTTCCTAGGCTGTAAAGTAATTGAGCCACCAGCATGTCTTCCTTTCTATGTTGGAACAGCTGTTTTAAAAGTGAGGTATAACTGGGAAAAAGACATGCTTTAATTTGTCCTAAATGTAGTTCATCTGTTGTCTTGAACAAAATATAATGGAAATATAAACCAAAATATATAGATTTCGTACCCCACATCACCGACCAATTTTTTTTTTTCTCTTTGACTTAAATTTGTTTTTTTCCCCTTTAGCCTTTGGTTTTTGTAATGTGCTCTTTAAATTCATTCATGGGTGTCTCCAGTCCATATCTGGCCTGGTTCAGTTTTTAGGGCTGAGCTTTCGACAATGGGACAGGGTGGTCAGGTTTTTTCATATAAGAACATGAGAAATTCAGTCCATCAGTCCCGTTTGTTTCAGAGGCTGAGCTTTATATTCCTTGACCTGCGATGCTGGGAATTTCATGATCTCTAGAAACCATTATGCAAATCCTGTGAATAAGAGGAAAAAAATGTCATTGCTAAAGAATCTTAATACATAATTCGCCAGCCTCCTTACTCACTCACTCACTCCCTCACTCACTCACTCACTCACTCACTCACTCACTCCCTCACTCACTCACTCACTCACTCACTCACGTCCATCCAAAACCAAATGCGCAGTCGCCTTCTACGCACGTCCGAAGCCGAATGCGCAGTTGCCTTCTGCGCAGCTGCCCGAAAAACCTTACGAGACCGACATCCAACCCCAACATCGCGGCAGGCGGCAGATTTATGGCCGCAAAAATTCAAAGAGAAAGGCGACTTCGATTAAAGCTCTAGAGGCCTGAAAGGCGATTTCGACTACAGCTCGAGGCCTAATTACGCATTCTGATTCAATTACGCATTCACTCAATACACCTGTATCAGGTTTGTGGTGCTTATACTTATTACTATTCCACTCGTGCCCGTTTCATCTTACGTTGTCGAAACGGGCTCTTTGTCTAGTATAACATAATTATCATGACTTGAAATGCTGAACTAATGTTTTCAGAAATATACAGCTCTGCAGAGCATTTTCAAGACTCTTAGTTTCTGGGGAATGTAAACTCACGGTTAGCGTGGGCAAAAAGCAAAAATGGAGATTAATGTCTGCATTTGTAAACAAAAACATAGTAGTGTGGACGTTGCCTAACATACACATGGCTTTCATGACATCACTTTGAATCTTCAGTTGCTGCCTGGAACCCCGTTTCATTTCGTCAAATGTAATATGCAGTTATCTTTGACAAATTTAAAGCAGTTAGTCATTAACGTCCTTGCATTAGTTTTCCAGCCTTTTTATCCAGCTTACAGTCATGGAGAATAATGGCCTATCTTGGCAAAATTTAATGTAAAGTAGGTACTGACCCAATATGGCACATCTGGTCATGCCTGGCACCTTCATTAGAACAATAGAACAATGTACTGTAGATGAGAACAGGCCATTCGGTTCAACAAAGCTTGCCAGTCCTATCCACTTAATTCTTCTAAAATAACATCACAACCATTTTTGAAGGTCCCTAAATTCCTACTGTCTACTACATCACTTAATCCACATGTCTGTGGTTCTCTGCGTGAAGAAAATCTTCCTAATGTTTGTGTGAAATTTCCCCTTAACAGTTTCCAGCTGTGTCCCTGTATTCTTAATGAACTGATTTTAAAGTCCCAGTCTCGATCTACTGAACTAATTCCCTTCATAATTTTAAACACTCCAATCATATCTCCTCTTCATCTGCCTTTGCATAAACTGTAAAGACTCAGCTCTTTTAATCTTTCCTCATAACTCATCCTCTGTAGCCCTGAAATCAGACTAGTTGCTCTTCTCTGGACTTCCTCGAGTGCTGCTATGTCCTTTTCTGTAGCCTGGAACCCAAACTTGCACATAATACTCCAAATGAGTCCTCACTAGTGTGTTATAAAGCTTCAACATAACCTCCTGTGACTTGTATTCCACACATCAAGGCACTATATAACCTGACAGTTTGTTAGCCTTCTTAATGGCTTCTCAACACCATCTGGCGAGTTTGCTACAACTCCTAATTCTTTCTTATAAGGCATACTTTTCGATTTTCAGACCTCCCATTGTGTATTCAAACCTGACATTTTTTACCTCCTACGTGTATTACTTTACATTTAGTGACATTAAATTTCATTGTCAACAAATTTACCCAAGCCTTGAATTTAAGAATATACTTTTCAATGCTTCCAGAATATTTGTGTTATAAAAAATATCGATATAAGTCACCTAGGTATCATTTCTTGAGTTTGTGCACTTCAAGTAGCACTTCTCTCTCAATAAATTTTCAAGTCACTACTTACCTCCTTAGTAGTCCCTGTTACTTTTGGGAGGCTCTTTTCTTGTCTGTATGTTTTAGGTCACCATTACTATTCCTAGTGCTCTTCATCTCTTCCTTGAATGTTTTATTACTTCTAAAATATTAAAAGAATCTCTTTGAGTCATCTTAGACTTTTCTCAATATTTCTCTCCAGCTGTCTTTTAGCCTTCCTAATATCCTTTTTCGCATTGGCTCTCAAAAGCTCTCATATGCCCTATGTGTTCTGAACAGAGTTTCTTTTGAATGTTTCCAGGCTTTTCTGCAGTCTACAAAAATCATCTAGGGGTCATTTCTAGAGTTTGTGCACTTGGGGAATTAAATTCTTTGCTTATTTTCTTGATTGGAGCCTTCGTTAAGAAATTGATTTTGATTTAACATGTTTTCAAATGCTGCCCTTATTTAGACTATGGGACAGCTATTTTGTGTTTTCAGTTGTCATGATGCAGGTCCTGGTTGCCAGGGGTGTGGCCTATAGGGTCATCACCTGGTTAAATGGCCATCTTGATGGACATTTTGTTTCTGAGATTGGACCAAACCTAGCTACTCATTTGACTTATTATTTTAATTACTGGCTTTTGGATCCAATCTCCACCTTTTTGATGTTCTGTCTTGTGGACATTTGGTTTTGGACCTCCGCTCTCTTCTTTCTTCTCTGCCTCACTCTGATTTTCCGAACTGACTGTCCTATTTGCAGATAGTACAATCTTAACTTTATTTTGTTTCATTTTTCTGTTTTCTAGAACAACATCAACAAAGCAGTACAATCTATGTTGTTCATGGCAAAAAATATTCCATTGTGGACCTATGCACATTTACATCACAGACAGCTTCAGGTAAGTCTGAAGTGTATAAAACAGCAGCTCCGTTGCCTCCCTGGGTTACGGCATTGCAACAGATTCCCACAGGGCATCTTGGAAAATAGAGTTAGTCAACTTGGCTCTATTTGGGTGCGTGGGTGCTGCTTGAGGTGGGGGTGTTTGGGCTAAGGGGACTGGTGAGCCCTACTTTTCTGGGCATCCACTTCACCTGGAAGTGCTTCTGAGCCACAGTTTCGGGACACCGGAAGTGCTTCCAGGTGTTACATAAAAGGACCTTCCTGCTACAACTCGAGCAGCCAAAGTCGGGAGGAGGGAGGGTGAAGCCTGGTGAGGAGCAATGGAGAAGGAGAAAGAAAGTCCAAGAAACAAGTATTTCTGAGTGCTGTTTTCAACAGAGCTTGGTTCATTGTTGTGGTGTGGGAAACACTTGCTGTAAGAGTTCCACACCAAATAAAGCCCTGTTTTCAATGCAACTTGTGTCCAAGCCTGTGTATTGGAAGTTTGGGGAGCTGCAGTGCTCCAGGTGACCACAATATATATACATACACTAGTTGTCAACCACGGCTCTGCCCCGCGTGTTGATGAAACAGGACAAATTTTAAAAATCAATACACAACCAGGTATTGCTAGCTAAGTGGAGACAAGGTCACTCCAAAACGCAGAGGCAGACCAACTCGAACAGAGGCTGGCACGTGAGTGAGGAGGGCCCTGCCCGTCTCCCCACTCCTGACATCATGTTTCCCCCTCCCCTCTGCCCACAGCCTCTGTCTTGGATTAGCGCAAATACAGAACATCTGAAAAGTATTCACAGCGCATCACTTTTTCCACATTTTGTTATGTTACAGCCTTATTCCAAAATGGATTAAATTCATTTTTTTCCTCAGAATTCTACACACAACACCCCATAATGACAACGTGAAAAAAGTTTACTTGAGATTTTTGCAAATTTATTAAAAATTAAAAAAACTGAGAAATCCCATGTCCATAAGTATTCACAGCCTTTGCTCAATACTTTGTCGATGCACCTTTGGCAGCAATTCCAGCATCAAGTCTTTTTGAATATGATGCCACAAGCTTGGCACACCTATCCTTGGCCAGTCTCTCCCATTCCTCTTTGCAGCACCTCTCAAGCTCCATCAGGTTGAATGGGAAGCGTAGGTGCACAGCCATTTTAAGATCTCTCCAGAGATGTTCAATCGGATTCAAGTCTGGGCCACTCAAGGACATTCACAGAGTTGTCCTGAAGCCACTCCTTTGATATCTTGGCTGTGTGCTTAGGGTCGTTGTCCTGCTGAAAGATGAACCGTCGCCCCAGTCTGAGGTCAAGAGCGCTCTGGAGCAGGTTTTCATCCAGGATGTCTCTGTACATTGCTGCAGTCATCTTTCCCTTTATCCTAACTAGTCTCCCATCCCCACAGCATGATGCTGCCACCACCATGCTTCACTGTAGGGATGGTATTGGCCTGGTGATGAGCGGTGCCAGGTTTCCTCCAAACGTGATGCCTGGCATTCACACCAAAGAGTTCAATCTTTGTCTCATCAGACCAGAGAATTTTCTTTCTCATGGTCTGAGAGTCCTTCAGGTGCCTTTTGGCAAACTCCAGGCGGGCTGCCATGTGCCTTTTACTAAGGAGTGGCTTCCGTCTGGCCACTCTACCATACAGGCCTGATTGGTGGATTGCTGCAGAGATGGTTGTCCTTCTGGAAGGTTCTCCTCTCTCCACAGAGGACCTCTGGAGCTCTGACAGAGTGACCATCGGGTTCTTGGTGACCTCCCTGACTAAGACCCTTCTCCCCCGATTGCTCAGTTTAGATGGCTGGCCAGCTCTAGGAAGAGTCCTGGTGGTTTCGAACTTCTTCCACTTATGGATGATGGAGGCCACTGTGCTCATTGGGACCTTCAAAGCAGCAGAAATTTTTCTGTAACCTTCCCCAGGTTTGTGGCTCGAGACAATCCTGTCTCGGAGGTCTACAGACAATTCCTTTGACTTCAGGCTTGGTTTGTGCTCTGACATGAACTGTCAACTGTGGGACCTTCTATAGACAGGTGTGTGCCGTTCTAAATCATGTCCACTCAACTGAATTTACCACAGGTGGACTCCAATGAAGCTGCAGAAACATCTCAAGGATGATCAGAGGAAACAGGATGCACCTGAGCTCAATTTCGAGCTTCATGGCAAAGGCTGTGAATACTTATGGACATGGGATTTCTCAATTTTTTTATTTTTAATAAATTTACAAAAATCTCAAGTAAACTTTTTTCACGTTGTCATTATGGGGTGTTGTGTGTAGAATTCTGAGGAAAAAAATGAATTTAATCCATTTTGGAATAAGGCTGTAACATAACAAAATGTGGAAAAAGGGATGCGCTGTGAATACTTTCCGGATGCACTGTATATCTCTCCTGTAAGCGAACTATGATTCTTAGCGCAAAATCAACCGGAATGTTCAAGCTAATTATAGAAAAAAAAACAAATTTAAATCAGTTAAGTAGTTCTCTCATTCGGTATCTAATTGGAGGTAAGGTACACGTTCTGAGGCTGGCACGTGAGTAAGGAGGGCCCCGCCCCCCTCCCCTCAGCCCACTGCGTCTCTCTCGGATTTGCGCAAATAAATCGGTACCGCAAGCGAACTATGATACTTAGCATGATGAGAGAAGTCGCAAAATCAACCAGAATGTTCAAGCAAATTATAGAAAAAAACCCAAATAGTTCTCTTGTGAAAAGTGGACAGACAGACAAACTTTGGATTTTATATATATAGAGATAGTTACATAGTGTGAACTTCCTAATCATCCTACAGATGGCGTTTCACTAAACGTTCTGAGCGTTAACTGCGTTAGGGGAAAGAGTATTGGAAGCTTAGTTAAGAAGGGAGGTGATGATTAGCGAGTAGCAGTATGGTTTCATGCCAAGAAAGAGCACTACAGATGTGATGTTTGCTCTGAGGATGTTGATGGAGAAGTTTAGAGAAGACCAGAAGGAGTTGCATTTTGTCTTTGTGGTCCTGGAGAAAGCATATGACAGGGTGACAAGAGAGGAGCTGTGGTATTGTATGAGGAAGTCGGGAGTGGCAGAGAAATATGTAAGAGTTGTACAGGATATGTACGAGGGAAGTGTGACAGTGGTGAGGTCTGCGGTAGGAGTGACAGAGGTGGGATTACATCAGGGATCGGCTCTGAGCCCTTTCTTATTTGTAATGTTGATGGACAGGTTGACAGATGAGATTAGACGAGAGTTCCCTTGGACTATGATGTTTGCAGATGACATTGTGATCTGTAGCAAGAGTAGGGAGCAGGTTGAGGAGACCCTGGAGAGGTGGAGATATGTTCTAGAGAGGAGAGGAATGAAGGTCAGTAGGAACAAGACAAAATGCATGTGTGTGAATGAGAAGGAGGTCAGTGGAATGGTGAGGATGAGGGGCGTAGATTTGGCGAAGGTGGATGAGTTTAAATACTTGGGATCAACAGTACAGAGTAATGGGGATTGTGGAAGAGAGGTGAAGAAGAGAGTGTAGACAGGGTGGAATGGGTGGAGAAGAGTGACAGGAGTGATTTGTGACAGACGGTTATTAGCAAGAGTGAAAGGGAAGGTCTACAGGACAGTACTGAGACCAGTTATGTTATATGGGTTGGAGACAATGGCACTGACCAGAAAGCAGGAGACAGAGCTGGAGGTGGCAGAGTTAAAGATGCTAAGATTTGCATTGGGTGTGACGAGGATGGATAGGATTAGGAATGAGGACATTAGAGGGTCGGCTCAGGTTCGACGGTTGGGAGACAAAGTCATAGAGGCGAGATTGCTTTGGTTTGGACATGTGCAGAGAAGAGATGAGGGGTATAATGAGAGAAGGTTGCTAAGGATAGAGCTGCCAGGGAAGAGGAAAAGAGGAAGGCCTAAGAGAAGGTTTATGGATGTGGTGAGAGAGGACATGCAGGTGATGGGGTTAACAGAACAAGATAGAGAGGACAGGAAGATATGGAACCAGATGATCCACTGTGGCAACCCCTAACGGAAGCAGCCGAAAAAAGAAGAAGCCCTAAAAAAGTTAATAAACATTTACATTTGTGTACCATCGCTACACCTTTATCTGTAGGCACTGTTTCGGTATAATGTATTAATCCCAGAGGGGAAATTCTGTTTTTTTGTATACCCCAAATTAGGGGTAGAGTGCAGGGTCAGCTCTTTGTGCAGCACCCCCGAGTAATTGCAGGTTAAAGGCCTTGCTCAAGGACCCATCGGAGTAGCATTCCTTCTGTCACTGCCAGGATTGAAACCGGCAGCCTTTGAGTTAGCAGCCCAAATTGCATGAAGATCTGGTGTTTGCTTGAAAAATGTCAACAAATTCCACGGGGTGTATTTACTTTGTCACTTTGAAAGTACCTCAGGAATATATTCCCTCTTTTCCCTGTTATCATTCCCTGTACAGTAATAATTGTTTTATTAGCATTGTATGTGTGCTTTCCACTCTTCTTGTGAGAAATTTGCTTGGAAACCAAACCATTTACTGTTTTTATCACATGGCCATTGTTGTTTATCTGTGCCTGGCTCTGCTGTCATTATGGTATTAATCCAATTCTTTGGTCCCAGTATGGAACTGGTTTTCTTAATTGAGTCCTCGGATTAGCAAGTTTAAGGACCCCAGCCCTAAGGTGTTGAAATTCACTCTCTGCAAATAAATACAAGCAATAAAGACAGGCAGTCAATTAAAGAGAAGCAAATTTATTGATGCATCTATATAATGAACAAACTGCGTTTGTTTCTTCTCACCTAATCATGCTTTATAAATGTCAGTCAGTCATTATCCAACCTGCTATATCCTAACACAGGATCACGGGGGGGTCTGCTGGAGCCAATCCCAGCCAAAACAGGGTGCAAGGCAGGAACAAATCCCCAGCCCACCATAGGGCATACACACACTAGGAACAATTTAGCATTGCCAATGCACCTAACCTGCATGTCTTTGGACTGTGGGAGAAAACCAGAGCACCTGGAGGAAACCCACACAGACACGGGAAGAACATGCAAACTCCACACAGGGAGGACCCAGGAAGTGAACCCAGGTCTCCTTACTGCGAGGCAGCAGCGCTACACACTGCACCACCATGCCGCCCTTTTATAAAAGTCCATTTTTTTTTTTTTGAAGATTGAACAAAATGCAGCAAGAGAACTTGGAGATGACAGCAAAATGACCAAGCAGATAGTTCAGAAGACTCTTGACAAACAGCTGCGTGAGCACAAAGACATCAGCAAACTTGTGATTCAGCTCAGCTCCATCGTTGCAGCCCTCAAACCTGACGCTGTCAACGTGTTGAACGCCTTCTCACGCTTCTCTCATTTGTGGGCCCAGGTTTGTTTTTTTTTTGTGGTTTAATTTCACATGAAGGATTTAATTGGTTGGGGGATGCTGGGAGTTGAGGGTGAGGAACATCTACTTGATTATGCATTTATAAGTTTACTAACTGTGCTACTGGTCTAAAATGGTTTGAAATCTCTTTAATCAATATTGATCTCAGTGTTAACATTTGTAGTGCACCCTCTAATGGAATGTATTTTGTTATGCAGGTAGTAAAAAATATATATTGTATTTGTCATTCCAACAGATGGTGCATCACCAGTATTTTTAGTAATAAAATGCATTACTACAAACATTTGTGATGCACCATCTGTGCTTGCATCTGTGATGCACAACATCGCGATGGCAATCTATCTATCTATCTATCTATCTATCTATCTATCTATCTATCTATCTATCTATCTATCTATCTATCTATCTATCTATCTATCTATCTATCTATCTATCTATCTATCTATCTTTCATATCTATCTATCTATCTATCTATTCTATCTATCTATCTAATCTATCTATCTATCTATCTATCTATCTATCTATCTATCTATCATATAGTGCCTTTCATATCTATCTATCTATCTATCTATCTATCTATCTATCTATCTATCTATCTATCTATCTATCTATCTATCTATCTATCTATCTATCTATTATATTCTTACATTTGTTTCTGTCTATGTCATACACTGCCTTACTTATCTATCTTAATGGATCTTTTCTCTTTCTTCTTTTTTATTTATTAGTCTATTACATATTCATAATTCATATTTATGACTGGAATATTAACTGATAAAAAGTGTTTTTTTATTATTATTATTTTCAGGAGCCTGAGGAGCAGGTGGCAGTATTTGAGAAGACAAATCCATCTTTGTCAGATTTTAATGTAAAAATTGCCACCTACACCGTAAGCACTCTCTTTTCTAAACTGAACTGTGCACTGTCTTCTATCACAACTGCAGGCTGAAATTATAAATTTATTTTATGTTTTTTTAACAGAAGTTACAAACTCACATTTCTGAGATTCCTGCCGTTTACATCGTGGGACCAATCCAGCTTCACACGGATTCACTGAAACTGGCTCTCACACAAGAGTGCCTCCAGTGGAAGAAAGCTTTTGGAGTCTGCCTGAACAAGAAAGCTGCATCAGATATGGAGGAGATCTACACTTTCATTGACGCTCTCAGCAAACGTCTGCATAGACCCATCACTGATCTGGATGATGTCCGCGATGCCATGGCTGCTTTAAAAGAGATCAGAGAAGCAGAGATTCGAATCGACATGACTATTGGGCCCATCGAGGAGACCTTTGCTCTTCTAAACAAGCATGAGCTCTTGGTTGATGATGCAGACATGAAAAGGGTTGATGGCCTGGCTTATGCCTGGAAGAACGTTAATGCTCAGGTCAGCCTTGACTTCCTCAAACATCTACTGTATGTGTTGTGTTTAATCCTATTAAATGCATAAATAATAAACATGATTGGTAAGTTTTAGAAGAAAAGTATGAGAGAAGGTCATAAATCTGTTAATTTATTAGATAGATAGATAGATAGATAGATAGATAGATAGATAGATAGATAGATAGATAGATAGATAGATAGATAGATAGATAGATAGATAGATAGATAGATAGATATTTTATTAATCCCAAGGGGAAATTCACATACTCCAGCAGCAGCATACAGATACAAAACAATATTAAATTAAAGAGTAATAAAAATGCAGGTAAAAAAACAGACAATAACTTTGAATAATTATTCCTTTCCTTGGAGTATTTAAAGATGTTACTTCTATCCTTTCTAGAGTTTTTTACCCTATAGAATTAGTCGTCGTTGTCATTTTATTTTTATATCTCTTCGATTCAAACTTTATTTTTTCTTTTGTTATTTGCAGACGCCACATTGTTTTGCATGGGCTCCTCCCATTTCTGAGTTCAGTGCTTCCAATTGCTATGGCGATTCTCCCATAAGCCTCTGGGAGAGTGCACCATCTGATGTTATAATATGTTTTATTTACCACGTATCAACTTGCTTTACACAAGGCTGGATAAACAAAACCCTTTTTACACTTTTAACTTTTGTTTTTCTACTTACAGGCATTTTGATCCTCTGCTTTGATGTTTTTAATTTAGATTTTTTGATTTGTGATTAGGATTAGCAAAAGTTTGGTTCAACTTCTTGGTGTTCGAACCTGGTTTGTTATTTTTGACCACGTCTCTTTCTCTCAGTCTTTTTCATTAAATCTCTCTCTGTCTCACCTATCCAAATTAAAATTATTAAATCAATGCATGAACTTTGCTGTTGGTCCACCATCTCTTTGAGGGGGCGATGAAAATTGATTTAACGTGATATTTTTATTTTTTAAATATGAGGAATTGTTCAGAGTTATGTTACCTCCTCAATCGAGATGTCCTCCCTGGGAGAGAAGAGGTAAGATGCAAACCCATGATGGTGGGATTATGAGAGTAAATCAAAAAGTAAAGGCAATTTGAAAATTTTGCTGTAACTGCAATGGATAAAAGCTGATGCAATGCAATTATTTTGTAGTGGCTTATGGGTAGTTTGAACACACACAGTGCATCTCTCTGCCATTAATCTAGTTGATGCTGAGGTCAAATGAACATGGAAGCTACCGTGCAAGATAGTTGAACAACATGCCATTGTGAGATTTCTTTGGGCAGAGGGAGTGAAACCTGCTGAAATTCATCAAAGGATGTTGGCTCAGTATGGACATGAAAACTGCAGGACTCAGTGAAAAGTTCATGAAAGGGTAGAAAGGCTTAAAGCGGACATAGCAATGAAGAGCAGTGAAGTTCAATCTGGTCGGCCATCATCATCACCCATATCGATATGGAGGAGGTCTGCATCAGAGAAGACTGACGGATGATGTGGTCCACTGTTGCTGCATGTTTGGATATCAGCTATGGATCTGCACACGCCACGATGCATGATGACTTGGGGTACTGTAAAGTTTGTACAAAATGGGCACCCAAACAGCTTATTGATCTGAACACGTCAACAGTGTGTGGAGGTAGCGACCCAGTTCCTGAAATGTTGTGAAGAATTGTCTGGTGTTTTGGAGTGGATTGTTACTGGAGATGACCACCAGCCACTTGTAATGGTGTTGCTAGGAGCTATCAAGAGAAATGTCACTCCACACAGCAAGTGATGAAATTTGACATATGGCATCAAAGCATCATTAAGACTGCACCTGCTGCAAGAAGGGTGATGTCTTTCAGGAGATTTTCAACCAGAAAATAAGGTTAGTACAGGAACTCAAAGGGCATGGACCATAATTCAAAACTGGCAATTATTGCACACTATGGAGAAATCATTTTGAAAAAAATATGAAGTTAAAACTTCAAGCTACATGGGACAGGTATACACATTAAATAAAATAAATGGTCATCCCTTCAGTATCTGTATGGGAAGTCAAACAAGCAGTTACATCGAGAGACCTTTGCTGTTCTCCTTCTCTTATGTTAGTGGCACAGCTAACAATCTAAATTCTGTCTGTAATTACCAATTGCATGCAAAAAAGAAAAACAAAACATTAATATGAATGTATTGCACTTTTATAATTAGCTGTTAAAGGACACCAAAGGTGATTTTTCTATGTGAATGTCATTACCCCATTATATAAAAAGAATGATTGGGCAGATCCAAGCAACTAATGGACGTGCGTCACTGGTACATTAATGGAAGGAATTATCAAAGATAAGATTGAGCAACACATGGCAAGAACAGGAATTATTCTGAAAAGTCAGCATGGGTTCAGAAGAGGGAGATCGTGTTTTACTAACATGCTAGAATTTTATGAGGAGGCAACAAAAGGATACGAGCAGAGTGGAGCAGATGATATTATTTATCTGGACTTTCAGAAAGCATTTGATAAGGTGCCACATGAGAGGTTGGGCATCAAACTAAAAGAAGTGGGAGTCAAGAGTGTGGTGTGTAGATGGGTGCAGAATTAGCTTAGACAGAGGAAGCAGAGGGTGAGTTGTGGTGTGAGGAACCTCATCAGAATAGGTTGAAGTTAAGAGTGGTGTCCCCCAGGGTTAGTGTTAGGGCTACTGCTACTTCTAACATATGCAAATGATTTGGATAGGAATATAAATAACAAGCTGGTTAAGTTTGCTGATAATACCAAGCTAGTTGGATTGGCAGATAATCTTGAATCTGTTCAATCATTACAAAAGGACTTGGACAGCAGACAGGCTCGGGCAGATTAGTGGCACCTTACCTGTGGGGTGTACTGATAATGGGATGAGAAAGAGTAGAGGAGTCAGGTGGAGAACGACATGGGTCCATCACTGTGAAGTGGAACGCAAGAGACAACAACACCATTTATTTCTATAGCACATTTTCATACAAATGATGTACCTCAAAGTGCTTTGCATGATGAAGAAAGAGAAAAAGGCATAGTAAATAATTAAAATTAGGGAACACTAATTAACATTAAATAAAAGTAATGCCCGATGGGCAGGGAGGACAGAAAAAAACAAAAAAAACTCCAGACGTGTGGAGAAAAACAATAAAATCTGCAGGGGTTCAGAGGCCACGAGACCACCCAGCCCTCTCTAGGCATTCTACCTAACATAAGTGACCTCAATCAGTCCTCATTGTAATCAGGGTTCACATGGAAGGACTTGATGATGACAGTCATGTGGACCTCTGGCCTTTAATCCATCAATGGTGAGACATCATGGTGCTTTGATCAGGTGGTGGTGGTGGTGCAGATCACCACCACAGAAAACCGGAAAAAGAACAGAAGAGAAAGTAGGGGTTAGTACAGATTTTGGAGCCACCACGAATAATAATGATAATTAATTGAATATACAGAGCATCAGGATTAAACTAAGATGAAGTTATGAGAAAGCCATGTTAAAGTAATGTGTTTTCAGCAACGTTTTAAATTGCTCCACTGTATTAGCCTGGCGAATTCCTATTGGCAAGCTATTCCAGATTTTAGGTGCATAACAGCAGAAGGCCGCCCGCCTCACCACTTCTTTTAAGTTTAGCTATTGGAATTCTAAGCAGACACTCATTTGAAGATCTAAGGTTACGATTTGGAGTGTAAGGTGTAAGACATTCTGAAATATAAGATGGAGCAGATTATTGAAGGCTTTGTAAATCATAAGCAGGATTTTGAAGTCAATTCTAAATGACACAGGTAACCAGTGTAGTGACGCTAAGACTGGTGTGATGTGCTCAGATTTTCTTTTCCTATTTAAGATTCTGGAAGCTTCATTCTGTACTCGTTGCAATGTCTTTTTTTGGGTGGTCCTGAGAGGAGTGTGTTACAGTAATCTAGTCGACTGAAAACAAAAGCGTCAACTCATTTCTCAGCATCTTGCAATGTTATAAGAGGTTTAACTTTTGCTATATTTCTCAAGTGAAAAAATGCTGTCCTAGTAATCTGATTAATATGTGACAAAGCATCCAGTGTAAACACCCCATCTTCTTCAGTAAAGAACAAATTGAAATGACAGCCCTCCACCAAGAAAATCATGATGACCATCTTTTGGGACGTGAAGTGTCGTATTCTTGCACATTTTCAGGAACACGAGCAATCAGTGACAAGTCCAACCTACTGTGTTATACTTTGAGGGGCAACTGAAACCTGCAATTCACAGCAAAAGAAAAGAAGTCAAAAACTTGATGACAATGCACATCCGCCATGCAGCAGTCGCTACGGTGGAGGCAATGCAACAGCCGCGGTTTAAATGTCTTTCTCCTCCCTCTTGCGTCCCTGATCTGATCTGATAACGTCTTCGGTCCACTTGTAGAGGCTCAACGTGGTCGCTGGTTCACTTCTGTTGATGAGGTTAAGGAAGCGATGCAGACCTAGATTCAGGAGCAGACAAAAAGCTTCTTCTCCCTAAAGAAGTTAGTGGGACGGTACAAGAAGGGCATCAATCTGAAGGGAGACTTTGTGGAGAAGTGATAGAGTTGTGAAGTTCATCTGCTCACATTTACCGGTATTCAAGGGTACGTTGCCTTTACCTTATGATTCTCACTCGTACAAGAATCTAGTTATGAGTGAAATGATTTCCAGCGAAACTCAATCGTTTCACTTCAAAATAAATTAATTGCATTTAACTTTTTTTGCCATTCCCACAAGAAGAAATGCATTTAGTTTCTGTCTGGAATTATTTTTACACATTAATTTTGCATGCGTGCTGTGGGGTACAAAATCTGGAAATTTTGGTTTATATTTACATTATATTTTGTTCAAGACAAGACAACATATGAACTACATTCAGGACAAATCAAAGCATGTCTTCTTCCCAGTTATATCTCACTTTTAAAACAGCTGTTCCAACATAGAAAGGAAGACATGCTGGTGGCTCAATTACTTCATAACCTGAGAAAGGATGGACATCTAATTATTTTACAGCCTGGGAAAGGAAGACATAGCGACACCTCAGAGAACATCAAAAAGTTTTAATGTTTTGGGAAAACGGACAGTCAATTCATTCTTCATAGTGACAGCCAGACAATCAGAATATCTAACAATCACATCTTGCAAAACCCCCCAGTAGAATTTTAGAACAAATATGCCTTTTCTGAGGAGCGATTGAGTAAGTAAGCGAGTAAGGAAGTGAGGAAGAAGGGAGGAAGAAGAAGGGAAAAAGACATCAGAGGAGGACAGAGCGACATCAACGTGAAGTCGTTTCCATCTGATCTTCAGAAAAGCATCATGAATAAGTATGAGTGCTCGATCACAAGCCGCCTGCGACATTCATCCTTGTTATCTTTACTTTTTCGTAAGCTTTTTCTAAAGACTATATATACAAGTCCTGATCAAAAGTTTAAGACCACTTGAAAAATGGCAAAAAATCATATTTTGCATGGTTGGATCTTAACAAGGTTCCAAGTAGAGCTTCAACATGCAACAAGAAGAAATGGGAGTGAGACAAAACATTTTTTGAGCATTCAATTAATTGAAAATAACGATTAAATTGAAACAGGCTGTTTTACAGCTGATCAAGATTTTAGGACCACATGCCTTGAAAAGGCCAAATCTGTGCAAAGATGTGGATTCATTGTCATTTTCTGTCAGGTAGTCACACGTTCTGAAGGCAAAGGCAAAAAAACTCTCCCTTTTTGAACGTGGTCGGGTTGTTGAACTGCATAAGCAGGGTCTCTCACAGTGCGCCATCGCTGCTGAGGTGGGACGCAGTAAGACAGTCATTTGGAATTTCTTAAATGATCCTGAGGGTTATGGAACAAAAAAGTCAAGTGGAAGACCCAAAAAAATTTCACCAGCACTGAGCCGGAGGATCCAATTGGCTGTCCGTCAAGACACTGGACGATCCTTGACCCAAATTAAGACCGTTACTGGTGCTGACTGCAGCCCCATAACCATCAGACGGCATCTGAGACTGAAGGGCTTCAAAAACAAAAAACGTCTTCAAAGACCTCGTCTCCTTGAACGCCACAGAACTGCTCGTTTGGACTTTGCAAGAGAGCACCAAACATGGGACATTCAAAGGTGGAAGAAAGTTTTATTCTCTGATGAGAAAAAATTTAACCTTGATGGTCCTGATGGTTTCCAACGTTACTGACATGACAAGCAGATCCCACCTGAGATGTTTTCTACGCGCCACAGTTGGAGGGGGCGCCATAATGGTCTGGGGTGCTTTTTCCTTCAGTGGAACAATGGAGCTTCAGGAAGTGCAGGGGCGTCAAACGGCCGCTGGCTATGTCCAGATGTTGCAGAGAGCATTCCTCATAACTGAGGGCCCTCGTCTGTATGGTAACGACTGGGTTTTTCAACAGGACAACGCTACAGTACACAATGCCCGCAGGACAAGGGACTTCTTCCAGGAGAATAACATCACTCTTTTGGCCCATCCTGCTTGTTCCCCTGATCTAAATCCAATTGAGAACCTTTGGGGATGGATGGCAAGGGAAGTTTACAAAAATGGACAACAGTTCCAGACAGTTGATGCCCTTCGTGCGGCCGTCTTCACCACTTGGAGAAATGTTCCCACTCACCTCATGGAAACGCTTGCATCAAGCATGCCGCAATGAATTTTTGAAGTGATCAACAATAACGGTGGAGCTACTCAGTACTGAGTTCATGTTTGGAAGTTTGATTTCTGTTTTGGGGGGGTTTACGGGTTTTTTTGGAGGTGTGGTCCTACACTTTTGATCAGCTGTAAAACAGCCTGTTTCAGTTTAATCGTTGTTTTCATTAAATTGCATGCTCAACAAATGTTTTGTCTCACTCCCATTTCTTCTTGTTGCATGTTGAAGCTCTACTTGGAACCTTGTTAAGATCCAACCATGCAAAATATGATTTTTTGCCATTTTTCAAGTGGTCTTAAACTTTTGATCAGGACTGTATATCCAGATTTTTCTATCAGTTCTATTTTCTATTATTCCTTGTTCCAGTGGTATTATTATTATTCCTGTAATAAATACCACACTGCTTTTAACTTTCTATGCTTTGTCTTAATGTCTAGTGTGACTGAAGTAATAAGATTTCTTTGAGCACCTGGTGCGGCTGGAGGTTTGCCATATGCTCCGTGCTGCAAGGTTTATTAAAGCTGAGGGTGACAGCTCCACTCAACAGTAGGGAACAGGACGTAAAGTAAGGCATTCTTGACTGATAAATGGCCTATAGTCAAGGATGCTGAGCCTTTGTATGTTTAAATGTAGTCTTGTAGACCAAAAGAAAAATTAAGTCTGAGATATCATTAAAACATTGTATGTTGTTCGTACCGATAATAAGTAGGTCTCTTAAAGTGCTGAGAGAGTGACAGGCTGTGTTATTCCTAAAGCACTTGTGTTGTTTAAAGTCCCAGAGGTTAACCAGCTGTGTGTTTGTCATTCATAGGGCACTGTTGTGGATAGGGTCTGTGTGTATGTGTGTGTTAATGTTAAAGTGCAACAGTAGACCAATCCGATAACGAACTTGACGAGTACACTTACCCTTAAAGAAAACAGGTAAAGGATAAGTAGAGGGAATACTACGATAATGCAATGTGTCTACCTGTCATTTAGTTTTTAAAGATCTCTAGTGGAACACAAAAAAAAAATAACCACAGCCAGGATAAGGCATTTACTTGATAATTTCATGGGCTGCGGAGGAAGGATTTGGGCAGTGATGACTTTCTGTGCAGTTAGTTTTTCTATGGAAACACAGTAATGTGCTAAATGGTGTGTTTTGGTGTGTCTTCATGTGGAAAACTTGCAGCCTGTCAAATTCTTAAAAAAAGTACTGCTCTGCTCTGAGTTGATGTGAACGAAAGGCATGAATGGAATTAACTGTACCGGTGTGGTATGGATTTCATGCTTTGCTATAAAAAAGAACACAGGCAAACACAACAGTGTGAATGAGGCTTTGGGATTTTGTATTCCTTGTTTCCCCACCCCAAAAAAACAACTCCTTAATGAGTTTCGCGTTTAGCAATTGTGAAATTTCATGTGAATCAACCCTTGCCTTTTTAATTTATCACTACCCTCTTCTCAGAAACCTCACAAAGAATCTTAGGGCGTTAAAAAAGATACCTTAGTATGCCACATGATGAATTTTCAGGATCACTGTGAGAAACGATTTGGCAAATTTTGCCAACCAGTGCTACTGCCCAACTGTAAATCCTGTAACTTCTTCTTTAAACTCTCTTGTTCATCAATGTGCCTTCAAAATGACTGATGCATGTGTTGCTTTCCCTCAGGTGTTAGTCACCCAGAATATTCTCTACGTTGTTCAGCCTACAATGAAGTCTGATCTTGTGGACGGGGTTAAGACTTTTCAGACTGAAGTTCGGACTTTTGCTAGAGATTATGAAGAAAGGTAAACCACAATTCATTTGAGAAGGTCTTGAAATGTTGTAAATTTTGCAAAGAAACCATCAACATTTGACAATTCTTATGATATAAATGTTGATAATGAATACATGGAGTCATTTAGGCCTACTTAATAGCAATGAGTTCCACCATCCAGCAAAACTTGCTTTATGATTTATCACCTTGCAAGAAATACTTTAGTCAATTTTCATATCTATCTATCTATCTATCTATCTATCTATCTATCTATCTATCTATCTATCTATCTATCTATCTATCTATCTATCTATCTATCTATCTATCTATCTATCTATCTATCTATCTATCTATCTATCTATCTATCTATCTATCTATCATTTATACAGTCATATGAAAACGTTTGGGAACCCCTCTTAATTATTTGGATTTTGTTTCTCATTGGCTGAGCTTTCAAAGTAGCAACTTCCTTTTAATATCTGACATGCCTTATGGACACAGTAGGATTTCAGCAGTGACATTCAGTTTATTGGATTAACAGAAAATATGTAATATGCATCATAACAAAATTAGACAGGTGCATAAATGTGGGCACCCCAACAGAGATATGACCTCAATACTTAGTTGAGCCTCCTTTTGCCAATCTAACAGCCTCTAGACGCTGTCCTCCTATAGCCTTTGATGAGTGTCCTGATTCTGGATGGAGGTATTGTTGACTATTCTTCATACAAAATCTCTCCAGTTCCATTAAAGTTGATAGCTGTCGAGCATGAGCAGCCTGCTTCAAATCATCCCATAGATTTTCAATGATATTCAAGTCAGGGGACTGTGACGGCCATTCCAGAACATTGTACTTCTCCCTCTGCATGAATGCCTTTGTAGATTTCCAACTGTGTTTTGGGTCATTGTCTTGTTGGAATATCCAACCCCTGCATAACTTCAACTTTGTGACTGATGCTTGAACATTATCCTGAAGAATTTGTTGATATTGGGTTGAATTCATCTGACTTTCGACTTTAACAAGGTCCCCAGTCCCTGAACTTGCCACACAGCCCCACAGCATGATGGAACCTCCACCAAATGTGACAGTAGGTAGCAGGTGTTTTTCTTGGAATGCAGTGTTCTTCTTCCACCATGCAAAGCGCTTTTTGTTCTGACCAAATAACTCCATTTTTGTCTCATCAGTCCAAAGCACTTTGTTCCCAAATGAATCTGGCTTATCTAAATGAACATTGGCATACAACAAGCGACTCTGTTTGTGGCGTGAGTGCAGAAAGGGCTTCTTTCTCATCACCCTGCCATACAGATGTTCTTTGTGCAAATTGCGCTGAATTGTAGAACGATGTACAGATACATCATCGGCAGCAAGATGTTTGGAGGTAATCTGTGGGTAATCTGTGGGTTGTCTATAACCATTCTCACAATCCTGCATGTATGCCGCTCCTGGATTTATGTTGGCCTGCCAGACCTGCTGGGTTTAACACCAACTGTGCCTGTGGCCTTCCATTTCCTGATTCCATTCCTTACAGTTGAAACTGACAGTTTAAACATCTGAGATGGCTTTTTGTAGCCTTCCCCTAAACAATGAGACTGAACAATCTTTGTGTTCAGATCTTTGGAGAGTTGCTTTGAGGATCCCATGCTGTCACTCTTCAGAGGAGAGTCAAAGGGAAGGAAGCACAACTTGTAATTGACCACCTTAAATACCTTTATATCTCATGATTGGACACACCTGTCTATGAAGTTCAAGGCTTAACGAGCTCATTACACCAAGTAATCAGCATTGAGCAGTGACAGACATTCAAATCAGCATAATGACAAGGGGACCCACATTTTTGCACAGCCAGTTTTTCACATTTGATTTAATTTCATACAACTAAATACTGCGTCACTAAAAATCTTTGTTCAGAAAAGACCGCAGTACTCAGATGTTCCTAGGAAATGAAAGACAGACCACTGTTATCTTTTTTGTTGAAAGGAGAGTCAATTATTATGCAGTCTGAGAGGGGTTCACAAACGTTTTCATATGACTGTATAGTGCCTTTCATACCATCTGTTATATTGTGCATTTCATATCTATCTATCTATCTATCTATCTATCTATCTATCTATCTATCTATCTATCTATCTATCTATCTATCTATCTGTCTGTCTGTCTGTCTGTCTGTCTGTCTGTCTGTCTGTCTGTCTGTCTGTTATATAGTGCCTTATCTATCGCCTCTTTCTGCCGGAGGTTTTTGTTATCAGAAGCTCCATCATCTAGCAATGTTTGCAAAATCCTGTCGACTACACCACAGTAAGAAAGGACATAGACAGCTGTAAAGTGTAGGGGCACAGTAGGCCAACCCCGTATAATTTTAAAAACATTAAGATTATAAGCGCATTGAAAAGAAAACAAAAGTTTGTTGCAGACATGAGTCTCCAAGTAGATTGATTCAAGATGGTGGAGCACCCACTGATACGAACTTCTCACAGGAACAAGTGGGTCCAGGCAGGGAGATACTGGGAGTGACGTCAAGCCTACAGAGGGAGGAAATGATGCAGTTGTTAGTCAAGCGGCGCCCTTCTGTGTTCTGGCAGGAAATTACCATTATCCGAGCCTTTAAGCTTCCCCAATGTGACACTGGAAAAGTGAACTACATTTTATGACATATAAAATTAAATTTGAGTTATCTCTAAATGTTAATTTTGGAACTGTAAACTATACTATACATGTCTAAGTCGCGTTATCTTTCTAGACCAATAATTCTGAGAACATGCTAATTGTATTCTTGTTTCTAAAGTGTCATAACAGTGTATACACTGAAACATATACCTATTTACATTAATCACAAAACACCAATGCTCATGAAAATAATGAATATTATTACATATTTCATGGTGAAAGAGTTATGATTGTTGTATTTTAGTGGGCCGGGAGTTGAAGGCATACCCCCCCAGGAAGCCAGTGACAGGCTGCAGACCTTCCAGTCAAGATTTGATGACCTGTGGAGAAAATACACCACGTACTCCGGTGGAGAGGAGCTCTTTGGCTTATCTGTTAAAGGTACAGTACCTGGAGTCATTTAGTACATTCTTGAAGACTAAACATTAATCTTATGTTATTTAGGTGAGAATTTCAGGTTCAAAGAACTAAGTATAGCCACACCACTCTACAAAAAATCAGCTTGAATGTGGACTGCCTCATTAAAATGATAAATGTAGTGAATGTTTAACAGTTAGAATCAGAACATAAGGTTCACAAATGAGAGGAGACTATTTAGTCCATCAAGCTCACTTGGTTAACTAATGGCCAAGTTGTCCAAGGAAAACATCTAGAAATGCAGACTTAGAGAAAGGCTGAGGAGTGCAGACATTCCAGAGGAACTCAAAGGAGAGTCATTGCTCCTCTTCATTGAAAGGAGCCAGTTGAGATGGTTCGAGGTGGTAGGACGTCTTTCTGGGGAGGTACTTCAGGCCTGTCCAACTGGAGAGATGACATCTTTTGTCTGGCCTGGGAAAACCTCAGTATCCCCCAGAAGAGTTGGAGGAGGTGGAGGGTGAATGGGATGTCCCTCTGTACCTCTGTGACCTGGACCTGGATAAGCAGCAGAAAATGGATGGATGGATGAATGGATGGTTTAATGTTTCATCACATTCTTGCATTGGTTTGTGTTTGTGTTTTCCAAGCCCTCAATGAAACATTTCTTTTGTTTTGGACTTCCATGTTACGCCATCTCCTACAACGATTTCCAGTCCCTTTTATTTGTGAACCGAAGGTCCGCATGTTCTGATAGTTAATTGTATTATTGAGTGGTGGAATTGATCATTTTGCTATTTACATGGCTTGTTTAGGTGGTGTGAACACCAGGAGTCGTTGTTGCCCCTTAAACCCAGCAGACAGACACACAAGACACAGGTTAAAAGCACCAAGAAGTTGTTTAATTCTTTTCTTCTAGTGCTCCCCAAGCACCACAGCCACAATATACAATCAAATAGCACAATAATACTAAACAATTCTCTCTCTTTTTTATCCTCCACACCTCCCAGTAAGCTTTATCCACTGACTCTGACTCCTCTGCTGGGTATTCTGAAGTCCTTTAAATAGTCCTTGACCCAGAAGTGCTTGTGCTCTTCCGTCCATGTGACCTGCAAGCACTTCCGGGTCAGACGGAGAATTAAACTTTTCAATCAGCCCCGAAGTACTTCGGGGTTTCCGTCTTTGTGATCCATTAGTACATCCTGGGTAGGTGAGAATTTATTCTTCCAGCATCTTCCCACAGTGTCCCCTGGCAGCACCCATGGTACCCAACAGGGCTGTTTAGCTGAACTCCATGTCCCAAAGTACACTGTGGGAATCCGGGGCACCTCTGCAGTCCAGGGGAGCTGCCATCTAGTGTGTAGGGGGAGGCAGTGTCCTCGAAAAGCTGCCTTCCCCAATCCTTCCATCTCAGGGGCGTCTTAGTTGGGTTGAGCTGCCGGCCGTCCCTTACATTGGCTCACTGTCCTTAAAAGTACTACTCACACTAGATGAAATTCTGTTTGCGACATTGCAAGCTTGCTGTTTTCCTAGGCGTGCCTGCTGCTGTGGATGAAATTCTAGCTTATACTATAGTTGACTCATCTCTAGCTGAGGTAACTTTTCGGTGTCATGACATAGCACACCCTACGAAGTCCCCAGTGACTACTTTCAGTTTTTTGCAATGGCACCCAAATGCAGTCAGTGACAAAAGAACATCAGCAAGGATCGTGAGCGCTTCGCTGTTAGGTGGCACAGCAGGGATGTTGGATGCAGCTGGATGATAAATTGGACTGGACTGCCAATACTGATGCTCTGTGTAAGAAAGGACAGAGCCAACTATACTTCCTTAGAAGGCTGGCGTCCTTCAACATTTGCAATAAGATGCTGCAGATGTTCTATCAGACGGTTGTGGCGAGCGCCCTCTTCTACGCAGTGGTGTGCTGGGGAGGCAGCATAAAGAAGAGGGACGCCTCACTCCTGGACAAACTGGTGAGGAAGGCAGGCTCTATTGTAAGTATGGAGCTGGACAGTTTGACATCTGTGGCAGAGCGACGGGCGCTGAGCAGACTCCTGTCAATCATGGAGAATCCACTGCATCCACTGAACAGGATCATCTCCAGACAGAGGAGCAGCTTCAGCGACAGACTGCTGTCACCATCCTGCTCCACTGTCAGACTGAGGAGATCGTTCCTCCACCACACTATGCGACTCTTCAATTCCACCCGGGGGGGTAAACGTTAACATTATACAAAGTTATTGTCTGTCTGTATACCTGCATTGTTATCACTCTTTAATTTAATATTGTTCTTTATCAGTATGCTGCTGCTGGAGTATGGGAATTTCCCCCTGGGATTAATAAAGTATCTATCTATCTATCTATTGTAGCAGTTAAGGCTTTTGTCCACCTCTTGAACCCTCAGGTACCACTCCAAACACCAGGTAATAGTACGAGACTCTTTTATTGTACTACAGTACAGTGCACCAAGCACCCTCCACTCCACACTACTCATAAACAATAAACTACTCACAAAACTCTCTCCTCCTTCTCCCAGACACTTAGCCACCCTACCTCCCAGCTCAGCTCAGTGTACTGGGCTTTCCCAGAGTCCTTTATACACCCTGACCCGGAGGTGTTCCTGCCCAACAGTCCACAGTTCCTTATTCCTTCCGGGTCAGGGTAAATAGTCCTTATCTTCAACCTGGAAGCACGTCATCTCTCCTGCTCATGTGACCAGGACGTATTTCCAGGTTATAGGGCACACATAAGTCCACGGGCTTCCCGACAGCGACTCCCAGTGGTCCCCAAGGTATCCAGCAGGGCTGTGTATACAAACTACATAGTCCATGAGGCCCTGCTGGAACTCGGGGCACGTCCATGCTGTTGGGAGAGCTCCTCCTGGCGGCCTGGGGGTGAGGGCCGGAATAGGAAGCCGGCAATCCACCACACTATCTATCTATCTATCTATCTATCTATCTATCTATCTATCTATCTATCTATCTATCTATCTATCTATCTATCTATCTATCTATCTATCTATCTATCTATCTATCTATCTATCTATCTATCTATCTATCTATCTATCTATCTATCTATCTATCTATCTATCTATCTACTGCGATGTCAGGTGGTGCATCATGAATGTTGAGGGGAACTTAAATACTGCACTTCTGTGCGGTGATCTATCGAATACAAGTGCGCAAGTGGATCTTCTTGTCTGAAGCTGCAAATGTTCAGGTCTCTTGACTGTTTTCCTTCACTGAACTGACACTGCAAACACCATTCCGAGTCCAGATCTCAGCTTTGAGAACCCTTCCTTTATAACTGCCCTATAACACCTCAGCGATCTGCCTCATATTGTTTGACAGTTTTACAATGGGCCCTGCTTCACACGGCTCATCTGGTGTCAGTGACAACTTGATCTGCCACACTTATTCCCAGCTCCATGATCCTGAAGCACCACTGGCATCTGTTCGCCCAGGCCAGAGGACTTTCATAGATGCAGAAGTGTTGGTCGAGCTACAGAGGTAGCAGTATCTTGGCTGTCTTCCTCCTTGAACTAATGCTTCAGACGGCTCTCCAGATTCTTGATCTCTAGCAACTCCTCACGAAAGTCAAGCAAGTCCACTTGATGCTATTGAACAGTAGGTTTTCATCCCATCCCACTTCTAACACCAATATAACGTCCACACTGCTTGCCAAAATGGATTCTCTGCTCTTTCAATGGCTCTTTGAGTTGGCTCACTATCCTTAAAAGGACTGCTAGCCATTGCCGCCCTAGATGGAATTCTGTTTGTGACTTTGCAGGCGTGCCATTTTTATAGGAGCCCTTGCCACTGGTGATGGGATGACAACTCATACTATGGGTGTTTCATCCATGGCTGATGCAACTTCTCAGCACTGTTCAGAAGCAGCAGGCCTGGGTGCCTATAAGAAATAGTAAGAATGCAACATCACACGCTTTTCTAACTTAGTGTGGCTTAAAGCTAGCAGTTCTTTTAAAGATGGCAAGTTACTAAAAGAGAATAAAAAATGAGCCTGAATGCATTGTGGGTCAGTGCTGGCAAGCACCATGCTCTGCTACATTATTTTAAAACTAGCCATGTGCGCCCAACTACATTGCGCATATTAAAGTTGTCTGTGAAGGGCTCCTTGTTTAAACGTGGCTGCCAGTCTTGAACTGGGCCCTTCATCGCACAGCATTATGATTTTTTATAAGGGAAACAAAATTACAAAAGAAAACCCTTGGACATTGTGTCATCCTACTGCAGACACCATAATGACGAAGTCCCGGTTGGCTGCAGGACCCACAATATGGTCCCTCCTGTGCATACAACATCAGACCAATTCTAGTTGGTTGGGGCAGCCTTAACTGTTTGCCTACCCAAGTATTATATGGATGGTCAAGGTGCAGTAAGTAAGCTTGTTTAAGTAAAAGTATTTACAAATAAATTAATGATATGTTTTGTCACTCTTCTCTTTCTAGAATACCCAGACTTGCAGAGAGTAAAACGGGAGTTAACGCTGCTGCAGAAACTTTACACTTTGTACAATTCCGTTATCGATAGCGTTAACGGTTACTATGAGATACTGTGGAGCGAACTCGATATCGAAAAAATTAACAGCGAGCTTACAGATTTTCAGAATCGGTAAGTAACTGATCCACCATGTCGAGAATCAAAGAAGCGGATTTTTATTCTCGTTTCTCTTAGGATGTGTTTGATTAACCTACAATGTAGTCGGAGAAGGAGGAGGTGAACACAGCAACTCTGGAGATTTTCTTTTAATATTCAGATCTTATTCACACTACCGGTCCAAAGTCTGAACACTACCAGAAATGTTCACGTTTTTAACAGGGTTAGGGTTAGGGTAGGGGATAATTGCATTACTGCTACGCCATTGGCTCTCTGCTCTTCTATGTAACAAATTAAGTTGTTCCAGTTGTAGTTAATTATCTGGAAAAAACTAATTAAATAAAATGAAATTAAATTAAATTAAATTAGTGGGCGGCTCGGTGGCACAGTGGTAGTGCTGCTGCCTCGCAGTTAGGAGACCCTGGTTTGCTTCCTGGGTCCTCCCTGCGTGGAGTTTGCATGTTCTCTCCGTGTCTGCGTGGGTTTCCTCTGGGTGCTCCGGTTTCATCCCACAGTCCAAAGACATGCAGGTTAGGCGCATTGCCGATCCGAAATTGTCCCCAGTGTGTGCTTGGTGTGTGGATGGGTGTGTGTGCCCTGCAGTGGGCTGGCACCCTGCCCGGAGTTTGTTTCCTGCCTTGTGCCCTGTGTTGGCTGGGATTGGCTCCAGCAGACCCCCGTGACCCTATAATTAGGATATAGCAAGATGGATGGATGGAAATTAAATTAAATTAAATACCCATTAAAACAATAATACAGTATAAGTAAAAAGAAGAAAGCTATTCCCCCATTTCTCATTTAAACCCTCAGGATGAAATGTTCCCAATATCATTTTCCATTCTTTTACTCTGTGCATGTAAAGTACCTTGGTGTGGTGTGTGAGTATTAAAATACTTTGTATTAAATAATTTTTTTTTCTTCTTGTTTTAATATTTTGCAAGAATACGTAAGCTTCCTAAAGCCCTGAAGGAGTGGCAGGCGTTCAATGACCTCAAAAAGAAGATTGACGACTTCAGTGAGACGTGTCCCCTACTGGAAATGATGGCCAGCAAGGTAACTCTGCTGGTGTTTGGTTTGGCTGGAGTTTGGGGACAACTGAGTTTTTTTCTTTGTCAGTTGGGACAATATGGAAAAAACTAAAAAAAAAAAAAAGGAGTGAATTGTAAAGTCTCCATTCCCTCTACTGTATTGGAAACTATTGGAAACACTACAACAACACATTATTTGATTTTTTGCTGTGTGAATTTAATTGCTTTATTTTTATATATATATATATATATATATATATATATATATATATATATATATATATATATATATATATATATGACGGGATACCCAAAAATAACCGGAATTGAAAAAAAAATTGTTTTAATAATTTTTACTTACTAAAACTTTAGCCTCCTTCACAGTATTCTCCATGTGAATGAATGCACTTGTCCCAATGGTTTTCCCACTGGTGGAAAACATTTTTTGAATCGCCGAAGATGAACGTTGTCCGAGGACTGCAGCGATTTTTCTTTGACTTCCTTCGTGGTACAAAAACGCTTTCCTATGAGTTTTTTTTTTTTCATATGCGGGAACAAGAAAAAGTCGCACGGAGCAAAGATCAGACGAGTAGGGAAAGTGGCAAGAACTCCTGTCGTGGTGAAAAATTGTTGGCTTTTTACCTGAAATGAAGGCTATTAGGAGACTCAGAGGATAGGCAAAAAGAGTCGATAATTTTATTGCAATAAAATAACAATAATAATAACACGGACTCAACCCAATACGGCCAAATTGTGCTGAGCCCTGAACAATTCAGAACCCAAAACTTATATTGTAAATTCTTATCACTCTGACTTCGCTCAAATTTGCTCATTCACTGTTTTCTCTGCACCTCTCCAGCCTGTACCTCGAGTTCCCATGGGAACCATTATTATCTCCTGACCCCCCTGTATCTGGCCTCTGGTATCTTTTTCTTGTCTATTGTTCATTTCTAGTTTCTGTTTTGCTTATTTTTGATTGGTCTTCGGCTGGGCAGATGTTCCTTATTCCATATTTGGTCACTCTCTTATCACTTCCCTTTTCCCTTGGCCTTCATGCTATTTTTTATTTAGCGGCTGAAGCTTTAATTAAAAAGAAATATAGCATGTACCTTTATTTAATTCTTTGCGTGGCAGGCCTGACTTACATTAATATCTGCACTAAGGTTAATGCTTACTGTATATATTTCTCTATATTTATTTATACTAATACATGAATACACTAATTTTATTTTTCATACATGACACACTATTCCAGCTGGTTTCTCACATGCCTACCATGACCATTTTTTCTGCATTTTATTACTGGTATCGTTCAACAGGTGTTTTTCTTATCCCCCCTTGTTTTGGTCCTCGGGCAGTTTCTGTACGTCATTCTTTTCCTGTTCTATCCTTCCTTTCTTAAATTGTTAATTCTGATCCAAGCTTAAAAATAATGCAATATGGCTAATGTCTTTTATTTAACTATTTGCTTGACATATCTTATTTGCTTGACATTCTAATCTATGCTAAATCTAATGCTTCAGAAGCTGTTAATTACTTTTATGGCTATTTATGCTAATATGCCATTTATGGTTAATATATAAATTTTTTCTTCAGTAGTCTGACGTCGATCTTCGTAAATTGAATTGCAAACTTTTTCAAGATTTTCGTCATTCCTAATTGTGGAAGTTTGTCCAGATTTTAATTGGTCTTCAAGTGACATTACCCCTCATTTTAAACGTGAAAACCACTCGTAGACCGGTGTTTTACTTAAAGTTTCCTTTTTAAAAGATTTCCCTAAGAGAAAACAAAATTTAACGCAGACTCGCTGTTCTTTATGATCACCCATCACAAAAATTGCAGAACACGTTTAATAAGCACCAAGAAAAAATGACACGGAATGGCATACGAACAACACAGAGCAACGCCACTCAGCAGACTGATACAGAATACTGTAAGCATGCTTCATCTAGTGGTGAAATTCGCAACGAAGTCGAGATTGTTTGCCAGGTACAGATTCCAGTTATTTTTGGGAACTTTCTCGTATAAGCTGAGTGATTGAGTATGTGAATTTCCCCTTGGGATTAATAAAGTATCTATCTATCTATCTATCTATCTATCTATCTATCTATCTATCTATCTATCTATCTATCTATCTATCTATCTATCTATCTATCTATCTATCTATCTATCTATCTATCTATCTATCTATCTATCTATCTATCTATCTATCTATCTATCTATCTATCTATCTATCTATCTAAACAGATTTGTTATTGCTTTGTGCTTTCCCCCATCATAACCTATCGTCTTTGGGGAAGGAGCAAAAGCTTTAGAATCGTCAAAAATTTCGATCTCCGGTTTTAGGGTCCCCTGATACCAAAAACTTCAATATCTGATGATGGGTGTGTGTCTTGAGGATGGTCTAAAGCTATAAAATGGCTGGACTGAGAAATACCAAACTCAAAAGTTAAGCCAGTTATGAGGTGAAAATATGCTAATTAGTTTTTGAGCCAAATCGTACAAGAGAAAGAGGCCCTTTAGAGGAACCCTCAAATATCGTAATTCTGCAATTAATGATATATTTTTCTCGTCAATTGCTGTCGTAATGACCTATTTTATAATCACAAAGATCAATATCAGAGCGGTAAATAACTACTGAAATGTTAGAGAATAGTTTGGGTAACTTGGTTCCGAGGGTGCAAAACCTACTGACGCTCACGTCTGAATTTGTTTTTTCATTTTGTATACAAAATGTCTGTGGTTCTTGCCTGTTTACTGCTATGTTTGTTTTGTTCTCCTGACAGGCAATGCTGCCACGACACTGGGAACGGATTTCTAAAACCACTGGTTACACTTTTGAGGTGGACTCGGATCATTTCTGTCTAAAGAACCTAATGGAAGCGCCTCTTCTTAAATTTAAGGAGGACATTGAGGTATAGCAGCTTGTGGTGGTATTATCATCCTTCCTCCTCTTTACCATTTTAATGAATATGGGTTATAAAATCGCACAGCACAACACACCATATGCCACAACATAATATTCTCCAACCCTCTAAATACACTCAAAGGGGGACCAAAGTCCATCCGGCAGCACTGGATACAAGCATCCCTGGACAGGGCACGAATCCATCACACAACACATTAACAAACTTGTTATTCAGTTCTCCCAGGCATATGGCAGGGGCAAACCAGGATTACTCAGTGGAAAACTTAACTGATTAGGACAGGACACACAAAGGGGTGACATTCTGTCTTCTTCTTTTATTTTCTGAGTTTAATACATTTTTGGTATCTCCGATTGGGTTTTCTCTAACATTTTGAGCTTCAAGAAGGATGGCTTAAGTCATTTATTAGTAAATCACTATTAACATCAGCAATGGTCTTTTATGAAATATCCACAAACTCGGGCAATGAGAACTTCATGACACAGGTCTAAACATAATTGCACTGATGATGTAATTCACTTTAACTTCTCGGGATATCCATCCATCCATTTTCCAACCCGCTGAATCCGAACACAGGGTCATGGGGATCTGCTGGAGCCAATCCCAGCCAACACAGGGCACAAGGCAGGAACCAATCCCGGGCAGGGTGCCAACCCACCGCAGGACACACACAAACACACCCACACACCAAGCACACACTAGGGCCAATTTAGAATCGCCAATCCACCTAACCTGCATGTCTTTGGACTGTGGGAGAAAACCGGAACGCCCGGAGGAAACCCTGGCCCTAGAAATCATATATAAAATCCCAATAAAACCCACAAGGATAAGAGGAAAACAATCAAAATGTCCTGTCACACATCAACACCTTGGGAGAATGATGGTGGCTCTGATCAGGTTAAAATGACAGAAAAGGGTTTGGATGTAACACAGCCAGTACCTTAGTCTACCTTTGTTTCACTAGACTAGAGGAGGAGAAAGCCTTAGACACACCTCCGCTCCACCCCCCCAGAAGCACCACCCCTTTTGTTTCCTTCACTATTTAAGATCATTGTCAACTGGAAGCCACTGTTCATTCTGAGTCCCATTACCGATCTCCTGCGGAAATGGATATGCTGTGGTAGCACTGCTGCCTCACAGTAAGGAGATCATGGCTTTGTGTTTTCCGGGTGCTCCCTAGGTGGTAGCACTTTGAGTAGTGAGAAAAGCACTATATAAATGTAAAGAATTATTATTATTTATTATTCTCTTTCTGGAGGCATAAGCCGTTATTGGGCAATTTGCATTTTAATATTTCCTCTGCATCTTCTCTGTCCCCTCCAGGTGTTCCATAGGACTTTTTTCTGTTCTTTGCCAACCTGGTGGTACATTAACTTCCATAGCATTATGTGTACCCCTGAAAAAAAGAAAAAAATGTTTTTATGTGTAACAGAAACATTAACTTAAGCATAGTAAGAAAGGATTGAATTGAGTATCCACAGCTGTACCGATGCAGATTTTGTACACGTTCTTCATGTGAGATGTTTTGAGACAGTCACCAACACAGAGCCTGATGTTGCAATTGGGACAGTAGAAGCTTGTATGTTGTACATTTATAATATTTCTTTGTTGCTTCTACACTACGTGAAAGGGTTCATGTTGTACATTGTCACAATAACGAGACATCACACTGATAAAGGGTTGGGGCAGCAACCCGTATAATATGGTATCCTGGCTGCTAAGTTGTTTCTTCCAATACAGAACACAGTTGTGTATCATACAGAGTCCAAAACAAGACTGACACATAGGGGAAATGGTTAGACTTTTAAAGGGGAAGACAGGAAATGAGGTCGTATGTGTCTGGCTCAGGATCATCGGCCATTGGTTCAAGCCCGGAGGTGACATCACAGGGGCCGGAGCCGGTAAGGTCTTCTTCCATTGGCTCGGTCCCGGACGTGACGTCATGAGAGCCAGGTGAGATCTCCCGGGAATGGTCTACAGGCAAGGGAAAAAAAGAATCAGTGCACTCTGCCACATCCTGGCATGCCTCAGAACTTCCTTCCTTCGAGCCCTTTAGCTGCCTCCCATGCGCACGTGTGTGACAACATTTATAATATTTCTTTGTTGCTTGTACGTGAAAAGGTTCAATGTTAGTGTCTGATCTGCATGAGTGACACCACCTATTGGGTTTTGTAGGATACCACAGTGCAAATTTTAGTGACTTCCCTATTTCCCCTGATATACAGTCATATGAAAAAGTTTGGGAACCCCTCTTTGTGAATTTCCCCTTGGGATTAATAAAGTATCTATCTATCTATCTATCTATTTTAATTCTTTGCATTTTTGTTTCTCATTGGCTGAGCTTTCAAAGTAGCAACTTCCTTTTAATATCTGACATGCCTTATGGACACAGTAGGATTTCAGCAGCAACATTAAGTTTTTTGGATTAACAGAAAATATGCAATATGCATCATAACAAAATTAGACAGGTGCATAAATGTGGGCCCCCCAACAGAGATATGACATCAATACTTAGTTGAGCCTCCTTTTGGCCTCTAGACACTGTCCTCCTATAGCCTCTGATGAGTTTCTGATTCTGGATGGAGGTATTGTTGACCATTCTTCATACAAAATCTCTCCAGTTCAGTTCAATTTGATGGACAGCCTGCTTCAAATCATCCCATAGATTTTCAATGATATTCAAGTCAGGTGACTGTGACGGCCATTCCAGAACATTGTACTTCTCCCTCTGCATGAATGCCTTTGTAGATTTCCAACTGTGTTTTGGCTCATTGTCTTGTTGGAATATCCAACCCCTGTGTAACTTCAACTTTGTGACTGATGCTTGAACATTATCCTGAAGAATTTGTTGATACTGGGTTGAATTCATCTGACCCTCAACTTTAACAAGGACCCCAGTCCCTGAACTAGCCACATAGCCCCACAGCATGATGGAACCTCCACCAAATTTGACAGTAGGTAGCAGGTGTTTGTCTTGGAATGCGGTGTTCTTCTTCCGCCATGCAAAGCGCTTTTTGTCTTGACCAAATAACTCAATTTTTGTCTCATCAGTCCAAAGCACTTTGTTCCAAAATTAATCTGGCTTGTCTAAATGAGCATTGGCATACAACAAGCGACTCTGTTTGTGGCGTGAGTGCAGAAGGGCTTCTTTCTCATCACCCTGCCATACAGATGTTCTTTGTGCAAATTGCGCTGAATTGTAGAACGATGTACAGATACACCAACTGCAGCGAGATGTTCTTGCAGGTCTTTGGAGGTGATTTGTGGGTTGTCTGTCACCATTCTCACAATCCTGCATGTATGCCGCTCCTGTATTTATGTTGGCCTGCCAGACCTGCTGGGTTTAACAGCAACTGTACCTGTGGCCTTCCATTTCCTAATTCCATTCCTTACAGTTACAGAAACTGACAGTTTAAACCTCTGAGGATCCCATGCTGTCTGTCACTCTTCACAGGAGAGTCAAAGGGAAGGAAGCCCAACTTGTAATTGACCACCTTAAATCCCTTTATATTTCATGATTGGACACACCTGTCTATGAAGTTCAAGGCTTAATGACCTCATCCAACCAATCAGCATTGAGCAGTGACAGGCATTCAAATCAGCAAAATGATAAGGGGACTCACATTTTTGCACAGCCAGTTTTTCACATTTAATTTAATTTCATACAACTAAATACTGTGTCGCTAAAAATCTTTGTTCGGAAAACACCGCAGTACTCAGATGTACTTAGGAAATGAAAGACAAACCACTGTTATCTTTTTTGTTGAAAGGAGAGTCAATTATTATGCATGTTGAGAGGGGTTCCCAAACTTTTTCATATGACTGTAAAAGTTGGCATATGCTGGACTGTGAACAGTACTTAGGGGGCTAACATCTTTATCACCTTTCTACTTGATCACAAGTATTTAACATTTTGCCATGCTGAAGCTTCATAAAGACAGAATCGCTAGGCATAATAGGGCACATTGTCATCCCTATCACTTGATTCAACTGAAAATTCAGTTTCAGTTTGTTCTAAAGCTGGCTTTACATTTTTTTGTTTACACGCCATTGTGTGTTTTGGTTGAAGGCTCCACCCACTCATAAATATTGATGAGTTATCATAGAGTGGCAAAACACATAGAAATATTCTCGTTGTTTTGCAGCATGATGTGCATCCACTGGATGGCAGGAGAATACTGTCCTGAGTGCTGCTTGGGCTTAACACTGTACATGTGAACAATACAACTTAACCCAAGAGACACACAGGCTTAACCATATTTTCAAAGACTTCCGAGTCCGAGAGACGCTCTGGGTTAATGCCAAGGAGTTCAACCCAGGTGCCAGTTCATATGTTTAAGGCTGTGTGATTATCTGCAAGAAGCACAGTATAGCCATACAAGAAAAAAATCAGATTTGCAAATCTGTGTTTTTTAGGATATCTGCATCAGTGCTGTTAAGGAGAAGGACATTGAAGCCAAGCTAAAGGGTGTCGTCAATGAATGGAGCGCCCACATGTTTACTTTTGCACAGTTCAAAACAAGAGGGGAGTTACTTCTGAAAGGCTCTGATACAAGCGAGAAGGTCTCCTTGATGGAGGACAGCCTGATGGTTCTAGCATCCCTCATGAGTAACAGGTATGATCTATCTATCTATCTATCTATCATATAGTGCCTTTTATATCTATCTATTGTGACAGATTGAGGTCTCCGTGACCCCTTGAACCCTCAGACCAGACGTCAGACACCAGATAAAAGTCCAAATAATGGTTTATTATTAGTAATAATAATAATAAATGTGCACAAAGCACCCTCCACTCCACAATACTCAATAATAATAATAATAATAATAATAATAACAACAATAACCAATCCTCCACTCCCAGACGCGTTGCCCTCCTTCCACCCAGCTCAGCTCCCATCTGGGATTTCCCATAGTCCTTTTATAGTCCTGATCCGGAAGTGTTTCATCCTCTCTGTCCACGTGACTAGGAACACTTCCGGGTCATATAAAAACTCTTCTTTACCCCGGAGGCATGTCGTTTCTTCCTGTCATGTGATCTTGACGCACCTCCGGGTTATAGGGCACATAAGAGTCCGACAACCTCCCTACAGCGACTCCTGGAGGCCCCCATGGTATCCAGCAGGGCTGTGCATATAAACTACAGAGTCCATGATGCCCTGCTGGAATTCGGGGCACGTTCATACTGTCGGGAGAGCTCCTCCTGGCGGCCTGGGGGTGAGGGCCGGAGTAGAAAGCCGGCACTCCTTCACACTATCTATCTATCTATCTATCTATCTATCTATCTATCTATCTATCTATCTATCTATCTACAGTGCTTATAAAAATATGTGCACCCTTTGAGGTTTTTGTGTTTTATTATAACATTGAATCCCAGTGCATTAAAATTGTATTGACATTGATTAACAGAAAAAAAGACTCTTTGGTATTAAAGTGATAACAGATCTCTGCAAAGTACGACACATTTCTGCTCCTACAACAGTGAAGTGACGCGAATTTTGGTGTAAGTCGAAACACACTCAAGCCTAAGTCACTTACCAATCCTAACACATTTGCAAAAACATAGTCTAGAACATAAAAAACACAACTAAGCCACAGAAAAAGGAAACGGACATAAGTCTACTGTATTGTACACTGTACCGTAGTAACAGAAAAAATGAGTGTATAAAAAAATTCTTTTGCCTTTATTCCTTCTGATCTCTTTCCAATGTCTAATTTCACTGCCATCGTGATGGTTTTCCTCTTCTTTGAAGCACTACCATCTGGAGACTCTGACTTTCATTTAGGAGCCTTGATAAAAGTCGGCAAACAAAGCCACACAAATGGAACACTTCCTCCATGCGCAAGGAAACTAGTTCGCCAACTCCCTCACTCATACGCGGCATTACTGTGTATTCTTCTGCTGCGTGCAACCAAACTACTTTGCCCACATAGTCTGTAAATACGATGCTAATGGCGTAAGCCAAAACACTCATATCTCAATTTTTTAATGTTTTTATGGGAGTGAGCGTTGTAAACTCGAAACGTCGCATGTTGAGACGTTGTAACCCGAGGACTCCCTGTAGTCTAAATTGATTACAAATATAAAATACACATTAACCGATCGTGTAAGTAGTGCATACTATGTACTGT
Organism: Erpetoichthys calabaricus; assembly: GCF_900747795.2. Taxonomy (NCBI): domain Eukaryota; kingdom Metazoa; phylum Chordata; class Cladistia; order Polypteriformes; family Polypteridae; genus Erpetoichthys; species Erpetoichthys calabaricus. The sequence goes on along the minus strand of NC_041399.2, from coordinate 212,506,821 downwards.
ACACCGGCTTTAGTTTTACATACACCAACACCCAGAGTTAACTTGATGCTCCTTTTTCGTAGGTACAATGCACCTTTTAAGCCTTTGATTCAGCAGTGGGTGCAGAAGCTGTCTAACACCACGGAGATCATTGAAAGCTGGCTGACGGTGCAGAACCTTTGGATCTACCTGGAAGCTGTGTTTGTTGGCGGTGACATTGCTAAACAGCTCCCACAGGTCAGTAGAAATTCACTCCAAGCAAAATCTCAAAAAATTCCATCCATCCACTTTCCAGATCTGCCAACTCAAGTTTATGGTTGCAGGGTGTGAGAGGCTTTCTCGGCTACATTGGGCACAAAGCCATAACTAAACTATCGACAAAGTATTGAGCAAAGGCTGTGAATACTTATGGACATGGGATTTCTCAGTTTTTTTATTTTTAATAAATTTGCAAAAACCTCAAGTAAACTTTTTTCACATTGTCATTATGGGGTGTTGTGTGTAGAATTCTGAGGAAAAAAATGAATTTAATCCATTTTGGAATAAGGCTGTAACATAACAAAATGTGGAAAAAGTGATGCGCTGGGAATACTTTCTGGATGCACTGTAGCTGAACGGATTAAGAGGTGAAGTCAGGGAGACCGGACCAGGAATTGACATGGCAGGAAGAATGGTTCTGGATATGATGTCATCAAAGTGTGCCGGAAGTGACATCAACAGGGGTTGGACAGGTGGTGATGTCATTGGGAAGGCAGGTTCTTCAGCTGGTCTTCAAAGTGACAAAAGAAGAAAGGATCAGATGGCAGCGCCAACCCCTGGTCTGACTGAGAAATAGCACTATTTGAGCCTGTAAACCATCTCCTATGCACACATGTACAGGGGCAGACTGGCCATTAGGGCATTTGGGCAATGCCCGGTGGGCCCACAGAGTCTGGTCTGGTCATGGGTCGGCCATTTCATGAAATAAATTTTATGTACTGGTTACTGTTTGACATTAAAATTAATTTTCTAAACTACTAAACATTATCTGTCCGGTACTGCGATTTACTGTATATAGTCCTATATAATATACCGTATTACATCATCAAGTTGTTTTAGTTGTCAGCACACAACATTGTAGCAAAAACTGTCTTTTCCCGATTTCTGTTTCAATACCGCTACATTTCGGTTATACATTATTGCAATTTATCTCATAACTAGTATTTAAATTCTTCGGTACCAATAATTAGTTTAGATTATGTATTATGCATTTTATTGTTCTCTGGTCATCGGCATGAGCGACAATTAGTGGTTTTCAGCTGCAATTATTAGTATCTGTATATATATAATTCACTAGCCGACAGGGCACGCAAGACAACCATGGGATACGCACAACATAGCCACGCCTGACAACTCACAGAGACCTGCCCACCAACGCTAAGACCATGGGATATGACGACAACTCACAGAGCCACGCCCATCAACTCTAAGAAATCGCTAAGTCCATGGCAAGCAAGACGCACGCAAGATAGAGCCACACCTGCCAACTCACAGAGCCCCGCCCACCAACAATTCGAGCGAGAGCATTTGCCAAGAATGTTTTCATTAATCAAGAACGAAAGTCGGAGGTTCAAAGACGATCACAAACCGTCGTAGTACCGACCATAAACGATGACGACTGGCGATCCGGTGGCATTATTCCCATGACCCGCCGGGCACCCGACCGGGTAACCAAAGTTTTTGGGTTCTGGGGGGAGTATGCTTGCAAAGCTGAAACTTAAAGGAATTGACAGAAGGGCACCACCAGGTGTGGAGCCTTTCGCTTCATGTGACTCAACACAGGAAACCTCACCCGGCACGGACACGGAGAGGATTGACAGATTGATAACTCTTTCTCCATTCTGTGGGTGGTGGTGCATGGCCGGTCTTAGTTGGTGGAGCGATGTGTCTGGTTAATTCCGATAACAAACGAAACTCCCTCCTGCTAAATAGTTACGCGACCCCCAAGTGGTCGCCATCCAACTTCATAGAGGGACAAGAGGTGAGGAATTCCCAGTAAGTGCGGGTCACACGCTCGCACTGATTAAGTCCCTGCCGTTTGTACACACCCCCCGTCGCTACTACCATGGTCAGGTGACTTGGTGGATTATATATAGAAAAGCAGTCGGAACCGCAAAGAACAATGAAACGTCAACGTGGCTCAGAGGTGCATGTGGACTGTAGCAGAGACGAAAGCGATTGAGGCGGTGTTTGGAAAATGAAATGCCAACGTGACTCACAGGTGCATGTGGACTGTACACAGACGAAAGCGACTCAGGTGAGGAGTTGGGTGGCGGGTACACGAGCAGGCAGTGCGTACTGAACGATGACTAAGAGATGACTAAGAAATCAGCAGACTAGAATGGCGGGGGGGTCGGGGCAGAATGGGCGTCCTTACCCTCTCCCCCTGTTCCACCCTCCGCGCCCGAGCACCGTCACGCCCCGTCCCTCGCTCTGGGAGGTGGAGGCGCAACGGCGGTCGTCCAGTTTTCAGTCACGGACAATTGTATGTTGCTTTCTCCAGAGTTCCATCTTTTCATTCACCTACAGTCGTATCCTCAAACCCACCCCATTTGGACAACTGTGTCTTTCAGGAAGTGTTCACCCATCAATACATAATAATGCGGCGTATGCTACGCCGCGGGTTGGCTAGTGATGAAATAAAGTTATAAAGCACAGGATAGGAATTTTTCATTATAGGATGGAACATTTGTAGTTTATCGTTAAGTTAATGGAACATTTCAATCATGTTAAGTTTTTTATTAAAACATCGGTTATCATTTATTCCATTGTAAATGAGCAGCTACTAGCCTACTAGGGTACTGGCACTTGAACATGACATTGACATTTGACATGTACTCTAATAACGTGTAAGCCATGTTACTAAATTTTTATTTTTCATTTAATTTTATTTCTAAGCATGATGTCAAATTTTAAGTTGTATCTAAACAACAGTGTACAGATTAAGTTTGGCAACAGTTTAGATAAAGTTCATATCATAGGCTCATAGCAAGTAGCGAGCCACATACTCATCACAAATTTTAAGAAAATGACAATGAATAAAGAGATGTGTGGGTCAACCTCGTCACCTCACTCGTTGAAGGATGCCCGGGCCGGCTTTGAGACCCAGTCCGCTCCTGCACATGTGTGACACATAGCTTTTTAGGTAGCTGTCGATCCTTATGAGAACTGCTTGCCTTTGCCTCACTAAATAAAATAGATTATGGTTGTAGGTAGCTGCCTCGCTCTTGGTTTGTAGTGAGGCTGAAGCAGAGCCAGGTTATGATCTGCTTTCCCAAGCACAGGCAGCAGGGTGGCACATTTGCATGTGAATATGCGATCAGCCAAGCACCCCAATCAACCTCAGAGTGGCACGTGCACGGCCTGCTCTCTCCGGGACTCCCTTTTATTTATTTAAAATACACAACACCATGAACGTCTCTCATCATTGGACTTGATTTGCTTTCCAGTGGCCCAGTGTAATTTATTATTAATTATTTTCCATTTGAGAGCATGTTGATGGTTGCAAACAAAATGTAACCATTTCCAAAAGGTGTCTTGATTTTGTTCAGACATTCTTTTTTTATTTCTGTCTTTTAGGAAGCAAAAATATTCCAGAATATTGACAAATCCTGGCAGAAAATAATCCAGAGAGCACATGAGACCCCCAACATTGTCCAGTGCTGTGTGGGTGATGAGACTCTTGCCCATCTCCTGCCCAATCTGCTTGAGCAACTAGAGATGTGTCAGAAATCGTTGACGGGCTACCTGGAGAAGAAGAGGCTGGTGTTTCCCAGATTTTTCTTTGTATCGGATCCTGCTCTCCTGGAAATCCTCGGCCAGGCTTCTGACTCACACACCATTCAGGTCAGAAATGAAATGTTTCTGTGTACAAAAATAAGCGTGGTGATGACTGGCTGAATAAGTGAAGTTTCATTGCTTTCTGCTATGTGTTTCTACTTTTCTTTCATGTTCAAACATCTACAAGAAAGCAAAATGGGATGTTTGTAGTTGTACAACAATAGGCAGTCTTCTTCTTCTTCTTCTAGTAAAGTGCCTTTTACTCCAGAACTCCCCATTTTTCAGCTTGGACATTAATCTCTGTTGGTGTTCAGTATCTGCTTATTTTTACATAACATTCACAGACCTCCTCAATATAGTCTGTGGTCACTTAGGGGGGACAGTCTATTCTGGCAGGAGTGGGTCTACTTGAATTAAAACTACCTGCCTGATATTGTGTTGGTCTCCCTCCTTTTGCTAAAACAGCTTTGACCCTTCGAGGCACTGACTCCACAAGTCCTCTTTGGGTTGACCTGTGGTATCTGCACCAAGACATTAGCAGCAGATACTTTTAGTCCTATAAGTTGCGTGGTTGGGCCTCCATAGATCTCACTTCTTATCCCAGCACATCCCACAGATGCTCAATTGGATTGAGATCTGGGGAATTTGGAGGCCAAGACAACACCATGAACTCTTGTTCCTCAAAACATTCCTGAACACTTTTTGCAGTGTGGCAGGGCACATTATCCAGCTAAAAGAGGCCACTGTCATCCAGGAATACTGTCTGCAACAGTCATTAGGTATGTGGTTATGTATGAAAATAACATTCATGTGAATGCCTGGCTTTCAGACAGAACTTTCCCAACTCTACTCCTAGAGGGTCATAGTGGCTGTAGGTTTTCATTCTAACCATCCATCATCCATTTTCTAACCCGCTGAATCCAAACACAGGGTCACGGGGGTCTGCTGGAGCCAATCCCAACCAACACAGGGCACAAGGCAGGAACCAATCCTGGGCAGGGTGCCAACCCACCGCAGGACACACACAAACACATCCACACACCAAGCACAATTTAGAATTACCAATCCACATGTCTTTGGACTGTGGGAGGAAACCGGAGCGCCAAGGAGGAAACCCACGCAGACACGGGGAGAACATGCAAACTCCACACAGGGAGGACCCGGGAAGCGAACCCGGGTCTCCTAACTGCGAGGCAGCAGCACTACCACTGCGCCACCCTCATTCTAACCATCTTCTTAATTAGTGACCAGTTTCTTCTGCTAATTAACTTCTTTTGTCTTAGTTTTAATTTACCTGACTCGGACCCCAAAGTTGTTTCTTTTTCATTAATTAGCATCCAAACAACAATGAGACACAAAGTCAGCCAATCACATGGTAGCAACTCAATGCATTTAGACATGCAGATCTTGTTAAGATGACCTGCTGAGGTTCAAGCTGAGCATCAGAATCGGGAATAAAGGGGATTGAAGTAACTTTGAATGCGACATGGTTGTTGGTGCCAGACGGGCCGGTCTGAATATTTCAGAAACCACTGATCTACTGCGATTTTCACACCCAACCATTTTTTGTTGTTGTTTTTTGTCCCATGATATTTCTAAAAAGATCCTCTATACTCAGAACTTTTCCCCAGACCTTTCAGGCCGGGGTGAGGTTTCACTCCATTTCAAATGAGACATTGAGAAAATTAAGCCAAAAATGATATTGCCCTGGGAATTCTGGGAAGCCTCGCTATTTTGTACTCCCTGGTTAAGACTGCTGGTTGGAAAAGACGAGAGGGATTTCCAGGGACTGACCTGCAGACTATTGTAAAATTTTTGCTCTTCTATTTACTTATTTTTACTACTTTAAAGTTTTACTCTGTTGGCTTAGATCTCTTTTTCATGGCTGGTTGTTGATTTGTTTCGAACCTAGTTTTGTTAAACTTGACGTTCTTGTATGGAATGATATTTGATTTTAATAGAATCAATAAAATAGTTTAAAAAAAAAAAGAAAAAAGGAAAATATCCAGTGAGTGGCAGTTCTCTGGGTGAAAATGCCTTGTTGATGCCAGGCGTCAGAGGAGAATGGACAGACTGGTCTGAGCTGACAGAACGGCAACAGTAAGTCAAATACAAATACTCATTACAACCGAGGTGTGCAGAAGAGCATCTCTGAACACACAACACGTCGAACCAAGAAGCAGGTGGGCTACAGCAGCAGGAGACCCAACCGGGTGACACTCCTGTCATCTAAGGCTACAATTCACACGACTCACCAAAATTGGGCAAGAGAAGATTGGAAAAATGTTGCCTGGTGTGATCAGTCTCAATTTCTGCTGTGACATTCGAATGGTCAAGTCAGAATTTGTCGTCAACAACATGAAAGCAGGGTTTCATCCTGACTTGTATTGATGTTTCAGACCGCTGGTGGTACAGTAATGGTGTGGGGGATATTTGGCACACTTTGGGCCCCTTAGTACTAACTGAGCATCATTTAAATGCCACAGCGTACCTGAGTACTGTTGCTAACCATGTCCATCCCTTTATGATCGGCATCTTCTGATGGCTCCTTCCAGCAGAATAACATGCCATGTCTCGAAGCTCAAATCATCTCCAACTGGTTTCTTGAACATGACAAGGAGTTCACTGGACTCAAAATGGCCTCCGGAGTCACCCGATCTCAATCTGGTAGAGCACCTTTGGGATGTGGTGGGATGGGAGATTTCCATCATGGATGTGCAGTTGACAAATTTGCAGTAACTGCTTGATGTTGTCATGTTAATATGGACCAAAATCCCTGAGGAATGTCTCCAGCACCTTGTTGAATCTACGCCATGGAGAATTATGGCAGTTCTGAAGGCACTAGAAAGGTGTGCCTAATAAAGTGGCCAGTAAGAGTATATTGTAAAACAAGAAGCAGATGCAGAAAAAGGTTTTTGGCCTGAATGTGACCCCATATAATGAAAATTTAAAGCTTCTAGTGACGTCTTTTCAGACGGGAGTCCAATACAGAACTGACTCAAAAATAGCCAAGCTACTGGTCATATGAGATTCCAGGCAGGAGGGGGCGGGTCCAGGAGGGCAGAGAATGGAAGTGACATCAGAGGTGGAACGGCCGTCAATCTTCCGTTCTGCAGAGGGAGGAAGAGAGAAGACATCAGCACATAGCGCCATCCCCTGGTTCGACGGGTGACTACCATCACCTGAGTGCTTAAACTGCCTCCCAAGCGCATGACAATAGCTTTATAAATTGCATGGATTTTTCTAAAGAGAGGACACTCAAGTTATTCCAAGGAAAAGATTAAAATTCAACTTCTGAATGTGAATTCCATAATGCTGAAGGTGTTTTGGTTCTTTTATTTCTTTTTTAGGCACACTTACTAAGTCTTTTTGATAACGTCAATCGAGTGGGATTTCATGAGAAGACCTATGACCAGATTCTCACGTTCCAGTCCCAGGAAGGAGAAACTGTGAACCTTACAGAACCCATCATGGCACAGGTGAGGAAAAATAATCAGCTGCTCTGAATATTAGAGTGTCACAAAACCGTCACTTTTTACTTCTATTTCATATATCTTTAAAGTATTTAAAAATGGTACTACAGAGTTTTAAAGATAGATACATAGATAGATACTTTATTAATCCCAAGGGGAAATTCACATACTCCAGCAGCAGCATACTGATAAAGAAATATTAAATTAAAGAGTGATAACAATGCAGGTATACAGACAGACAATAACTTTGTATAATGTTAACGTTTACCCCCCCGGGTGGAATTGGAGAGTTGCATAGTGTGGTGGAGGAACGATCTCCTCAGTCTGTCAGTGGAGCAGGACGGTGACAGCAGTCTGTCTGGAGATGATCCTGTTCAGTGGATTCTCCATGATTGACAGGAGTCTGCTCAGCGCCCGTCGCTCTGCCACAGATGTCAAACTGTCCAGCTCCGTGCCTACAATAGAGCCTGCCTTCCTCACCAGTTTATCCACGCGTGAGGCATCCTTCTTTATGCTGCCTCCCCAGCACACCACCACGTAGAAGAGGGCGCTCGCCACAACCATCTGATAGAACATCTGCAGCATCTTATTGCAGATTCTGAAGGATGCCAGCCTTCTAAGGAAGTATAGTTGGCTCTGTCCTTTTTTACACGGCGCATGAGTATTGGCAGTCCAGTCTAATTTATCATCCAGCTGCACTCCCAGGTATTTATAGGTCTGCACCATCTGCACACAGTCACCTCTGATGATCACGGGGTCCATGAGGGGTCTGGGCCTCCTAAAATCCACCACCAGCTGCTTGGTTTTGCTGGTGTTCAGGTGTAGGCGGTTTGAGTCGCACCATTTAACAAAGTCCTTGATGAGGTTCCTATACTCCTCCTCCTGCCCACTCCTGATGCAGCCCACGATAGCAGTGTCGTCAGTGAACTTTTGTACGTGGCAGGACTCCGAGTTGTATTGGAAGTCCGATGTATATAGGCTGAACAGGACCGGAGAAAGTACAGTCCCCTGTGGCGCTCCTGTGTTGCTGACCACAGTGTCAGACGTGCAGTTCCCGAGACGCACATACTGAGGTCTATTTGTAAGATAGTCCATGATCCATGCCACCAGGTATGAATCTACTCCCATCTCTGTCAGCTTGTCCCTGAGGAGCAGATGTTGGATGGTGCTGAAGGCGCTAGAGAAGTCTAGAAACATAATTCTTACAGCACCACTGCCTCTGTCCAAGTGGGAGAGGGATCAGTGTAGCATATAGATGATGGCATCCTCCGCTCCCACCTTCTCCTGGTATGCGAACTGCAGAGGGTCGAGGGTGTGGCGGACCTGTGGCCTCAGGTGGTGAAGCAGCAGCTGCTCCAAACATAAAATCTTTTACAGTAGTCCTGTTATCACTATAAAATTGTGTTTGATTTTGGTTTCAATTTTGTAGCTGACTAAAAAACCCAGCTAAGATTCACACCGTCAATATGGCAGTGATTTATTTATTTTTTCGGTGGAGATCCCAGGAACGCAGCCTTGGCCCGACTCACACACACTCCCTCACAGAGACAAAATAGCAACCGGTAATAAAACAGAAATTAAAGAATGTATTAAACAATAATAAATTAAATATATGAAACTACAATGATCCCACCCCAGTTTCCCTTACAGTGATATACAATAAACACAAACTCAGCAATAACAAACCACTGACAAAAACCACACACTATGAAGTCCATGAAAACGGCAACTGATGAAATGAAAGGATGGAGGATGGAGGTAGATAGTCCAGAAATCAGCACGCTGTATATGAATGTAAAGATCAGTCCTACCAGTATTTCCTGATGAAATGATGTGAATGGGATCAGGAGCGCTCCTTTCTTTACGACCACAAATCCTCGTACAGTCCTCACGCAGCAGGAAGACACCAGACAGTCCATACACCCAAAAGAGCAGACGATCCAGGACAAAATAAGTATCCACAGCTAGCAAAATGGGAAGGCAAACAAACGGGCAACTCCAGACACGAAACAACAAAATACTCTTTTTTCTCTGTATAACTGGCCCCCTTTTAAATGTCACGCTGGCCTCCTTGTCCCCAGCAGCCCCTGTACCTTCAGCAGACGACCAATCAGAGCCACTGCAGGGAAGTTTCTTTACCCAGTAACATTGCTACAATTTGATTCCATTTTGATGGTTATTCTTGCTCCTTAAAGTTATTTTTGTGTGTGTGAGGGTCCAGTCACACTTAAGCATTGTACATTTCCAGCATTTGGCAAATATTTTCCTAAGGTTTTTGGGGCGTTTTTCAAGCATTTTCAAAGAAGCATTCTCCTTCTTTAGATAGTTCTTCACACAGAGAACCATAGACACATGGAATAAGTTACAAAGTCATGTGGAAGACATTATGGCTTTTGGGATTTCGAAAACTTGACTTGATGTTATTTTGGAGGGATTAAGTGGATAGAACTGGCAGTAAGATCTGACTTCTTGGGCATGGCCATCAGCAGTGTGTCTGTCTGCAGAGAGAGTGTCGACCTCATCGAGAAGTTTACTTACCTCGGCAGTGACATTCATGTCTCTGGTGACTCTTCCTGTGAAGCCAGTAGACAGATTAGGAGAGCATATTGGGGTCATGAGGTCGCTGGAAAGGGGTGTGTGGCACTCCTGGTTTCTGCAAAAGGACGAAGGTCCAAGTCTTTAGAGTCCTGGCGCTCCCTGTTTGTGAGACATGGGCACTATCCAGTGACCTGAGACGAAGACTGGACTTCTTCGGTACTGTGGCTCTTCTGAGAATCCTTGGGTACCACTGGTCTGACTTTGTGTCGAACAACCGGTTGTTCATGGTCTCCTGAATAACACACATTACAGGAAGCATCAGTTACGACACTAACTCGATTCCCAGAAGGAGACCCGGCTGGTTGGATCCTCATTGTTGAGGACCCGAGCAGTTGGACCAGGCCAAGGGGACGCCCATTTAACACCTGGCTGTAGCAGATTGATGGTCATTTTCAGAGGACCGCGTGTCTTCCTGGGGGGTTGCCACCTGGGATCCCTTGCTGGAGAGTTAGTGTTAGCTGATAAGGAGAGTTACCAGGGCACTCGCATTCCTAAAAATAGGCCCTTATCAGCACACAGACACAAGACCAGTTTAAAGCAGTTTCTTATAGTTCAGCACATTTAGTTATAAAGAAATTACATTCTTATAGCTTTAATATCTTCTTTAGATTTTGTCTGGTTATATTAATAAATCCTTAGTTATTAATTCATAAGTGACATGTTTCTTATAGTTTTAAGCAAGGATTCAGGAACTATCACATTGATTTATAATATCACAGGGTGTTCTGTTAGTATCAAGAGGTCAGCATTTTCGCATAAAAGAAATCAAACCAGTCTCATATTCTGTGCACAAGCTTAATTCTTTTTCTACCTAAATGAAGAACAAATCATATAGAAATAATAAATCATATAGCTCTCTGCAGCATGATTAATACAAAATACAGTCCTTGGTAGTTGTGTGTTAAATACTTATAATCCATCCATCCATCCATCCATTATCCAACCCGCTATATCCTAACTACAGGGTCACAGGGGTCTGCTGGAGCCAATCCCAGCCAACACAGGGCACAAGGCAGGAAACAAACCCTGGGCAGGGTGCCAGCCCACCACAAATACTTATAATCATTACAGTTAATAATGTTTTTTCTTCCTCAAATGACAGCCTTGAGTCTGTTGGGATACTTCTCTACCAGCTTTGCACATTTAGACTGAGTAATATTTGCCCCCCACTCTTCTTCACAGAACTGTTCAAGTTCGGTCAGATTGGACAGTAAGCATTGGTGGACTGCTATCTCAAATCTTTCCACAGATTTTCACTGTGATTTAGGTCTAGGCTCTGACTGGCCACACCATCTTGTAAGAATTGTAAAGAAAGAAAGAAGTGTCAGACATGTTCTTTACAGCACCCAGCTATCCTATGTGACGGGCGGCCGGGTCCCATGCCCAGCCGGGACACCCCTTCAACACTGGATCTGGGGGAGCAGCCATGGGATGCACTCTATGTCCCCCTGGAACGCTTGGTGGCAGCCCTCCTGGGTTACATCGGGGTCACAGAGGTGGGACTTCAGGACTCAGACCTGCTGGCCACCACCCAGAGGAGCTTCATGGCTTAACGAGAATCTGTGGGCTGGAAGGCAGCCACACCCGGAAGTGCAGCCTAATTAGGCCAATTAACACCCGCACTTCTGGGAGGGCTACAAAAAGAGCCTGCAGCCAGTACTCAGGGGGCCAGAGTCGGGAGGAAGAGGACGAGGTTGCCTGGGAGGAGTGGTGGTGGTGCCAGAAGGGCGTATTTGTGGTGATTAGTTGTGCTTTATTTCAAGTGCTTTGGGACTGTGTATTGCCTGTGGGGTTCATTCACGGGGAAGACGTGCCACACAGGTGAAGAAAAATAAAAAGTCTCTGTGCTTTTACACGTGTCTCAATGTGAATCTGTGCCGTGTCGGGCACCTATATAGCGCCTTATTTCACACCTGCACATCAAAAAAGAGGGCGGAGCAACATCTAAATCTTCAGCCAGTGTTGTTGTTCAGACGTGTTGTTCAAACATGTCTTTGTCTGTTCATTGATTTAACTGCTGTATTTGTCGTTGTTACTTTATATTATTTTTCACAAGCTGTTGGATTTGTTTGTAATTATGATTACTTTGTAAAGTATTGTAATGGTGGCCGGGAAAGCAGACAACTTGAAATGCCAAGGAAATGTTTTGGGGGTACCATGCTGATAAACCCCCTGTAAAAGAAACGAAAAAGATGGGTGACAAATGGCCTAAACATAAACAAAGCATTTATCAATCACAAGACAAGCGATCTGGAGCTCTGTTGTTCACGGGTGTCAGTTTGACATCTGACACCACCTTGTGGGCTGGGACCGGAAGGGGTGGAGCTTTCTCTTGGCAGCAGGGCGGAGTCAGGTATGCTCCTTGGGGAATCTTTTCTGGGCAGTGGTGGAGGAAGGAGAAGATAATGTTAGCGCCCCCTGTCGTCCTCGGGTTGAACTTCAGGGAGGTGTTCTCCGGATGCTCGTGCAGATGTCTTTTTTTCAAAAAAGCTGACTCTTGTACTAATTATAATTTTAATGAAGATTCATTTGTAATTATATTTTATCCTTTCTTTTTTAAACATGTAGGGAAATGTAGAAGTATGGCTTGGTCTTCTATTAGAAGGGGTTAAAAAGACAGTCAACAAAATCATTGGACAGGCCTTTATGGCCATCAGTGACCCCGGCATGAAACTCTATGATTTTGAGGCAATGTTTCCGGCCCAGATTGGTCTGCTGGGCATTCAGATGATCTGGACAAGGGATGCAGAAGAAGCTCTCATGAATGCGAAAGTAGACAAGAAGGTAAAAGATGTGACCTTTTCAGGTTATTCCTTTTAGTTTTCTTTTACATACTGTGGAATATGACCCGGACACAGACAGGCAGACACCTTTAAATTACCCCACACACATTTATTTTGGGTCTCCATTACCATACACAAAGTCCAAATATGCACAAGTTACTCACAAGCCCCCAATACCCCACAATCCAGGCCAATCAATAATGCCACTCTTTCTTCAAACCGCCTCCTTCTCTCCTTCAGCAACCTTGTCCTCTCTTCCACCCGACTCAAGTCCATTTCTGAAGGGAGGCGGCCCCTTTAAATAAGCACCCGGATGTGCTCCAGGTGTGTTCCCGGCAATCTCCCACCGACACGCCCCAGTGTGGCGGAAGTGCCGGCTGTCTCCCCGGAAGCACTCCGGGTGTCCCTGTTCCTCTTCCCCCCAGCACTTCCTGGTGTGGCGGAAGTGCTGTGGTCCAGGGTCCTCCTGGCATCAGGGCACCCCCTGGCAGTGGCCACGGGCCCCTACAGGGTAGAGCTTCCAAGCTCTGTACCCGTGGCCCCCAATACAACCAGGGGGGATGCCCCCTCGTGTCCTAGAGGAGGCACAAGCCCTCCTCCACTCCTCCTGGGCGTCCCAGCCGGGCATGAACGCCCGCCGGGCACCACAATACTTAAAAAGGCACAAGAAACCAAATATGTGTTACAATAAATGAAAGTAAGTATACCATTTTAAATTAAAGAAGATGATCCATTCTCGTGATTTAGTAAAGTCATGAATTCCTAATGTCCCAGGACCCACCTTCTCCCAGTCTCAGGCAAAAGAGACCTTAGAAAGAGTGATGGACTTGGATAGTAGATAGAACTTGATTCATTTTTCCCCAAGAGGAAATTAGTTTTTTATTTGCAGAAGGATTTTAATTAAATAAATAGATAAATAAATAAATATACACTATATACACATACACTATAATCTGAACACATGCCAGAATAATTTAAAAGAAAGAAACTGTCTGACTTGACAGTCCCAGTCACAGTGAGCCACTATACTGGCACACTGCTTTTAGTGCGATGGAGTGCGTTTCTTGACACACTTCACCCAAAAAATTCCTTGGATGAAAGTCCTCAGTGTTGGTGTATCACAGAGAGGATGAGCAGCATTGTTCATAACAGCCATCATTTTTGTTTTCAGTCTCTGCTCCAGTACAACCTCCAGCAGGTCCAGATGGCATCCCATAACTGAACCTGCTTTCTTAAACAGCTTGGTGCTTTGGTGAGCCTCCCTTGAAGTGAAGTTAGCATTCCAGCACACCACCGCGTTGAAAATCGCACTGCTCATCACAGAGTTATCATAGATGTGAAAGATATTTCTCTGTCATATACACCAATCCTATGCATATTCCTCAAGTGAGGATTGCCAGTGTCTCTGCATTTTTTTTTTTATGACAGTACTCAGTGGTTTCATTTTTGGTTTACCTAAAACACGCATTATTCATTAAGTGTCATATATTTTTTCTTTCCAACACAAACCGTTAATAGATTATGCACACCACCAACCAGAAGTTTCTTGACCTTCTCAATGACTTGATTGATATGACAACACAAGATCTCACCAGGATGGAAAGGACAAAGTACGAAACGCTCATTACTATTCATGTACACCAGAAGGACATATTTGATGATCTGGTAAGCTGCAACGTCCTTTATATTTTAGCTCTTAGTATTCCACACTTGTATTAATCTTTACTTGCAAACAGAAGAAATGCAAAGTAGACTTACTAAGCATTACAAGAAGCAGCTGTAGTAGGTTTCTTCTTGTAATCTGTGATAACTGAAGACCTTACCAGACACCTCTGTTGAACTTGTTTCACTATTCTGCTTCAACCTTCTTTACTTTGTATTAAAATGAACATTTCTTGGTGTTTTTAGTGCCAATGCAGCTTTCTTGGCTGAAAACTAAACTATTTGCTTACATTTCTATGCGCTGTTTCTAGTCCTTGCATGTGTTTTTTGGTAGCGTATTCACCAGAACGGTACACTAGCAGGCTCTATAGCACTTATGTAGTCTAAGTGTAATATTCTTTGATTCATATTTAATAATTTTTACAATATGACCATTAAATATGGGGTGTCGGCTAGGTTTTTGATTTTTACACGCACTTCTTACATTACGTAAGAATTACATGTTTAATTTTGACAATTTCTTATCACGACTCCATATTGTGCAAATTAGTGCATCAACTGTTGCCATGGTGATCTTTCTCAGAATCACCAGGGTGCACCCAACGAGTGAGGTCATTCAGAACGCCAGGATAAAGGTCAATGTTTTCTACTCTGGAAAATTCAGTATTAAGTTGGTGTGCGTTGCATTATTTTGATTTTTCCCAGTTTATTAACTAATATTTATGCTGGTTGAAAGACTTTGATTTTTTTGCTTAGAGTTCTAAAGTTGTTGATTGGTTGGCTGTCTTTTCTGGTTTCGACTCTTGCCTGCTTTCTTGCCCATGTTTCATCTCCTGATCATTTTTCATTAAAATTTTGTACTGTCTCATCTTGAGTCTGTATTGCATGTGATTGGGTATCGTAATATGGGATGTCTGTTATGAACTAAAAGTGACTTTTTGATGTGTATGCACCCATTTTGGGGTTTCTCCACTCAGAGAATTCAATTTTTTTAGATAGATAGATAGATAGATAGATAGATAAATAGATAGATAGATAGATATATAGATAGATAGATAGATAGATAGATAGATAGATAGATAGATAGATAGATAGATAGATAGATAGATAGATAGACACGAAAGGTGCTATATAATAGATAGATAGATATGAAAGGCACTATATAATACAGAGTGGCCCATGAAAATGTGGCCCGCCTCTACCGAGATGACTCCCATCTCATCTGCTGCCCGATAGGCGTCTGTGGTTGTGTCGCCTGCCTTGTAGAGATGTATTGACGCACAAGGAGATCACTTTCAGCATTTTCTGTAAATGTGAGTACCAAATTTGATCTTTTTTCTCTTCACCACGTAATGCAGTCGTCTCGGTGGAGGCAGGCCACTTTTTTGTGGGCCACCCTGTAGATAGATAGATACGAAAGGTGCTATATAATAGATAGATGGATAGACAGATAGATAGATGGATGGATGTGAAAGGCTTTATATTAATGATAAATAGATAGACAGACAAATACTTTATTTTTCACAAGCTGCTGATTCATTTGGGGCGGCACAGTGGCGTAGTGGTAGCGCTGCTGCCTTGCAGTTAGGAGACCTGGGTCGTCCCTGCAAGAGAGTTTGCATGTTCTCCCCGTGTCTGCGTGGGTTTTCTCCGGGTGCTCCGATTTCCTCCCATAGTCCAAAGGCATGCAGGTTAGGTGCATTGGCAATCCTAAATTGTCCTTGGTGTGTGGGTATGTGTGTGTATGCCCTGCGGTGGGCTGGCGCCCTGCCCGAGGTTTGTTCCTGCCTTGCGCCCTGTGTTGGCTAGAATTGGCTCCAGCAGACCCCTGTGACCCTGTGTTAGGATATAGGTTGGTTAATGACTGACTGATTCATTTGTAACAATGATTAATTTGAAAAAAAATTGCCAGAATATACTTTACAATTTGTAGCTTGTCAGCTTTAAGTTATGTGTATTTTCTTTTTTATTATTGTTTTTGTTAATTTTGAATTATTATTTTCACATCTATGTTATTTTACATAATTTCATATGTGATTTTGTAATTGTGTATGTATGTTCCTTGTTCTGTGTGGGGTGAAGCCCCAGGAGGCGGGGCCACTCTAATGTTCCCATTCCTGACCCCTCCCTCTGACTGTTTAAATTAGCTGAGAAGGCTCAGGAGTTGGAAATCATTCATTTGTGTGGAGTATTAGTATTTTTTTTTCTTTGCTGGATATTTCTGGATTTCAGATGTTTATTACTTTAAGAACTAAGGATTAAGGATTTTCTTTTTATATCATTTTGGACTTGTTTGCTTTGGATTGTCCTTTCGGCAACCCCTTGTCGCCCTGTTTTCTCTGTTGAGGCTTCCTTTGTTTTTTTGCTGTTTTTATTTAATATTTCATTTATAAAGATTTTAATTTGCCCTTTTCTTGCTACAAGCTGAGAGTTTACGGCCATCCCTCCTCTTGTGGGGCTTTTGTTGTATTTTTGTTGACATCTGTAGTTGTTTTGCCAGCTCCCCCTTTTTGAAGCCACCAGGTAACCTTAAGCATCTAGTTAGTTTGAGGAGGCTCAGTTGGTCAGACCAGTAAAGATCACAGCCTGCTTGACTAGCAGCTTTTAGAGACCTTTTTGCCTTGGAGGAGACTCCATCTCATGACAGTGTCATGGTTTCCATGATGATTATTCCCAGAAGACACCAGGACTGCACCACGCCATATAAAGGTTGGCTTGCACATCTCCTAAGTATTCACACTTAGGCTATCAGGAAGAAAGTTTCGAAGTTTTGTCTCTAATTACTTATTCTTTATGTACACGGTTTTTTGATGTATCATAGCACAACAGCTGGTTTGGCAATTTCTTGCTTGGCACAGAGTTTTTGACAGCACTGGAAAAATTAATTGTTTTTTGTATTTTTCTACTAATTCTTTTGTCTGTGATTTTCTCTGCCACCTTGATTTATCCATGGTACATGATGCCCATAGTCATCCATACTGCAGTTCTTGTTGCACGGGGCATCACAAAGAGCCTTTGCAACATTGTTTTCTATGTGGATTATGATTTTACACCTTTGATTTAGATTTAGTCCTGACCCCTGCCTATTTAAAGTCTGGTCTTTCGCTTTTGCCTTATTGAATATCTCCATTTCCTCTTCTGCATTCTTTCTATTTCTTATTTTGTGAACGCTTTGACTTTTGTGTGCTCACAACAGAGTCAAACTAAATCCTTAAATCCTTTTCAGAATCTGGATCCTGTAAGCCAGCATTTCTCATATTATTTATTATTGTTCATTTTGTCTCTGTGTTGAACTTTTTATATTAAATTCAATCTTTTCCAGGTCCTTTTAAATGAGTTTTGATGCTCCCTTAATATCTGATATCTGTGGACAGACCCCTTGAGGTTACCCCACTGATGACCTGATGTCATTCTCTCCTTATCTGTTAACCATGAGCTGTGATTTGGGTTGACTCTCCAAATCCCAGGCACTAGAAAACCCAGCACTGACTTATTATTGGATCCCAAGCATATCTGGAATCTTCTCATGAGAAAAGTTCAAAATGATTCCTCGTGAATTTGAATGTGCGAATTGATCTTTACTATTTAAAGCATGAACTTCTAAATATTCCAGGTCCGAATGAACATCAAGTCCACGTTAGATTTTGAGTGGCAGAAGCAGTCACGATTTTACTTTGTGGAAGATTTTGATAAATGCATCATTCAAATCACCGATGTCGAGTTCAGCTATTGCAACGAATATCTGGGCTGCACAGACCGGCTGGTCATAACTCCGCTCACTGACAGGTAAGGCAGTTACGCTAAAGAGTGTAATGGTAAGGGGTTTGATTCCTGCCTTACAGCAGACCATATCTAAAGGTATATTCTTAAAGTTGATGATTTGTATATATTTAAAGGGAATCATGGGCATATGTGAAAATAAGCATTATATCTTAGTGCATGTTAGTATAGTAAGGGATAAATCACAAAAAGGAATCTTCTTCTTCTTCTTTTGGCTGCTCCTGTTTGGGGTTGCCACAATGGATCATCTTTTTCCATATCTTCCTGTCCTCGTCATCGCCTCACCACATCCATAAACCTTCTCTTAGGCCTTCCTCTTCTCCTCTTGCCTGGCAGCTCTATCCTTAACATTCTTCTCCTAGTATACTCCTCATCTCTCCTCTGCACATGTCCAAACCAACACAATTCACACTTCTCTGACTTTGTCTCCCAACTGTCCAACCTGAGCCAGCCCTCTAATGTCCTCTTTTCTAATCCTGTCCATCCTCATCACACCCAATGCAAATCTTAACATCTTTAACCCTGCCACTTCCAGCTCTGTCTCCTGCTTTCTGGTCAGTGCCACCATCTCCAACCCATATACTGTAACATAGCTGGTCTTACTACCGTCCTGTAGACCTTCCCTTTCACTCTTGCTGATACCCGTTTGTCACAAATCACTCCTGACACTCTTTCCCACCCATTCCACCCTGCCTGCACTCTCTTTTTCACCTCTCTTCCACACTCCCCATTACTCTGTACTGTTGATTCCAAGTATTTAAACTCCTCCACCTTCGCAAACTCTATTCCCCTCATCCTCATCATTCCACTGACCTCCCTGTCATTCACAAAAATGTATTCTGTCTTGGTGGTCCTACTGACCTTCATTCCTCTCCTCTCCTCTCATATCTCCACCTCTCCAGGGTCTCCTCAACCTGCTCCCTACTATCGCTACAGATCACAATCTCATCGAAAAACATCACAGTTCATGGGGACTCCTGTCTAATCTCCTCTGTCAACCTGTCCATCATCATTGCAAATTACATCCCTGATGTAATCCCACCTCCGTCACTCCTACCGCAGACCTCACTACAGTCACATTTCCCTCGTACATATCCTGTACCACTCTTACGTACTTCTCTGCCACTCCCGATTTCCTCATACAATACCACAGCTTCTCTCTAGTCACCCTGTCATATGCTTTCTCCAGGTCCACAAAGATGCAATGCAACTCCTTCTGGCCTTCTCTAAACTTCTCCATCAACATCCTCAGAGCAAACATCACATCTGTAAAAAGGCATGTGCCTGTATATTTTTTATTTTTCTTAGCAAGCTAGAAACCACCAATATTTCATAAGTCAAGGTCAGGTATGCAGAGAGGGGCCGGTTTTGAGGGGGTGAACGTGACCTGAGGACTGGAAATAATGGTGGCAAGTACTGGACAGGTGGAAGGTGGGGAGAAGACCTGTCAATTGGGCATGATGGATAGAACAGAGTGCTACACTCATTACGCTGGGAAATATTGGTGGAACTAATTAGAGGCACCACTGTAAAGAAGACTCACACTGTTCCAGTGTGGTGCTGAGGTGTCACCCGCTGCACTCGGGTTCCAATCCAGGTGGTTTGGCGTGTGGTGGGTGCTATCAGCGCATGCTCCTAAACCTCTCTCTAATCAGTGACAGGACCAAGACAATGGAATTTTGGGAGTCCGATGAGGGTGACAAATGAGCTAAGTGAGGTAACCTCTTGATAAGAAATGTAATGTCCTCACAGGTGGTGCAGTGGTAGTGCTGCTGCTTTGCAGTAAGGAGACTGTGGAAGATTGTGGGTTCGGTTCCTCCCTGTGTGAATAGCGCTTTGAGTACTGAGAAAAGCGCTATATAAATGTAAAGAATTATTATTATTATTAATAAAAGTAAAATGGCCTCATTGCTGGGTGCTCAATGAGCGTGTATGTGCATTGCACAATTAAAGCTTGACTCTGCTGCCTATCCTGAGACTCCACGTGCCTTCTTTGGGCTAAACGTGCCCATCTCCGCTTCGACAACCGAACCTCTTTATGGAGTTTGCATGTTCAATTTTCCACCCACAGCCTGAAGTCACATTGTCAGTGTTATGGTGAGCAGCACACAAAATAGTAGCAGCCTTATCCACCTGTGCCTTCCTGCATGCTGCAACGTATGCTGTCACAGATGAAGTAGACAAGCAGCTGCGTTCTGCGAGAGTTGACACTAGAAACACAAACTTGATATCATCTTGCCATTTGAGATTGACAAATTGTCTTGTAAGCAGTTTTAATATATGACAAGGGAATGATGGGTCAAAAGGCAAGATAAATGTTGAAGGCGCCAACCCGGCCATCTTATTGTAAAATATGACAGAAGACAAGATAAAGATTTGGAGAACCTCAAAGGTGAACTCAATTTAATTGGATGGAAAATAATCTAAAAAAAACAGCAAAATTAGAAACAGACAGGAGTCAAGATATTGGCTGATTCAAAAATGGTGGCGGATCCCCTTAAAAAATAGTCAGACTGGAAGTGATGGGGCCAGGAGACCTTGACTCAGCAGTGATGTCACTGGGACTACCGGTCATCTGTAGCTCTTGGAGATAACAGAGGAGAAGAATTAGGCAACAGCGCCAACCCTTGACCCGGGGTTGAATTACAGTTAGATACGTCTTCGAGCCATCTCCCAAACTCATGTGCATGTGATAGCGGTTACTTCTGAAGTTCAACAAAAATAGCGTGCTGTACCTCTGCCCCGGAAGAACAACTAAGCCCAGGGCTGCCGCACGATCAAAATACCGCTAGAGTAATAGCAGTTCTTTATAGAAATCTTTTGCGGTTACGTAACCAACGCTCGTTCTATTTGATCCACTCACCACACACCCCAGATCAGCATATGATAAAAAGTATTAAAGCAATGAAAGTTAAAAAAGTATATTTAAATATTAGCAGACAAAACAGTTTAAACGTACTTCCCCAAACAACAAGTGCATAAAAGAATTAAAGACAAACATTCACAAATTAGGGTGTGAGATTCTTACACTAGAGATAACCCATCCATCCATCCTCTTCCGCTTATCCGAGGTCGGGTCACGGAGGCAGCAGCTTGAGCAGAGATGCCCAGACTTCCCCTCTTCTTTTAGCTCTTCCGGGAGAATCCCAAGGCGTTCCCAGGCCAGCCAGGAGACATAGTCCCTCCAGCGTGTCCTGGGTCTTCCCCGGGGCCTACTCCCAGTTGGACGTGCCTGGAACACCTCACCAGGGAGGCGTCCAGGAGGCATTCCGAACAGATGCCAGAGCCACCTCATCTTGACTCCTCTCGATGCGGAAGAGCAGCGGCTCTACTCTGAGCCCCTCCCGGATGACTGAGCTTCTCACCCTATCTTTAAGGGAAAACCCAAACACCCTGCGGAGGAAACTCATTTCAGCCGCTTGTATTCGAGATCTCGTTCTTTCGGTCACTACCCATAGCTCATGACCATAGGTGAGGGTAGGAACGTAGATCGACTGGTAAATTGAGAGCTTCGCCTTGCGGCTCAGCTCCTTTTTCACCACGACAGACCGATGCAGCGCCCGCATCACTGTGGATGCCGCACTGATCCGCCTGTCGATCTCACGCTCCATTCTTCCCTCACTCGTGAACAAGACCCCGAGATACTTGAACTTCTCCACTTGGGGCAGGATCTCGCTACCAACCCTGAGAGGGCACTCCACCCTTTTCCGGCTGAGGACCATGGTCTCGGATTTGGAGGTGCTGATTCCCATTCCAGAGAGAGCTGAAGATCACGGCCTGATGAAGCAAACAGGACAACAACATCTGCAAAAAGCAGATAACCCAATTCCCCCAAATCATCACAAATTGGGTCATTGTCCTTACAGTTCAGGAGAGCAGTGAAATGCCGGAAGCCCAATAGAATACACCGGTGGCTGATGCCAATAACATAATTGTTATGTCCTATCTGTCCAACGGTCAATCGCTTCAATGGAGTTAAAAAAAAATGTCCATCTTCGGATGAAAAACCACCCTTGCATAAAAAAAAATAATTTCCTTCCAGCAGGTGGCTCACAAGTGGATTCTCGGCGCTGACACGCTGTCACTCCTCGCTTCACTGCTCAATGTCTCTCTTGCTCACCCTTCCTTTCCTGGTTTAATTTTTTATTTAACATTTCATTTAATTAAATATAAATTTTTCATTTGCTTTTTAACTGGTCTCTGACCTGTGGTATTGTACCTAATCTGTGGAAACAATCAATCATTACCCCTGTATCTAAGGTTTCTAGGCCAAGCTGTTTAAATGACTACATACCAGTGGCACTTCCCTCTATTCCAATGAAATGCTTTGAACATTTGGTGAAAAACATTTTAATGACAGAGACAAAGTCTTTTCAAGACAACAGTCAATTTGCTTATTGTGCAAACAGAAGTGTGGAAGATGCTCTGCTTGTTATCTTACATCAAATCTATACCTTTCTTGATCAGCCTGCTTCATATGTCAGAGCACTACTTTTGGATTTTTCTTCAGCGTTCAACACCATACAGCCTCATATCCCGATTGGGAAATTGAACAGTATGAATGTAAACCCATTTATTACACTATGGATTCAGAACTTTCTTTTAAATCGTTCACAGACAGTTAAAGTACTGGACACTTTTTCAATAGTCATTCATTCAAACACAGGAAGTCCGCAGGGGTGTGTTGTCTTATCACCATTACTGTTTACTCTGTGCACAAGTGACTTGAGACAGAACAATGACCACTGCTCCATTATCAAGTATGCAGATGACACTAGGCTCACAGGACGCACATCTGGGGAGGATGAAAGCCACCATCTAAATCAAGTGCACTGTATGGTAAACTGGTGCAATAAAAACTCTCTCTCTCTGAATGTAAAAAAGACCAAAGAAATGATATTTGATTTTAAGAGACAGAAATCTGTATGTTCACCTATTGTAGTTCTGGGAGAGGAGGTAGAAATAGTGACTGAATATAAATACAGTGGAACCTCGGTTTGTGAGTAACTTGGTTTACGAGTGTTTTGCAAGACGAGCAAAAACTTTTAATAAATTTTCACTTGATAAACGAGCAAGGTCTTGCAGTACGAGTAGTTTGTCTGCTGAGCGTCATGTGATCACAACTGAGCTGATGGTTCTTCTCTCTCTCTCACTGCGGGATTGTGGGCAATCGTCTCCTATTCTCCGTCTGAGTCGGCATGCCTCACTCATATAGTCAACATCCGTATGAGCGTATAGTGTTTACTATACAGCATTAGCATTGTGACTGTGTGTGTGCGCGCGCGCGCGAGCAGTGTGTGTGTGTGTGTGTGTGTGCGTGCGCGCGCGCGCGCGAGCAGTGTGTGTGCTGTGACGTGCGAGTCCCCGTCTTGCACCCTAAAACATGAAGCTGAGTCTCAGTACTTTAGCAAAACAAGCTTTATTCAGCTTGAAACAGCAACAGCGCCGTTATTTATACACAGACACAGCAGTCAGGCAGGGCCCTGCACATTTATAATGTTCCTTGTATCACCCATCGACGACAGGCGCTTATAGCATGTCCACGATCTTTTCGGATTCGCTTTTACGGAGAACTGCTACAGCGCTGGGAGACTGCGATTGCTTTGGGACGCTCTTCCGCGTGTCGTCCCATTGGGTGCAATCCCACAAGAGTTTAGAAACTCACTCACACCAGCCATGATTCTTTTCAAAGGTAAAGTGCAAGTTAATTTGTTTTATGTATTTTTACTTTATATTTTGTATTAATCATTTTTTTATGAATAGTTTTGGGTTGTGGAACAAATCATCTGAGTTTCCATTATTTATTATGGGGAAATTCACTTTGATATACGAGTGCTTTGGACTACAAGCACGTTTCCGGAACGAATTATACTCACAAACCGAGGTTTTAGGAACTTACCTAGATAACAATCTTAACTGGAATACAAATGCAAAAAAATCTATATTACTAAACCAGAGTTTTAATTTATGCACGGATGCACCGATACGCATGCGCAGTGTGCCGCAGCGCCCCAGAGTCAAACGCAGCGGCTTCCCAGAGTCAGTAGGTGGCGCCCAGACATCACAACCCACAGTCAAACGCAGAGGCACCTACCACGCGCTTCACAAACACCACAAGCGAAGAAGTCACGGCTCCAAAACGAAACACTTCAAGTAACGGAAATACAAAAACGAGCCCGTATGGATAAACAAAATGAACGAAGGCACCTACAACGCGCCTCTGAAACAGCGGACGCAAAGGAGTCACGGCTCCAACAACACAGAGCTCAAAGGCGCCTACAACGCATCTCTGAAACACTACATGCAAGAGAGGCACAGATCCTAAACGAATAATCCACTGTGCCATCAGTCAGTGTATATAGGTTGGAGTATGCTTCCTAACAGTAAACGACGTCTACCTAACGACACAGCCACAGAACAACAAAGACGACACCGCATAGATAAACACAATACACAGAGGCTCCTACGACACGCTTCAGACACACCAGAAGCAAAGACGTCACGGCTCCACAATGAAAGAGCTCAACTAAATACAAACACAAGCCCGTATGGCTACGATCTGTAAACAAGCCCGTATGGATAAAAAGAATGAACGAAGGTGCCCACACAAAGAAACCGCTTTAGTACAAATATGTTTATTTAATTAAATGAAAACTTTACCATGGCTACAACCTGTAAACTAAACCTGAGGTAAAGCGTGCACGCCAGGTTGTACAGCCGCCCGAAAGCGACCGCCCACACCACCGCATATACCACGTTCTTTTAGTAATGTAGCCCTCCATGCCCGGATCCGCCGCCATGGCCACTTCAGCACACGAATCAGGAAACGACTTCTCGCTGACGACACAGCCATAGAACAACAAAGACGAGACTGCATGGCTAAAAACAATAAACGAAGGTGCCTACAACGCGCTTCTGAAACACCAGAATCAGATGAGTCACAGCTCCAAAAAACAAACCGCTTTAGTACAAATATGTTTATTTAATTTGTAACGGCCGACCTCTTACCCGGCCGGCAGCTACGATTCCAAGACCTGTGGCCTGGATGATTTACTGAGCTGAATCTAAATATCAAGCCGTACCTCTAACAAATGAAAATTTTCCCCACAATCGACGGTTTAATTAAGCTCACAAAAACAGGTGATATGGAAAATAGGTGTGTAATTATATTAAACGAACAACAACAATAAACAAAATGCACAATAAATATATATATACATATATATATGTATATATATATATATATATATATATATATATTATATATCCCTCCACCAAAGCAACAACACCATATATATATATATACACAATAAAGCCTCCCTTGCCCCTGTAACATATAACAAACAACACAAATACCAAAAACTGAATGAGATACGGAAATGAATGTGAACTTGAGTCCGGTTATAAAGAAACTGTCCTGAATGTGGTTGACTGAACTAGCGAAAAATGAGTCGTTTGATTTTCCCCGGACAAAATGGAGCAGCCTCACCGTGAATCCTCGGTGCGTGGTGGATGATTAATCCTGACCCCGGGGTCTCTCGTGATGAGGTTCTTGAAGCAAGTCCGGTGGATAGAAAAACAAACCGGATGGAAATGCGCAATGTGAAATATAACAGGTACAGATGGCTCGTGGTCGTGAATGTGAAAAATCTCCTTCTCTCCTCTCCTTCCTCTTCTCTCTCTTTTTTTGATTACTT
Source organism: Erpetoichthys calabaricus (assembly GCF_900747795.2). NCBI lineage: Eukaryota > Metazoa > Chordata > Cladistia > Polypteriformes > Polypteridae > Erpetoichthys > Erpetoichthys calabaricus. The sequence goes on along the minus strand of NC_041399.2, from coordinate 212,481,030 downwards.
AGGACTATTTAAGATGGATGTAACTGAATAATAGCAAACAGGTAGTTTTCCAGGATTGGGGTTGTGGTCTCCTCCCATTATCCGTCCCCCTTTACGGGGACGACATTCACTGACACACAAACAGCAAACGGGATGATGGAAACAAGACGCACATGGTACTAACACTGACAACACTATTACTACTATGTAGCCCAGCTACAAATTAAATGAACTTTCCCAGGACGCACCCACCCTCCATGATATTTCATCCCTTCAAGTATAAGAGGGAACAGAAAGTGATTGTCATTCTTGGATTTGCGATTCTTTTGAGAATCGCGGGCTTGCTGGTTATTCTCTAAATGCAACCAGCGCTTATTTCTCCTCCATAAACTCAAACTATTTAAAGTAGACAAGGACCTCATGTTGTCCTTTTACCGCAGTCTGATCCAGTCTGGGATCACGTTCAGTTTCACTGCCTGGTTTAATACTCTGACAAACCAAAACTCAAAAAAAGCTCCAGCAGATTACGAAGTATGCAGTTAAAGTTATTGGGACTGACGTAGATGATTTGTCTAGTGTGTGTCAGAGGGCAATGTTAAAGGAACTGGAAATCATCTCAACTGATGACAGTCATCCATTACATGTAGAACTAAAGTTCTGTAAATCAGGAAGGATAGTCGCTTTGAAAACCCACGCAAATCACTCCAGAAACTCCTTTCTTCCTAGTGCCATACGACTTTTCAATAAGAAATATCGGAGATAATGATTAAGGTTTTAATATATATCCTGTAACTTTTTTTTTTTTGGTGTAAATATGTATTATCTAACTGCCTTACCGTAACCTTTCTTGTCTCTATTTGTCTGTTTTATTTCATTCTGTCTGTTATTAGATGCAACTGAGATGGCAAATTTCATGTTTTCTTGTGTAAACATGACTAAATAAAGAAACCTTAAACCTTAAATCGTTTTCAGCCCAACCGTCCTGTCCATGCTGTGTCTTCCCTTTAAAGGTCTAGTTCCCCATTTTCGGCAAACCCTCCGCAACTGATTTACTGAGGTACTGCTTAAGCAGATGCAGACTAACAAAGGGATGTTAGCACATGTGGCACCTGCTACAGTGCGATGGCACGATAACAAATAAAGTCGCCCACTGGCATTCTATACATTCTATTTAAACCAAGAATGTGTCTTTGCATCCCAGAACCTCCACCCTGGAGTTCCAAATAGATGAAGTTGACTCCAGTGGATGCTAAAAGAGTCTAGCTGTTTATCTGCAAAGCTTTGCCCAGTTACACTGTAATTAATTTTGGGTTTGTATAATGACTACTGGGGCGGCACGGTGGCGCAGTGGGTAGCGCTGCTGCCTCGCAGTTGGGAGACCTGGGGACCTGGGTTCGCTTCCCGGGTCCTCCCTGCGTGGAGTTTGCATGTTCTCCCCGTGTCTGCGTGGGTTTCCTCCGGGCGCTCCGGTTTCCTCCCACAGTCCAAAGACGTGCAGGTTAGGTGGACTGGTGATTCTAAATTGGCCCTAGTGTGTGCTTGGTGTGTGGGTGTGTTTGTGTGTGTCCTGCGGTGGGTTGGCACCCTGCCCGGGATTGGTTCCTGCCTTGTGCCCTGTGTTGGCTGGGATTGGCTCCAGCAGACCCCCGTGACCCTGTGTTCGGATTCAGTGGGTTGGAAAATGGATGGATGGATAATGACTACTGTTGATTAAGTCAACTCCACATGGAGCTCCTGGGTGAAGGCTCCAAGACCATAGCAGTGTTTCACGCTGAACTTCTAAACTAACTCTGCTGCCCTTTGTGCGTTTTATGACTTTATGTACAGGTGTTACATCACATTGTCCCAGGCCCTCGGGATGAGTATGGGTGGAGCTCCAGCAGGACCAGCCGGGACTGGCAAGACAGAAACAACCAAAGACATGGGGAGATGCCTGGGAAAGTATGTGGTCGTGTTCAACTGCTCCGATCAGATGGATTACCGGGGGCTTGGCCGCATTTACAAAGGTAGGTTGAAATCAAGGCAGTAAAATGATAATAAAAATAATTATTTCTAGTTTCATTTTGTTATCACAAGGATACCTCTTAAATGTAGACAACATGTTTTCTTAAATTTGCTGCTTCAGAATGAACATATAGTGGTACCTCGGTATACGTCCTTAATCTGTTCCAGATCCTTGGACTTACAGTGAGGTCCATAAATATTTGGACAGAGACAACTTTTTTCTCATTTTGGTTCTGTTCATCATCACAATGAATTTTAAATGAAACAACTCAGATGCAGTTGAAGTTCAGACTTTCAGCTTTAATTCAGTGGGGTGAACAAAAAGATTGCATAAAAATGTGAGGCAACTAAAGCATTTTTTGACCACAATCCCTTCATTTCAGGGGCTCAAAAGTAATTGGACAATTGACTCAAAGGCTATTTCATGGGCAGGTGTGGGCAAGTCTGTCATTATGTCATTATCAATGAAGCAGATAAAAGACCTGGAGTTGATTTGAGGTGTGGTGCTTGCATGTGGAAGATTTTGCTGTGAACAGACAACATGCAGTCAAAGGAGCTCTCCATGCAGGTGAGAGAAGCCATCCTTAAGCTGTGAAAACAGAAGAAACCCATCCGAGAAATTGCTCCAATATTACAAGTGGAAAAATCTACAGTTTGGTACATCCTGAAAAAGAAAGCAAGCACTGGTGAACTCAGCAACGCAAAAAGACCTGGACATGCACAGAAGACAACAGTGGTGGATGATCGCAGAATCATTTCCATGGTGAAGAGAAACCCCTTCACAACAGCCAACCAAGTGAACAACACTCTCCAGGGGGTAGGCGGGCGTATCGATATCCAAGTCTACCATAAAGAGAAGACTGCATGAAAGTAAATACAGAGTGTGCACTGCAAGGTGCAAGCCACTCATAAGCCTCAAGAATAGAAAGGCGAGATTGGACTTTGCTAAAGAACATCTAAAAAGGCCAGCACAGTTCTGGTAAAACATTCTTTGGACAGATGAAACCAAGATCAACCTCTACCAGAATGATGGCAAGAAAAAAGTATGGAGAAGGTATGGAACAGCTCATTATCCAAAGCATAGCACATCATCTGTAAAACACGGTGGAGGGAGGCAGTGTGATGACTTGGGCGTGCATGGCTGCCAGTGGCACTGGGACACTAGTGTTTATTGATGATGTGACACAGGACAGAAGCAGCCGAATGAATTCTGAGGTGTTCAGAGACATACTGTCTGCTCAAATCCAGCTAAATACAGCAGTCAAATTGATTCATGATACAGATGGTCAATGACCCAAAACATACAGACAAAGCAACCCAGTGAGTTTATTAGAGCAAAGAAGTGGAAAATTCTTGAATGGCCAAGTCAGTCACCTGATCTTAACCCAACTGACACACTGTGAACTGGTCCATTTCACTTGTTGAAGACTAAACTTCAGACAGAAAGGCCCACAAACAAACAGCAACTGAAAGCCGCTGCTGTAAAGGCCTGGCAGAGCAGGTGATGTCCAGGAGTTCAAGACTTCAGGCTGTCATTGCCAGCAAAGGGTTTTCAACCAAGTATTAGAAATGAACATTTGATTTCCTGTTATTTAATTTGTCCAATTAGTTTTGAGCTCCTGAAATGAAGGGATTGTGGTCAAAAAATGCTTTAGTTGCCTCACATTTTTATGCAATCTTTTTGTTCACCCCACTGAATTAAAGCTGAAAGTCTGCACTTGAACTGCATCGGAGTTGTTTTGTTTAAAATTCATTGTGGTAATGTACAGAACCATGAGGGGGCGACCGCCCTGGTGGCTATGGGGACCATGGGAAAGGAGCATGGAAGCTCAACCTTTTAGGGGCCCGTGGTCACCGCCAGGGGGTGTCCAGATACCTGGATAGCCCTGGTCCTCAGCACTTCTGCCACACCTGGAAATGCTGGGGGGGACAAAGACCAGGGACACCCGGAGTGCTTCCAGGTGCACAGCCGGCACTTCCACCACACCAGGGAGTGCCGGCAGAAGCTCATTAGGAGGTACCTGGAGCACGTCTGGGTGAATATAAAAGGGGCCACCACCCTCCATTCGATGGCTAGAGTCAGGTGGAAGAGGACGGAGCTTGGAGGAGAGGAGTGGAGGCAGTCACAAGGAGAGGCATTGGAAAGCATTGCTGCTGGGTCACTGGGTTTTGCGTGGCACTTTGTAAATATAATGCAAAATAAACGTGTGTTGGTTGTTGAACCTTCGGTGTCTGCCTGTCTGTGTCCGGGCCAGCTTCCAATATATACAGTACTGTGCAAAAGTTTTAGGCAGGTGTGAAAAAATGCTGTAAACAAAGAATGCTTTCAAAAATGGAAGTGTTAATCATTTATTTTCATCAATCAACAAAATGCAGTGAATGAACAAAAGAGAAATCTAAATCAAATCAATATTTGGTGTGACCACCCTTCGCCTTCAAAACAGCATCAATTCTTCTAGGTACACTTGCACACAGTTTTTGAAGGAACTTGGTTGGTAGGTTGTTCCAAACATCTTGGAGAACTAACCACCGATCTTCTGTGGATGTCGGCTTCCTCACATCCTTCTGTCTCTTCATGTAATCCCAGACACACTCGATGATGTTGAGATCAGGGCTCTGTGGGGGCCATACCATCACTTCCAGGACTTCTTGTTCTTCTTTACGCTGAGGATAGTTCTTAATGACTTTGGCTGTATGTTTGGGGTCGTTTTCCTGCTGCAGAATAAATTTGGGGCCAATCATACACCTCCCTGATGGTACTGCATGATGGATAAGTATCTGCCTGTATTTCTCAGCATTGAGAACACCATTAATCCTGACCAAATCTCAACTCCATTTGCATAAATGCAGCCCCAAATGTTCAAGGAACCTCCACCATGCTTCACTGTTGCCTGCAGACACTCATTATTGTACCGCTCTCCAGCCCTTCGATGAACAAACTGCCTTCTGCTACAGCCAAATATTTCAAATTTTGACTCATCAGCCCAGAGCACCTGCTGCCTTTTTTCTGCACCCCAGTTCCTATGTTTTTGTGCATACTTGAGTCGCTTGGCCTTGCTTCCACGTTGGAGGTATGGCTTTTTGGCTGCAGCTCTTCCATGAAGACCACTTCTGGCCAGACTTCTCCGGACAGTAGATGGGTGTACCTGTGTCCCACTGGTTTCTGCCAGTTCTGAGCTGATGGCACTGCTGGACATCTTCTGATTTCGAAGGGTAATAAGCTTGATGTGTCTTTCATCGGCTGCACTAAGTTTCCTTGGCTGACCACTGCGTCTACGATCCTCAACGTTGCCCGTTTCTTTGTGCTTCTTCAAAAGAGCTTGAACAGCACATCTTGAAACCCCAGTCTGCTTTGAAATCTTTGTCTGGGAGAGACCTTGGTGATGCAGTAGAACTACCTTGTGTCTTGTTGCTGTGCTCAATCTTGCCATGACATGAAACTGTCTTCCACAACCTCACCTTGGTAGCAGAGTTTGGCTGTTCCTCACCCAGTTTGAAGCTGTTTCTGTTTCAGTTAATGACTGTGTTTCAACCTACGTGTGACATTGATGATCATTAGCACCTGTTTGGTAGAATTGGTGGATCAGACACCTGACTAGAATCCTACAAAATCCCTGACTTTGTGCAAGTGGACCTATAAGAATTGATGCTGGTTTGAAGGCAAAAGGTAGGAACACCACATATTGATTTGATTTAGATTTTTCTTTTGTTCGCTCACTTTGAATTTTGTAAATTGATAACAATAAACAATCAGTATTTATATTTCTGAAAGCATTCTTTGTTTACAGCATTTTTTCACACCTGCCTAAAACTTTTGCACAGTACTGTATATTAGTTATATATAATAAATATTAATTTATGGAATACAACCAAATGAATATCTAGTAGCTGCCACACGGTCCACCAAGGCTCACATGACTGTTCTCATCTTGGTCATGTCGACTATCCCATTCCATCATCCACTGAGAGTGAGTGCAGCTCATATATATATGGGGACACCAAAATCTTTTAAGTGCTTAGGGCTCCTAAAGGTCTTAATCCAGCCCTGGAGCTGTGTAATTGTTCCCCACCCACCTTTAAGCAAAATTCACTCACAGTTGTCTCTAGAAATTTTGAAAGTTCTGCAAGACTTCTGTGACCCTCAACAGAAAAATCAGAGTAAAAGTAAACTGAACAAATAAACTGAATAAAAAATTAAATTGAGTTTTGAATATAATAGTTTTTTCTTTGCTAAATACTGCAATTTTAAGGACAGCTTTTTTCATAGCTTCCCTTTGATAGACTGGCACCTCATTCTGGGTTTATAGGGCCTAGCAAGATTAGTAACCAGTTTTGAATCTGTTATTTTGGACAGGTCTTGCTCAGTCTGGTGCCTGGGGCTGCTTTGATGAGTTCAATCGTATCGAACTTCCGGTGCTCTCCGTCGCCGCTCAGCAGATCTACATTGTCCTGCAATGCAAGAAGAACAAGAAGCCTCAATTTATCTTCACTGATGGAGATGTGGTAGACATGGACCGAGAGTTTGGAATTTTTCTCACAATGGTAAGTGTTACTGGCTTTTGGGATAACAAGTGAATTTTCTTTGCATGAGTTGTCATTGGTTGCTTGGTTCTTACAGTATGTGTTGTCTGGGTGATACAATAGTGAGGGGGTCCAAAAAGCATTTCACAGGTAAAAAGAAACTGAAAAAAATAATTGCTATTGCAGCCAAAACAAATAGCAATTGCTTTGTTGTTACTCCAGTGAAAAGTGGTGAACAAGTTTCCAGGGTGTAGTCCATCTAAGTATTTCCCACCTATGTTTGCCACTAAACTGGCATTGCAACCAACCTCCAACCTTCATCTGGGCAGGTGGTGAGCACATGTTACCATTTCAGACAGAACCCGACTGGATTATGTAAGTTGTCTGACCACCAGGCACTTGCCAGTGAATGCCACTCCCAGGCCTGGCTCCAGGGCTGGTTGCCAGTAACCTATAATGTCATAAGAGTTTTTTAAACCTTTCTTTGTGTGACCTTTAAGCCAAAACTGTGTTGCCATGGTGGACTCTACAATGAGCACAAAGCTCCATAACAGCCAGCTTTGAATATCATTAAGGAGCACAAACCCCATCATCATGTCAAGTCTGAGCTGTCCTGCTTGGTCTGCTGTCACCACAACCCTCATATGGAAAAGCGGTTTCAGAAAATGAGATGAAATGAGATAAACATGCACACGGAAAAAAGACTGAACATGAGAAACAAATAGTGAATGAGCTAAATAAATATTTCACCCAATTAACACTTCACATTTTCTTACATTAAATTTCATCTGCCACAGATCTGCACAAGCGCCTATGTAACGATTCAGCTGATTCTACATTACCTGCCTTTCTACCTTTTGTATTGTCTGCAGGCTTAGCCAGCTTATTGATTATATTCTTATTCAGATCATTTATGTATATTAAAAACAGCAATGGCCCCAGCACAGACCTCTGAGGTAAACCACTTTTAACATCACCTAATTCTGAAAACAATTCTCCTGCAGATACCATCTGTGTCTGAGCCAATTTTTTATCCACCTATATTGACTACACACTGAATTTCCACTTAGCCTTAATTGTGGTACATTATCAGAAATATTTTGAAAATCAAGATAAATCATGTCATATGACCTCTCTTATCATATCTTTTTGTTGCTTCCTCATAGAATTCCAGCATACAGTGATCTCCTGCCTATCGCAGAAGTTACATTCCAGACCCATCAGCGATAGGTGAAAATCCGCAATATAAAAAAAAACATATAAATAAACATTTTTTTATAGTTTAAGCCTTAAAATACCCCACCCACATGCTTTAAACACATGTAAACTTATTAAAACACACTATGATTAACATAATAATCCTCTTTAATAAAATCCCTGTGTGCGTCCAGGTGTCCGTGTGTGTGTGTCTTCTGGTGAAGTGCGCATGCGCGGGGCACGGTGCGATGCGCGATATTACTGTTAGAGAAAGTTATAGGTGTTTTACGGAAATACAAACCAGTATTACTGCGATAATGCGATACATTCACACACATGTATTCTGTCTTGTTCCTACTGACCTTCATTCCTCTCCTCTCTAGAGCATATCTCCACCTCTCCAGGGTCTCCTCAACCTGCTCCCTACTCTTGCTACAGATCACAATGTCATCTGCAAACGTCATAGTCCAAGGGAACTCTCGTCTAATCTCCTCTGTCAACCTGTCCATCACCATTGCAAATAAGAAAGGGCTCAAAGCCGATCTCTGATGTAATCCCACGTCCATCACTCCTACCGCAGACCTCACCACTGTCACACTTCACTCGTACGTATCCTGTACAACTCTTACGTACTTCTCTGCCACTCCCGACTTCCTCATACAATACCACAGCTCCTCTCAGTCACCCTGTCATATGCTTTCTCCAGGTCCACAAAGACGCAATGCAACTCCTTCTGGTCTTCTCTAAACTTCTCCATCAACATCCTCAGAGCAAACATCACATCTGTGGTGCTCTTTCTTGGCATGAAACCATCCTGCTACTCGCTAATCATTATCTCCCTTCTTAACTAAGCTTCCAATACTCTTTCCCCTAACGCAGTTAATGCTCAGAACGTTTAGTGAAACGCCATCTGTCGGATGATTAGGAAGTTCACACTATATAACTATCTCTATCCTCTTTAATAAAATCCCTGTGTGCGTTCAGGTGTCCGTGTGTGTGTGTCTTCGGGTGAAGTGCGCATGTGCGGGGCACGGTGCGATGTGCGATATTACTGTCAAAGAAAATTACAGGCGTTTTACGGAAATACAAACCAGTATTACTGCGAGAGGAAATTAAAGGTACACAATACAGTGACGCATATTACAGCCACATACAAGCCAGTATTACTGTCAGAGAAAATTAAAGGCATATTACCGATGCGCACGCCTGTATTACCGCCAGAGAAAATTAAAGGTATATTACGGACGTACAAGCAGGCGGACGTACAAGACAGTATTACTGTCACAGAAAATTAAAGACACACAATACAGTAATCCCTCGCTATATCGTGCTTCGACTTTCGCAGCTTCACTCTATCGTGGATTTTATATGTAAGCATATCTAAATATATAACGCGGATTTTCCGCTGCTTTCGCGGGATTCTGCGGACAATGGGTCTTTTTACTTCTGATACATGCTACCGCAATTGGTTTGCCCAGTTGATTTCATACAAGGGACGCTATTGGCGGATGGCTGAGAAGCTACCCAATCAGAGCACGCAGTTAAGTTCCTGTGTGCTGATTGGCTCCGCGACGGAGCACAGAATTCAATTCTGCTGCGTTAATCAGGAAGTCTCGTCTCATTCATTCAGCATCAACGTGCTCCTGCTACTGCTTCAGGGGCCATGCGCCAAGCGCCAACTGAAGATGCTAACGATTTCCGAAAAGGTAAAAGTTTTGGATATGCTGAAGGAAGGGAACAGCTACACCGCTGCAGGACACCATTACGGCATCAATGAGTCCACAATTCTTTTTATTTAAAAAGGAGGAAAAGCATATAAGATCTACGGCCGCAGTGTCCTTTAACCAGGGCGCAAAATGAGTTGTCAAGTGGACGTGATAAGGCGGTAGTCTGGATGGAATCTGCTTTAGGGATTTGGATTGAAGAGTGCCGGAAGAAGAACAACGGCGGTGCTACACAGTCGCCTGAAGAGGCTCCTTTAGAAGAGCTGTAACGCTCTCCTTTGTTGTGCAGTAAAATTAAACTCATCGTTATCGGACAAGTCGTCGTGTCATTGTTGGTGAGTAACATAATTAATTTTCTACGTACAGTACTTATTACATGTACATAGTTTAGTATCACTGTACACACATTTTACTGTATACAATTTTTCTTGCATTGTATGTATTTATTGCTGGTGACCTGTCTGTCGTAATGGCTGTAACATATGTGATATCGGAGACGCTCAATATCTTTAAAATAATATTTAGGTTTTACTGTATATAAACAGTGTGTTTACATACAAAATTTTTAATGAATCTTACCTAATATCTAAGAGAATACAAAGGGTTTATGCTGTATAATTGTGCGGGAAATGTTTATAATAGTATGGGAGAGTTTATAAGGGCTTAAAATATATAAAAATAACCACATGAACATATGGTTTCTACTTCGCGGATTTTCACCTTTCGTGGGGGTTCTGGAACGCAACCCCCGTGATCGAGGAGGGATTACTGTACACGGCGGCAGCCCACAAAGAACGGTCAGCTCAGCAAGTAAACATCAACAAAAGAAAGGCTGAAAGACAAAGAATAAATACGACCAACAAAAAGAATGAGGTCAAGGTCCCTTGCCATTTAATATAGACTGTTCCTACTAATGTTTATTTATGCACTACTGTTCTAACGCCCGTTATTATAACGGACTTAATGACTAGTAATAATATAATAATAATAATAATGTAGCGTACTGTCGATTCAGTCAAACCGTAATGGCGAGCAACGTCCATGTAATGCTTTCCTTCCCTTCTTAGAAGATGCAGGACGCTTGGGAGCCATTGTAGGGCTTAAAACAAAGCGAAAAGTTCACAAGAAGTTTGCTCACAACAATCAGACCACAAGCAAGGTACACAATACGCAGAGAACTGGGACCCACACTCACTGTTCTTGCGAGATTACACCACATTAGCAGCAGCCAATCAGAGCCCAAGAGAATGAAAATCCCACTCTGATTGGTTGAGTCTCCTCTTTCAGCCAATAACGGGCCTTGTAAGAAATCATCTGGGTACTGTAATGCGAAACTCTTTGTCTACCGTAGCGACTGCTGAAAACCGTATGCTTTGTTATGAATTGGCTGCAAAGTGCACTACAGGTAGGAAGTACTTATTGAATTTTTCCGTGATATAGTGGGGGCGTGATAGCTCAATCGCGATACAGTGGGGGATCACTGTATTAGCAAAACACAACCTTGTTCATCTGAACCCATGTTTACATATCTCGTCTAGACATGAACTGCTCTTTTTTTCTTAATAATCCTTTTGATTAATTTACCTCTGATGCATGTAAAGTTCACTGGCATGTAGTTGTTCCCATCAGCCTGGTCACCCTTTTTATACCACAGAATATTTGCTAGTCTCCAATCTTTAGGAATCTCCTCAGTGTATAACAACAACAACAACATTTATTTATATAGTAATTTAACAGACGGCCGGCAGCTCAACCTGGCCGGGATGCCCCAGAGATGGAAAGATGGGGAAAGGCAGGTTTTTTAGGATACTGCCTCCCCCAAGACTTTAGATGGCAGCTTCCCTGGGGTGCAGCAGTGCCCTGGATTCCCGCAGGGCACTATGGGACATGTAGTTTAATACCACAGCCCTGCTGGGTACTGTGGGTGCCACCAGGGGACGCTGCAAAAGAACCTGGTTAGTCATGTCTCACCCATAGCCTGGAAGTACTGCCAAGTCAAGAGGACAAAAGCCCAGACGTACATCCCGGGCTGAAGAAAACTTGACTTCTCCTTCTGACCCAGAAGTGCTAGCAAGTCACGTGAACGGAAAGACAGAAGCACTTCTGGGTCGAGGACTATAAATAGGACTGCTGAAGACCCAGCAAGGGAACCAGGGTCAGGTGGAAGTGGACAAAGCTTGCTGAGAGGTGTGAAGGAGAAAATAGAGAAAGAGAGAATAGTGTTTATTGTATGTATTTTTTTGCCTGTGTTATTGTGGCTGTGGAGCTTAGGGCACTGTTTATAAGAAGATGAATTAAAATACTTCTTAGTGCTTTTTGCCTGTGTCTTGAGTGTCTGTCTGTTGGGTTTAAAGGGACAACAGTGACCCCTAGCGTCCACACACATTTTCATACAAATGATGTCGCTCAAAGTGCTTTACAAGATGAAGAAAGAAATGTTTATAAAAAATAGAAATAAGATCAGGCAATACTAAATAACACAGAATAAAGTAAGATCTAATGGACAGAAAAACAAAAAAACAAAAAACTTCAGAGGGCTGGAGAAAAAAAAAACAAAAACAAAATCTGCAGGGGTTCCAAGGCCACGAGACCACCCAGCCTGGACATTCTACCTAACATCAATGATCTCAATCAGTCTTCATGGTTTTCATGCTTCATATCAAAGAATTTGATGATGATGGTCATGTTGACATCTGGCCTTCAATCCATCAGTGTAGGGACTGCATGGTGCCTTGATCAGGTGGTGATGGCACAGATTGCTACCACAGAGGACTGGAAAAAGAACAGCAGAGAAAGAAGGGGTTAGTACAGATTATGGAGCCATGATAAAAATGATAAATCAATGCATATACAGAATATCAGGGTTACACTAAAATGAAGCTACGAGAAAGCCATGTTACAATAATGTGTTTTTAGCAGTTTTTTAGCCTGACATAGGGATTTTCGAAAATTTTTTGTCCAGGGTTTCTAAATGTAATAATAATAATAATACATTTTATTTATATAGCGCCTTTCCCATGCTCAAGGCACTTACAGAATATAATAAAGAACGGCAGTGTATACAGTATATAGCATTGTACAAACCAGATAAATAAATAAAGAAGATTAAGTCAGTGAATTCTGAAAAAAAAACCAGACAACATAATTGGTGGTCTCGCACACATACAGGTTACATGAGCATCTTGACAGAGAGAAGAACTGAGAGAAGGGTAATAGTCAAGTAGAGCTAAAAGCCTTCCTGAACAGATGAGTTTTGAGTTGTTTTTTAAAAGAATTCATGGAGTCAGCTGACCTGATTAATTTTGGTAGGTCATTCCAGAGTCTGGGCGCTATACAGCTGAAGGCCCTGCTGTCACCCATGGAGTGTAGATTAGTGAAGGGCACAACAAGATTACCAGAATCAGAGGACCTTAGTGGGCGGGCAGGCACATAGTGATGGAGAAGGTCACTGATGTAGTTTGGCGTGAGGTTATTTAAGGCTTTGTAGGTTATTAGTAGGATTTTATATTCGATTCTGTAAGACACAGGGAGCCAGTGGAGACGGAGCAGGATGGGTGTGATGTGCTCGCTGCTGCTGGTTCGAGTAAGGACTCTTGCAGCTGAGTTTTGAATAAGCTGGAGCTGTGATATAAGATTAGAAGGGGCACCTGCCAGTTGGGAATTACAATAATTGATGCGGGATGTGATAAAAGCATGAACAAGTTTCTCAGCTTTAGAGAAGGAGAGGAAGGAGCGAACACGGGATATGTTACGGAGGTGAAAGTAAGAAAGTTTCTTAATGTGATTTATGTGGGCGGAATAAGTGAGGGAGGAATCAAAAATGACACCAAGATTTTTTACAGTAGAGGCAGGTCTGATGAGATCACCGCCAAGATAGACTGGGAAGGAGCTCATTTTATTAAGTTGCATTTTAGTCCCAATTTGCAGGAGTTCAGTTTTATTGCAATTTAATTTTAAAGAGTTCTGCTCCATCCAGGTTTTAATTTCACTAAGGCAGGTTGTGAGCTGAGAAAGCTCTGATGAAGTTCCACTTTTAACATTGAAGTAGAGTTGAGTATCATCTGCATAAAAATGATAACCCAGTCCATAGCTACGAATAATATGGCCAAGGGGAAGCATGTAAATACAGAAAAGCAGAGGACCGAGGACAGAGCCTTGAGGGACTCCTTGTGTGACCGGCGCTGTACTCATAATCTTCCTCAGCACTCAAGGAAAAATGTGAATTCACACTTCAAATGTGAAGTATTATCTGATTGAGCATGTCAAGGCACGACGTACGATGTAACTTGTAACTCAGTATACAGCCACTATGACCGTAGCCAGCTTGTTGGTGAGCTTTGCTGCCACATCTCAGTTATGTACTATAGTGCTGCCATTTAGTGGATAGCCATAGACTTTTTTTTTTGTAGTGGAAAATAGTGCCATAACTAGACAGTCCATAGTTTTACCATCATGAAAAATGTAGAAAGCTTTGATACAACAACAAGGTGAATATTTTGATGGTGATGACAACGATCATCATCACAGTGGATGAAGTGGAACCTGTAGGCTCTGACACTGATGTGGATAGCTTCCCCAAAGCCATTTCTTCATCACAAGGCATTCGACTTGTCATGACTGTCAGGGCAGCACCACACTGAGGGCAAACAGTTACCAACTACCAAATCAAAAAATCAAATCAAATCAAATCAAAGTTTATTTATAAAGCACAATTTTAAAACACCATAAGTGTAAACCAAGATAGCAGTGGTAGCTGCTGTTAATCCAATAAACTGAACGTCACTGCTGAAATCCTACTGTCTCCATAAGGCATGTCAGATATTAAAAGGAAGTTGCTACTTTGAAAGCTCAGCCAATGAGAAACAAAAATGCAAAGAATTAAGAGGGGATCCCAAACTTTTACATATGATTGTATATGCATAGACTGATACTATAGAGTCCTTGTAATAAATGGTCCAGCATTCAATGTGTTAAGTAAATGGGCATCTTGAGATCTCAATATGAGCTGTGGTTTGTAGTTAATGATAAGTTCAAATAAGTAAGCAAGGCCTTGACCATTTAAGGTTTTATAAATTAAAAGGAGGATTTTGATGTCAGCCCTAAACTGAACTGGAAGCCAGTGTAAGGACTTGAGGACTGGAGTTATGTGTTTGTATTTTCTGATTTGTGTCATAAATCTTGCAGTAGCATTTTGATTTAACAGAAATCTGCATAAACAACAGCCAGTAAACTAAAATGCTGTGGTCTACTGCCAATTTCACTTATACACTTGATTGGTGACTCCAACTTGGGTCTTTATGGAAGTCTGTGGTTGAGCTTATTAATGTTGTTAGCTACGAACCAAAATTCAATCCATCATACCTTTCTGTATTACACCTAATACTGTAAAATAGCCTGTGATTCAACCAAAAACCCTCTAATGGAATAGGCGGATGCAGAAGAGAGGATGGATATCTTATGTATTTATTTATTTACAGAATCCAGGATATGCAGGACGACAAGAGCTCCCAGAAAACCTGAAGATTCAGTTCCGTACTGTTGCAATGATGGTGCCAGACAGAGCCATTATTATGAGGGTCAAATTGGCCAGTGCTGGTTTTCGTGACAATCAGATTCTCAGCCGAAAATTTTACACCTTGTATAAACTCTGTGAAGAGCAGCTTTCTAAACAGGTAGGCTTTGCTCATCATTCCTTCTACTTTACGCCTTACAAATTTGTACAGTTCAGGTTCAGATTGCCTTTATTATCCACAGTCACGTCCACCATTAAAAATAAACAAGTAGGAATGGCAAAAACAGATTACTGGTAGTTGTGGCCTCAATGCAATGTCAGATAGTTGCTGGAAACACTGCTTATACGTCTTGATTATAAAATTATAAAATTTGTGGAATACTTTACTAACATGAAAAATGTACAAATGTCACGGATATCTAATCAATGCAAATATTCATTCAACTCATCTGAGATCGATATCAAATGAATAAACGAGTCTGCTTACAGAATGGAGATACAACAATAGGAAAGTAAGTATGTCAGGCACCTCTGAATCCATCAGATGTTGACCGTTTGTAACAATGTCTGCCTAAGCACAACCTCACCAGAATGTCATTGTCATTTGAACCTTATTGCTGATTTCTTACCTGGCAGGTCCACTATGACTTTGGTTTGAGAAATATTCTTTCTGTGCTGAGAACCCTCGGAGCTGTGAAGAGGGGGAACCCCAATGAGCCAGAGAAGACAGTCGTAATGAGAGTCCTCCGTGACATGAACCTTTCCAAACTGGTAAAGTGTTTTGAAAAAAGTTAAATGTTTGGTCCGCGGTGGGCTGGCACCCTGCCCGGGGTTTGTTTCCTGCCTTGTACCTTGTGTTGGCTGGGATTGGCTCCAGCAGACCCCCGTGACCCTGCAGGTTGGATAATGGATGGATAGATGGATAAATGTTTGGGTGGATTTATGTTAGCAGTCAGGACGATAGCTGAAATAGAGACCATGACAAATCAGATCTCATAAGGTAAAGAATACAAGTCCAGAACACAGGAAGATCAAAGAATTAGAAATCCACAATGTCCGTATGTTAAAAATCTAAATCATTTCAAATAAAGCATTCCCACCACCACATATCGGAGCTTTTCTACTACATATAATACATTTTTCTAGTTCTGGCACGTGAAACAAAATCACATCTTTTAATAGCTAACTGAGTTGATTACAATATGCATTTATTTTAATAAAACTTATTCAGCGTTTTTGCACAAGTAAGTTAAGTTTAGCAAGTGAAATTTCCCCTCCATTTATTCTTCAGTGACGTTTTTTGTGATTCATAATGCGCCACACTTTCTAAATCAGAGACAAATTTGAACTGCAAGCTGACAAGCATCTCATATCTGTACCCTCTGTTTTACACAGCCATTTACTTGTAATCCAGGTCAAGGCAGAATGTGGTCTACTACTGTCATGCTAGAAAATGAGAGGACATCCCTGCAAAAGACGGCATCTGGACGGTAGCACGTGTTGCTACAAAATTTGTGCATATTTTTCGGCATTAATGGTGCCCTCACAGATATGAAAATTACTCATGCCATGGGTGCTGACACTCCGAAGGCATCATTCTGGACTCCTAATCATTCCCTAATCATCACTTTTACCCGCTTCACAATCTAATAGCTGAAATGTGCTGAGCATTAAGGTGCAAAATGGCTGCCATTGCTTCATCCAGGTGGATGTTGCACAATGGCTCCCCATTCTCTATGTGAAAGTCCTTTGAGTAGTGAGAAAAGCATTATGTAAATGTTGTATCTTCTTCTTCTCCTTCTTCTTTAAAGTAAAGAGCCTTTCACTCCAGAAGTCCCCGTTTTTCAGCTTGGACATTAATCTCTGTTGGTGTTCACTATCTGCTTATTTTAACATAACATTCACAGACCTCCTTAATACAGTCTGTAGTCACTTGGGGGGCACAGACCATTCTTGTTCTTCTTCTTCTTCTGCTGCTGCTGCTGCTGCTGCGGACTTGCAAATATGATCCTGTTTGGTATCTCTGCTCACAGTCTAAACAGACTACTTCTTCTTCATCTTTCAGCTGCTCCTGTTAGGGGACGCCTCAGTGGATCTTCTGTTCCCATATCTTCCTGTCCTCTTTATCTTATTCCATTACACCCACCACCTTCATTAATGTCCCCTCTCACCACATCTATAAACCTCCACTTAAGCCTTCCACTTCTCCTCTTGCCTGGCAGCTCTATCCTTAGCACCCATTTCCCAATATACCCAGCATCTCTCCTCTGCACATGTCCAAACCAATGCAATCTCGCCTCTGACTTTGTCTCCCAACTGTCCAAACCTGAGCTGACCTTCTAATGTTCTCGTTTCTAATCCCGTCCATCTTCGTCACACCCAATGCGAATCTTAACATCTTTAACTCTGCCACCTCTAGCTCTGTGTCCTGTCATTTTGTTAGTGCCACTGTCTCCAACCCATATAACATAGCTGGTCTCACTAACATCTTATATTGTTGTTCGCCTATTGATCTGGCAAAATTTTACACTGGATGCCTTTCCTGATGTAACCATCCCCATTTATCTGAGCTTGGGACCGGCACAAAGAAACACACTGGTTTTTGCATTCCCTGTGACTGGGTTAACCTGAACAGATTACAATATGTGCAAAATTCAGCAACAATGTGTATCCAGCAGGGGGTGCTTTTTCTCCCTTGGGATGTTTTTCTTGATGCAGAATTGACTAGAACCAAATGCCATACCTTTTGTACCCATAGCGGAAAATAATTATATGGTACAAAAACAGATATATGTATTTAACTTGCTTTAAAAGATAACACTAATTTCCAGAATATAATACCTAATCCTGTATAAATACATATTCAGGCCAGAGAGAAGCATAGGGACATCACAGCCAAGTGGGAGAATGCTGTCAAATCAGATGCTCCATTCAGCAGCAAGGAATGTTGGCGTCATGGTGAGATGCTTCTGACGTCATGCTGGATCCTCGTCATTATAAACACTCCCTTAATTACATATTCATAGAGTTCATGTCAGATATGGGTGACTACCAGAAAAACTGACTGGTTATTAACACCTTCATAGACTCTTGAGTTTTTTTTTTTTTTACCGTATTGGTCAAGCAGACCTCAGCACTTCCCAAAATAACCTCTTTGATAGATAGATAGATAGATAGATAGATAGATAGATAGATAGATAGATAGATAGATAGATAGATAGATAGATAGATAGATAGATAGATAGATAGATAGATAGATAGATAGATAGATAGATAGATAGATAGATAGATACTTTATTAATCCAAAGGGGAAATTCATATACTCCAGCAGAAGCATACTGATAAAAAAAAGAACAATATTAAATTAAAGAGTGACAATAACTTTGTGTAATGTTAACGTTTACCCCCCGGGTGGAACTGAAGAGTCACATAGTGTGGGAGAGGAACGTTCTCCTCAGTCTGTCAGTGGAGCAGGACGGTGACAGCAGTCTGTCGCTGAAGCTGCTCCTCTGTCTGGAGATGACACTGTTTAGTGGATGCAGTGGATTCTCCATGATTGACAGGAGCCTGATCAGTGCCCGTTGCTCTGTCACAGATGTTAAGCTGTCCAGCTCTGTGCCTACAATAGAGCCTGCCTTCCTCACCAGTTTGTCCAGGTGTGAGGTGTCCCTCTTCTTAGTGCTGCCTCCCCAGCACACCACCGTGTAGAAGAGGGCGCTCACCACAACTGTCTGATAGAACATCTGCAGTCTTATTGCAGATGTTGAAGGACACCAGTCTTCTAAGGAAGTATAGTCAGCTCTGTCCTCTCTTGCATAGAGCATTAGATAGATAGATAGATAGATAGATAGATAGATAGATAGATAGATAGATAGATAGATAGATAGATAGATAGATAGATAGATAGATAGATAGATAGATAGATAGATAGATAGATAGATAGATAGATAGATAGATAGATAGATAGATAGATAGATAGATAGATAGATACTTTATTAATCCCAATGGGAAATTCACCTAAACCCTAACCCTAACCCTAATTCACAAATTCATTAGTATTGGCAGTCCAGTCCAATTTATCATCCAGCTGCACTCCCAGGTATTTATAGGTCTGCACCCTCTGCACACAGTCACCTCTGATGATCACAGGCTCTTTGTGTCCTTCACATCTCCCTAATCTGACTCACAGCTGTCATTTGTCAATCTCCCTGGCAGTCTCTCTTTCTCATGGTTTTCTGAAATAAATTTTCACAAATTACATTTTGCACAAATAACCGTCTTGCTACACAAGGATCCTCACATATTTAAAACCCTGGGGACATATTACTCAGACATTTGGACAATTACAATGGCCCCCTGTTCATTTTCACATTCACTATCAACTGCTTCTCTTAGGTGTTAAGGCCCTTCACGCACCCCATCATGTCCACTTTGTTCCTCTGACACCATGTTGTTAAATGTCACATTGTGGACTATGGGTGACAAAACTCTTAGCATAGCGTGGCTGTGGTGGTTTAGCTCCATAAAAGCACCTCACTCTCTGTTTTTAAGCCTCAATTTAAAACCCATCTTTTTAATGTTGCATTTTGTTAGCCTCTCAAGTGGATGAGTTTAGGTACTTTGGGGTCTTGTACATGACTGAGGGGAAAAGGGATGGTGAGATCAACAGATATATTGGGCAGTGAGAGTGTTTGTGAGGTTGCTGTACCGATCCGTAGTGGTAAAAAATAAAAAACGAGCTGAGCCAGATGGTGAAGCTTTTGATTTACCAGTTAATCTACATCCCTACCCTCACCTACGGTCATGAACTTTGGGTAATGACCAAAAGAATGAGATCATAGGGACAGGCGGCCAAAATGAGCTTTCTGCACTGAGTGGCTGAGCTCTCCCTTAGAGAGAGACATCTGGGAGAGGCATGGAGCAGAGCCGCTGAACCCTCCTCATCTAGAGGAGCAATTGAGGTGGTCTGGGCCTCTCATACGGATACCTCTCTGTGGAGGTTTACGGGCATGACCAGCTGTGATTAGACCCCCGGGGAAGACTAAGGGCTTGCTGGGAGGGTTATATGAGGTGAGACACAAAAATAACCGGATTGGTAAAAAAAAAAAAAAATTTATTGATGACTTACAGCATTCTAAACATTGTCACCTTCTGTATAGTCCCCCTTCCGATCTCGACACCGCTCCATACGTATCTTCCATTGATTGAAACAGTGCTGGAAGTCTTCTTCCTTGAGGCTCTTCAACAGGCTTGCCGTTTCTGTCTTCACTTCAGCCATTGAAGAAAAATGTGTTCCCTTCGGATTTTCGGGAAACAAGTAACAATCACAAGGAGCTAAATCGGGCAAATAGGGAGGATGATCAAGGACAGCAATGTTTTTGTCAGTCAAAATCGGCTTTATGGAAAATGAGAAAATTTGCGAGAAATTTAATGTTTATTCGCTGTTCAATTTTTTTCACCCAACATTATTGCGGCAACTCGTGTAACGATTGTTGTGCAAATACTGACTGGGTTATTCACAGGATATACCAAACCAGTCGCTGGTTTGAGAGGGCAAGTAGGAAACCCCCAGGCCCAGTTCGGTTGTTTTTGTGTCTCACCTCGTATCTCCTAGATGGCCCGTGAATGCCTTGGGTTCCCACAGTAAGACTCGGTCTCAGATAAGTGATTGAAAATGAGGAGATGAAGGAATTTTGGTAACTTCTGCTAACTTTGCATATTAATGGTTTTGTTTAATTCTTTGATGTATTTTTGTAGAGTGTCCATGGATATTTTAGAAGGCACTTTAAATAAAATGTGTCATTATTTATTATTATTAGTTGATTAGGTAAAATTTTTAAAATACCTTCTCTTTATATCATTTTTATTTGAATACAAATCAAACTGGTTAAAGTAAATTTACAAATCACTCCTTGTTGTTTCAATTTGCATTTTCAATACTGTCCAACTTTTTTTGCAATGAGGGTTACAAAATCAGTCCTACAGAACACGTTTTATTTCACCAGCACGCAATAATTTGAATCATGTAACCTGTTAGTAAACAGACATGTTTTAGAGACCAAATTGCTTTCCCCCACTTTCTTACGTTGGCTTGTTTCATTTCAGGTGGACGAGGATGAGCCCTTATTCATGAGTCTTATTAATGACCTTTTCCCTGGAATAACTTTGGATAAAGCTGGATACCCAGAGTTGGAGGCCGCCATCCTGAAGCAGACAGAGGCGGCAGGTTTAATTTTTCACCCACCATGGATCCTCAAACTCATTCAACTGTATGAGACTCAAAGAGTCCGACATGGTAAACGCCTTGAAGGGAAATTTGGGTTGCATTTTCATTGTGTGTGACGGATAGTTTTATTAAATGGTTTGCTTGACAAGAAGATTTTTTATTTAGAATAAACTGTCCCTTCAATAATTCCAAGAGACTAAGTACATATCTACTTCAACAGAAATGGGATGTGGAATAATTATAAGGCCCTTAACCTGAAAATTACTCCAGGGGCACTGTACAATGGTTGACCCTCCAAAGGTTAAGCAAAAAGACTCTTTCACTTTGGGGAATAATGGATAGATAGATAGATAGATAGATAGATAGATAGATAGATAGATAGATAGATAGATAGATAGATAGATAGATAGATAGATAGATAGATAGATAGATAGATAGATAGATAGATAGATAGATAGATAGATAGATAGATAGATAGATAGATAGATAGATAGATAGATAGATAGATACTTTATTAATCCCAAGGGGAAATTCACATACTCCAGCAGCAGCATACAATAAAGTATATCAAATCAAAAAATCTACATTATAGCTTTTTTTTTATAAACCACATATCTTTCTGTCCTTGTCATCTTGTTCTGTTACACCCATCACCTGCATGTCCTCTCTCACCACATCCATAAACCTCCTCTTCGGCCTTCCTCTCTTCCTCTTGCCTGGCAGCTCCATCCTTAACATCCTTCTCCCAATAAACTCTGCATCTCTCCTCTGCACAGGTCCAAACCAACGCAATCTCGTCTCTCTGACTTTGTCTCCC
This sequence comes from Erpetoichthys calabaricus, assembly GCF_900747795.2. Classification (NCBI taxonomy): domain Eukaryota; kingdom Metazoa; phylum Chordata; class Cladistia; order Polypteriformes; family Polypteridae; genus Erpetoichthys; species Erpetoichthys calabaricus. The sequence continues at coordinate 212,459,050 of NC_041399.2, read as the reverse complement.
AACCGTCCAACCTGAGCTGACCCTCTAATGTCCTCTTTTCTAATCCTGTCCATCCTCGTCACGCCCAATGCAAATCTTAGCATCTTTAACTCTGCCACCTCCAGCTCTGTCTTCTGCTTTCTGGTCAATGCCACCGCCTCCAACCCATATACCATAGCTGTTCCTGTAGACCTTCCCTGTCACTCTTGCTGATACTTCTCCACCCATTCCACCCTGCCTGCACTCTCTTCTTTACTTCTCTTCAACAATCTCCATTACTCTGTACTGTTGATCACAAGTATTTAAACTCATCCACCTTCACCAGGTCTACTCCCTGCATCCTCACCATTCCACTGACCTCCCTCTCATTCACACACATGTATTCTGTCTTGTTCCTACTGACCTTCATTCCTCTCCTCTCTAGAGCATATCTCCACCTCTCCAGGGTCTCCTCAACCTGCTCCCTACACTCACTACAGATCACAGTGTCCACAGGCGTCCACGGGGACTCCTGTCTAATCTCATCTGTCGACCTGTCCATCACCATTGCAAATAAGAAAGGACTCAGAGCTGATTTCTGATGTAATCCCACCTCCACCTTGAATGCATCCGTCATTCCTACCACAGACCTCACCACTGTCACACTTCCCTCGTACATATCCTGTACCACTCTTACATACCTCTCTGCCACTCCCGACTTCCTCATACAATACCACAACTCCTTTTGAGGCACCCTGTCATATGCTTTCTCCAGGTCCACAAAGACTCAATGCAACTCCTTCTGGCCTTCTCTAAACTTCTCCATCAACACCCTCAGAGCAAACATCACATCTGTTCTGCTCTTTCTCGGCATGAAACCATCCTGTAGCTCGCTAATCATCACCTCCATTCTTAACTGAGCTTCCACTACTCTTTCCCATAATTTCATGCTATCGCTCGTCAATTTTATTTACATTTACATTTACATCATTTAGCAGACGCTCTTATCCAGAGCGACTTACAACAGTGCTTAGTAGTCTACGACTGTTCTTCAGTCTTTAAGGCTAGGATTAAATCTACTGTCATTAAACAAGTTACCGCTGACCAAGTTGTATACAATTTTATCCCCCTGTAGTTACTGCAGTCCTGCACATCCTCCTATTCTTAAAAATCGGCACCAGTCCACTTCTTCTCCACTGCTCAGGCATCCTGTGTAAAAAGCTGCATTCCGGCTCAGAATTGTAGTGCTCTTTTTAACATTACGGTGGCTCTGAGTCTAGGGATCAAATCCCATAAATGGCAGAAGTGTCTCTACTCCATTAGGCCCTTGAGAAAGCCCTTCACCTGCAATTGCTTCATCCTGGGTATGATGTTAATCTGCATCCAGTCCTGAAAAAGCAGGTCCTTCAATTTACAGGGAAAATTTAGGGGTTGGTGACAGAATTGTCACTCCATCCACTGCAAAAAACCTCAGTGTTGTGCTGAGATGTCACCCACTGCACTTGTGTCCCAATCTTGGTGGTTCGTTGTGTGGTATATGTGGTAACGTTCTATCTGCACATGCTCCCAACCTCCCTCTCGCTTCCTTTTTTTGAGAAAGTATATTCCTTATTCTCTGCGGTGGGTTGGCACCCTGCCCGGGATTGGTTCCTGCCTTGTGCCCTGTGTTGGCTGGGATTGGCTCCAGCAGACCCCCGTGACCCTGTGTTCGGATTCAGCGGGTTGGAAAATGGATGGATGGATGGATATTCCTTATTCTTCTCTCTGTTTTCTAAGTTTGGATTTTCTGCCACTGTAAAGTTACAAGGTGTGGCACCAGTGATAAAGGCAGAGCGAGTCCTAAAAATAGTTTGGAGTACCAACCGGGCCAACCCCGTTTAGTTCAAACCAAAATGAAGCTAAAGCAACAAGCCCCCAAACATAAAGAATACAGCCAGTCACCTCAAGTTCTCCCTCTAGAAGCATCAAAATAAATTGGCCAGACTTTGATGGCAGTGCTAATCTTTTGGGCACTCAGATCCAAAATGCTGTGCCAGCTTACAAGGATGTCTGCCTTTATACCATCGGGACTGGAAGGGTGGGTCTTCTCAAGCTTGGTTGTTCTCAATGGGCAGCTTCTTGATTCTGTGAGGAGGAAAAAAAGAGACAAGACCGTTAGCCACAGCACCCCCTCTCGTTCTGGAGTAGTAATGCATACATGCCTCACGTGAGCTTGGAAGGCGATCCTCTGGAACACGTGCGTGACACGAGGGTAAATCATATTTGAAAATTACAAGGTGGCTGCAATGGATAGAAGCTGACACAACACAACACATTTGGAATGGCTTATGGGTAATTTAAACACGCACAGTGCAGCGCTCTGCCATTAGTCTTTTTGAAGCCAAGGTCAAAAAAATATGAATGCTCCGCTGTGGGATTGCACTGTTGTTGAACGACATGTTGCAGTGAGATTTCTTTGATCAGAAGGAGTGAAACGTGCTGATAAATATCAAAGGAAGTTGGCTCAGTGCGGAAGTGTAAATAGCAGGACTCGCCGAAAAATTTATAAATGGGTAGAAAGGTTTAAAGCAGGAAGAGCAAGTGTAACCAACAAAGCTCGATCTGGTCGGCCATCAATATTATGCACGCAAGTCCAAATCGACGTTCGTCAAACAAGAATGGTGAATTGCATTGTCCACTGTTGCTGCACATTTGGATATTAGTTATGGATCTGCACTTGCCATAGTGTATGATGACTTTGGGTCCTGTAAAGACTGCGCAAGATGGGCACCAAAACAGCTTACTGATTTGCATAGGCCAACATCTTTTGGTGGAATTCAACAGGTTCTACTTGCGTCTATGTGCATTTGACCTTGGCTTCAACTAGACTAACAGCAGAGTGCCGCACAATGTGTGTTCGAACTACCCATAAGCCATTGCAAGTGTGTTGCATTACCTCAGCTTCTACCAATTTCAGTTACTGCATAATTTTCAAATTGCCTTTTCTTTCAGATTTACCCTCGTACATTTTATCCCAGCAACATTATCCCCATTGTAACCCTTAATATTCATTACTATAACACATTTTATTTAATTGAACCTTTCTAGGCACTCACATTACAAGACAAAACCAAAATCAATTAAAAAAATCGTGAGTGGTCTCCCATTGACTTTCTCCTATACTCAGATATGGGGATGGATATTTGAGGAGTAAACCACAAGACAATGATTATATTTTTAAAATTATGTACATTAAAGAACCATCAACAACAAATCATATTAATAATAGATTGAACAATTATTATAAATGGAAAGTTGAATAAATCGGACTCTGCAGCTGCATGAATTGAAAGGTAAAGTACCACTTGCGGTTAGTAGAAATAGCCCAAAGGTTGATAGTAATCTACGTTTTGTACCAAACACTTGTATGCAAAATGTGGTTGACTGAAGTGACACCGTTCTCAAGTTATCGTGTTTACACACACACACATACACACAGGCATAATTCCAAAAATGATATTTTCGGACATAGGAAGGTCCAGAACGTTGAGATTCATCAAAATCTCGAAACTGAATTTTTGGAGGATTCCAATACTTTTCCTATACTTTGTATACGAGAAAGTAAATAAATAAACAAATACAGGGAATTTTGTTGGTATTCAGACCCCTTCACTTTTGACACGCTTTATCATGTTGTGATTTAAATGGTGTAATGAGAAAGCCAGATAACGTTAGTGTTTTGGGATCATTACAAACACATTACACCGATTTTAAAAACTCTACACTGTGTAAAAGATTAAGGTCTCCGTGACCCCTTGAACCCTCGGATCAGACGTCAGACACCATATAAAAGTCCAAATATTACTTTTATTCAGACAATAATGTGCACAAAGCACCCTATACTCCTCAACACTCATATAAATAAATCAATAATTAATAAACCAATACACAATAATCTCTCCTCCTCGCCCAGACACTTTGCCACCCTACCTCCCAGCTCAGCTCAAATGTCTGGGCTCACCCAGAGTCCTTTTATAGCCCCTGACCCGGAAGTGGTTCCTGGCCAAACCCCCAAGTCCTTATCCCTTCCGGGTCAGGGTAAACAGTCTTTCTTCAGCCCGGGAGCACGTCGTTTCTTCCTGTCACGTGGTGATGACGCACTCCCGGATTATAGGGCACGTAAGGGCCCACTAGCCCCCCTACAGCGACTCCTGGCGGCCCCCAAGGTATCCAGCAAGGCTGTGTAACGACACTACAAAGTCCATGAGGCCCTGCTGGAACTCGGGGCACGAATATGCTGTCCGGAGGGCTCCTCCTAGCGGCCTGGGGGTGAGGGCCGGACTGGGAAGCCGGCAATCCTCCACAACTGGCTGCCGGTTAAATTCAGAATCGATTTTAAGATACTCCTCCTAACCTATAAGGCATTAAACGGTCTAGCCCCCGCCTACTTGAGTGTCTTGCTCCATCGTCGCAATCCCCCTCGTGTTCTTAGATCCGCAGATCAGCTGCTCCTAAACGTTCCCAAGGTACGTTTTAAAGCTTGTGGTGAAAGGGCTTTTCCCTGTCGGTGCACCCAGGCTCTGGAACTCCCTACCCTTAGTGGTTAGGCAAGCTGCTTCAGTCGCCACTTTCAAATCACACCTAAAATGCACTTCTTCACATTGGCTTTTAATTCTTAACCTGTTTCATTTTCCACTTACTTTTTGCTATTTCTTTATTTTATTGGGTCCCCGGACCTGTTTTTAGTATTCTCTGTTCTAATTCTCTCTTAATGTTTGTTTTTAACTTTTTGCTCTTAGTCTCACTTGTCTTAACTGTACAGCACTTTGGTCAGTTGTAATGCTGTGTTTTTAAGCGCTCAACAAATAAATATGGTATGGTATGGTATGGTATAATCGAAAAAGAAAACATGCATAAAACACAAACTCAGTCTTCTGTGTAGTACAGGTTGACTGCCCAAGATGATGACTCCTCTGTTGAATACGGCATTCTTGGGGAAGAGGTGGGTCCAGGTGGATAGACCCCGGAAGTGATGTCAGAGGTGGAAAGACTGTCTGTCTTCCTTTCTGCAGAGGGAGGAAAAGAGAGATTGTTACCACTGTCTCGGTGGAGAATTATCATCGTCCAAACCATAAAGCTGTCTCCCACGCACATGCGTGTGACAATGGATACATTTGCCATTCTTGCCCATCAATCTACACTTAATAACCCATAAAGACAAAGTGAAAACATTTTTGGAAAGGTTTGCAAATTTATTAAAAATCAACAGCAGACGTCTCTCATTCCTACAAGTATTCACACCCTTAATTCAGTACATTATAGAAGCCCCATTGGCAGCAATTTCAGCTGCAAGTCTTCTTATATGCTGTAGTGATTTCGGCCATGTAATTGTTGTTGTAGCCAAGATGGCTTATCCTGATTGGCTGATTAGAAAATACAGAAATGTCATTTTAGGATCAAACAAAATACAATTACAATACAATACAATTTATTTTTGTATAGCCTAAAATCACACAAGAAGTGCCGCAATGGGCTTTAACAGGCCCTGCCTCTTGACAGCCCCCCAGCCTTGACTCTCTAAGAAGACAAGGAAATAAAACCCTTGTAGAGGGAAAAAAAGGAAGAAACCTCAGGAAAGGCAGTTCAGAGAGAGACCCCTTTCCAGGTAGGTTGGGCGTGCAGTGGGTGTCAAAAGAAGGGGGTCAATACAATACAATACAATACACAGAACAGAACAAATCCTCAATACAGTATAAAAATAAGCATTTTAGAAGTACGGAGCAGATTTTAACAGTAGATGATATCACATAAGAAAATTTGGATATATTTAGAGTCCTGGAGACCTCATCCATCAAGCTGCCTCCCCCATTTGGCCATTCCATGGCTGAAACAGCGCTGGGCCAGCCAATCCGATGAAAGGACCCCTCCTTCCCAAGATTCCTGCAATCCTCCATCAGGGATGACTTTACCTTAGGCAGGCAAAACAACTTGGCAGGTGGGCCATGGCACCAAGTGCCACATTTGAGTACCGAGAAGAGAAACAGAATAGGTGAGGGTTAGTATCCAATTCTAACTATCATGTTACTTATGTTTTAGTGCTAATGACTGACAACAGAGCAGTCTGTACAGTTAATCAGCAGCTCTAGTCAGGGTGTGCTAAACTGAAGTAGTGAGTATTCAGCCGGGATTTGACTCTAGCATGTCATTTAAAGCGCATATTACAAAGTTGTCCAAAACATGCTTCTTCCATCTTAAAAATGTTAGGAAATTAAGGCGCTTTCTAAATAAACAGGATTCTGAGAAATTAATTCATGCATTTATCTCTAGTAGGATTGACTACTGCAATGCGGTGTTCACTGGATGTTCAAACTGTTCTTTATACAGCCTCCAGTTAATACAAAATGCGGCTGCAAGAATTATTACAAGAACAAGAAAATACGAACACATAACTCCAGTTCTTAAATCCTTACACTGGCTCCTGGTTAAGTTTAGGGCAGATTTCAAAATCCTTCTTTTAGCATATAAAGCATTAAATGGCCGAGGTCCGGCTTACTTGTAGGAACTTATCATGACTTACAAACCTGAGCGCACATTAAGATCTCAAGATGCTGGTCTGCTTATGATTCCAAGAATTAATAAAATAACAATGGGAGGTCGAGCTTTTAGTTACAGGGCCCCTAAACTGTGGAATGGTCTGCCTGCTACTATAAGAGATGCCCCTTCGGTCTCAGCTTTTAAATCCCGGCTGAAGACTCACTACTTCAGTTCAGCTCACCCTGACTACAGCTGCTGATTAACTGTACAGACTGCATCTCTGTTGTTAGTCATTAGCACTTAAACATAAGTAACATGACAGTTAGAATTGGATACTAACCCTCACCTATTCTGTTTCTCTTCTTGGTACTCAAATGTGCCACTTGGTGCCACGGCCCACCTGCCAAGTTGTTTTGCCTGGCTAAGGAAAAGTCATCCCTGATGGAGGATCGCAGGAATCGTGGGAAAGACGGATCCTTTCATCGGATTGGCTGGCCCAACACTGTTTCAGCCGTGGAATGGCCAAATGGGGGAGGCAGCTTGATGGATGAGGTCTCCAGGAGTCTAAAATTATCCAAATCTTATTATGTGATATCATCTACTGTTAAATTCTGCTCCGTACTTCTAAAATTTTTATTTTTATATTGTATTGAGGATTTGTTCTGTTCTGTGTATTGTATTGTATTGACCCCCTTCTTTTGACACCCACTGCACGCCCAGCCTACCTGGAAAAGGGTTTCTCTTTGAACGGCCTTTTCCAAGGTTTCTTCCATTTTTCCCTACTAGGTTTTTTTTGGGAGTTTTTCCTTGTCTTCTTAGATTGTCAAGGCTGGGGGGCTGTCAAGAGGCAGGGCCTGTTAAAGCCCATTGCGGCACTTCCTGTGTGATTTTGGGCTATACAAAAATAAATGGTATTGTATTGTATTGTATTTAAAAGCTGAGACCGAAGGGGCATCTCTTATAGTAGCAGGCAGACCATTCCACAGTTTAGGGGCCCTGTAACTAAAAGCTTGACCTCCCACTGTTACTTTATTAATTCTTGGAATCATAAGCAGACCAGCATCTTGAGATCTTAATGTGTGCTCTGGTTTGTAAGTCATGATAAGTTCCGACAAGTAAGCCGGACCTCGGCCATTTAATGCTTTATATGTTAAAAGGAGGATTTTGAAATCTGCCCTAAACTTAACCAGGAGCCAGTGTAAGGATTTAAGAACTGGAGTTATGTGTTCGTATTTTCTTGTTCTTGTAATAATTCTTGCAGCCGCATTTTGGATTAACTAGAGGCTGTATAGCAAAAGCAGTACCAGTAATTGTAACAGACATTGAAAAGCCAAGACATTTCAATCTTTGTCCTGCTTGTGATGTTTTTGCTTGAAGGAATGATGACCCTGGGTCCCAGTGGTGCTGGAAAAACAAAGTGCATCCACACTCTTATGAAGGCCATGACCAATTGTGGGATGCCACATAAAGAGATGAGAATGAACCCAAAAGCCATCACAGCCTCTCAGATGTTTGGGACCCTAGACGTGGCAACAAACGACTGGACTGATGGTATCTTCTCAACTTTGTGGAGAAAAACTCTTAAATCAAAAAAGGTATATGGGTACTTTATTATATAGGCCATGGAATGCAATCCAGTTCATTGAAAAAAGGGGCAGGGTGGGCCAGGAAAACGTTGTAGTAGGGAGTGTGGTGCAGTGGTTAAGTCTTTGGACTTCAAACCCTGAGGTTGTGGGTTCAGATCCCACCGCTGACACCATGTGGCCATGAGCAAGTCACCTGACCTGCCTGTGTTCCAATTCGAAAACCAAAAACAAATGTTAATTGTAGCATAAATGTTGGAAGTCACCTTGGATTAAGGCGTCAGACAAATAAGTAAATGTAAAACCAGAAATAAAAAGGTGTCGCAAAGAACACATATTGGCACCATCAAGGGGACTGAAAGATCTAACAGAGGACTTACATGACTGAATGGATAGATAGACATCAGCTGTATTTTATTAAATTTAATATGATTTTTCTGATATAAGGTTGTTCTATTTTCAGTTCTCTTACTTGAAAACATTAATTGCTACAACTACAAAAACTTCCAGATTAAAAAGTAAATGTGAGCTCAGGTACACATGATTGTGAGTTTGCGAGGGCGCCATACATAAACAGTTTAAGTTAACAATTCCATTTTCGTTGTTTAGGGTGAGCACATCTGGATAGTTCTGGATGGTCCTGTGGATGCCATTTGGATTGAAAACCTGAACTCCGTCCTGGATGACAATAAGACTCTCACTTTAGCTAATGGTGACCGGATCCCCATGTCACCTAGCTGCAAAATTGTCTTTGAACCACACAACATCGATAATGCCTCTCCTGCCACGGTCTCTCGAAACGGGATGGTGTTCATGAGTTCTTCAGTTTTGGACTTTAGGCCTATCTTGAAGGCTTGGCTTCAGAAGCTGCCCAACGCACAGTCTGAACCTCTCTGGAACAACTTTAACAATGCATTCCAGGTAAATAAAAATAAATACACAGTCAGAGATGGAGAGAGAGAAATAAACAGGGAATGGGAGGAAGAACTTTGTGTTATCATGGCTTCAGAAACAGGGGAAGACACGCCACCAGTCCGACAAGGTAACCGTTTAAGGTAGTGCTGGGATGCAACCAAGTTGAGTGGGATGAGCGGGGACCTTGTTCATTAAGCGCTACCACAGTATTTGACTAATATGCTAATTAATTGTTTTTTTTTTTTAGGATTTAATTAATTTTGTAAACACAGCTGTGTCTCCAAAAATGCCAATCTTGGAATGCATGTACATCAAGCAGGCCATCAACCTCCTGCAGGTGAGCGATTCTTCATTTCAACCTAATCATTTTACTGTCTCTCTTTTAAATAAATGCTTGTAAAGAATGCATGATGAGAATTCTAAAATGTAGATACAATCTATAAATATAAAACGGTAAAACTGGCAAGTTATTAGTGGTAGCTAAATGTAGGCAGCGAGTAGAATGACGTGATCAACGACCTTAAAAATCTCTCTCTCTCTCTATACATATATATATATATATATATATATATATATATATATTCAATGTGATATTGACGAAAAGTTAATTCAAAAAATTGTTTTTACTCAAGTTTTACAGTAAAAGTGTAAGTTTAAAAAGTATTTGCGTGTTAATTTTAAAGCCAAACAGAATGAAATCTTGTTACAGTACGAAAACCTCTAACAAAACATGAAACATAATTTTCTCTCAATTTAATATGTTTTACTATTTTTTTACTATGGTCAATTAGATAGATAGATAGATAGATAGATAGATAGATAGATAGATAGATAGATAGATAGATAGATAGATAGATAGATAGATAGATAGATAGATAGATAGATAGATAGATAGATAGATAGGGGAAATTCACAAATTTTCAAATGTAAATTACACACTGTAATATCAAATAGTTAGTTCTATTATGCAAATGTATAATTCCCATGACCTGGGTTCACTTTCCGGGTCCTCCCTGCGTGGAGTTTGCATGTTCTCCCCGTGTCTGCGTGGGTTTCCTCCGTGGGCGCTCCGGTTTCCTCTCACAGTCCAAAGACATGCAGCTTAGGTGGACTGGCGATTCTAAATTGGCCCTAGTGTGTGCTTGGTGTGATTGTGTGTGTCCTGTGGTGGGTTGGCACCCTGCCCAGGATTGGTTCCCTGCCTTGTGCCCTGTGTTGGCTGGGATTGGCTCCAGCAGACCCCCGTGACCCTGTGTTCGGATTCAGCGGGTTGGAAAATGGAAATAATTCCCATGAAAATAACAATATGTTTAAATTGTGCATCCACTTTCCCATACGCAAGCAGCAGATCCGCAAAATGGCTCAGTATATACACTTATACATTGTCACAAAAATGAGACATAATCACATAAAGGTTTGGGGCAGCCACCCGTATAATTTGGTATCCTGGCTGCAAAGTTGCTTTTTTCAAAATATACAGCACTGATGTGCATACAACCGAGTTCAAAACAAGACTGAGGGAATAGGGAAAAAGGGGCAGGCTTTTAAAGGGGAAGACAGGAAGTGAGGTCATAAGGATCGGGTCCATGTTCTTCAACCATTGGTTCGAGCCCGGACGTGACATCACAGGGGCCGGAGCCGGTAAGGTCTCCTTTCATTGGCTCGGTCCCGGAAGTGACGTCAAGAGAGCCAGGTGGAATCTCCCGTGGATGGTCTACAGGAAAGGGAAAAAAAGAGTCAGTGCACTCTGCCACATCCCGGCATGCCTCAGAACTGCCTTCACTCAAGCCCTTTAGCTGCCTCCCATGCGCACGTGTGTGACACCATACACAGTGGAACCTCTGGTCACAACCGTAATTTGTTCCAAAACTCTGTTCGTAACTCAATTTGGTCATGACCCAAAGTAATTTCCCCCATAGGATTGTATGTAAATACAATTAATCCGTTCCAGACCGTACGAACTGTATGTAAATATTTTTTTTTTAAAGATTTTTAAGCACAAATATAGTTAATTAAACCATAGAATGCACAGCGTAATAGTAAACTAAATATAAAAACATTGAATAACACTGAGAAAACCTTGAACAACAGAGAAAACTAACATTGCAAGAGTTTGTGCTATAGCACTATGAACCGCTCGCTAAAAACACTTTTTTTTTAATGAGTTTTAAGCAAAGGGAAAAAAACGAACATTTGAAAAATCCGTAATTTAATAAAAAATCCAAGAAAAGTAACATTGCAACAATGCACGCTACGAACTGATCGCTGTAAACAGAAGTGAAGTGGAGGTTAAAATCCAATAGAAAAAAGTCTTCATTAAATACAACGAGGTTAAAACAATGCTGGAATGAGTCTCTTTTAAAACAAGCCCAGTGCATTCTTTAACTGCCTTCTCTCTCGTGCGCGGGCGCGTAAGTGTGTCTCTCTCGCGCCTTGTGTGTCTGTCTCTCTCTCTCTGTCACTCGCTGCACTGGGAATGCACAGGGAGAGACTGAACATGTGCGGATATCATCGGCGCGCACAAACCAAAAGGGAAACTGGCTTCTTCGTATACCAAATGTGTGGTAGTGAACAGATGCAAAAGTTTGGCTAATGTTTTGGTCATAACCCGATTTGTACGTGTTCAGAGACGTTCATGAACCGAGGTTCTGTATATATTTGCAGCTTGAGATCCACAAAGGGAGAAGATTAATCATGTATCATAAAGTAGTTTTTATTTCATCAGAGGATAATGCTTAGACATAGAAGAATCAAAAGCAATATACTGTATATAGCAAAAATTACGGGGGGGGTGCTAAGTCAGTTTGTTCAGGACGGGGGGGGGGGGGGGGGTATTGGTTGTAAAGTTTTATTTATTATGAACATGTTCTTTTTAAGTTTGCATATGCTGGGTTTATGTCCAAACGTCTGCACTGGGTTGGCACCCTGCCTGGGATTGGTTCCTGCCTTGTGCCCTGTGTTGGCTAGGATTGGCTGCAGCAGACCCCCGTGACCCTGTGTTCGGATTCAGCGGGTTGGAAAATGGATGGATGGATGGATGGATGTCCAAACGTCTGTTGATGGCATTCTCGTTTGATAGCCAAGATTCAGCCAGCTCTCTGGCACTTTTAGTATTGGCCTTACATCTTACTTGTACGTTGTCCCAGTCAAATGTATGCCCTGTTGATTTAGTATGCGTATAGATCAATGCTTGTGAGTCCTTTCTTCTGACGGTGTTGTGATCTTCACTGTTCACTAAAGACATCCATCCATCCATCCATTTTCTAACCCGCTGAATCCGAACACAGGGTCACGGGGGTCTGCTGGAGCCAATCCCAGCCAACACAGGGCACAAGGCAGGAAACAATCCCAGGCAGGGTGCCAACCCACCTCAGGACCACTAAAGACATAATGCAACTAATATCACTTTGCCAAAAAACTCACTTTCACTTCAATGGCAAATACAATCAGGCCAGAAACACATTGACAAAGGAGATCAGAGTAGCAAAGAGGTGCTACACTGAAAAGCTGGAAAATACGTTTTCAGCCAACGACCCTGCATCAGTGTGGAGAGGTCTGAAAGACATCACCAACTACAGGAAACCATCCCCCCCATACTGAAGAGAACCATCAACTGGCCAACGAGCTGAATTTGTTCTACTGCAGGTCTGATAATCCCTCTTTCACACCTCTCACTCGCGCCAATCACAATACACTCCCAGCACCCACTACCATGCCCCTGCCCCTTCCCCACTGACACCATACCTGCACTCGGGATCTGTGAAGGGGATGTGAGTCAGCTCTTTAGGAGACAGAAGATCAGGCAGGCACCAGGTCCAGATGGTGTGTCACCCTCCTGTCTCAAAGTCTGTGCTGATCACCTGGCCCCCATATTTACACAGATCTTCAACAGATCCCTGGAGCTATGTGAAGTTCCCTCCTGCTTTAAGCGCTCCACAATTATCCCAGTTCCCAAGAAAACCTCCATCGCAGGGTTAAATGACTACAGGCCTGTCGCCCTGACGTCTGTGGTCATGAAATCCTTTGAAAGACTGGTGTTGACCTACCTGAAGGACATTACAGGCCCCCTGCTTGACCCCCTACAGTTTGCTTACCGAGCAAACAGGTCAGTGGATGATGCAATCAAAATGGGACTGCTCTACCTCCTGCAACATCTCGACTCTCCAGGGACATATACTAGGATCCTGCTTGTGGACTTCAGCTCGGCATTCAATAATTATTCCAGAGGTCCTCCACACCAAACTCACTTGGCTCATTGTACCAGCTCCCATCTGCCAGTGGATCACAAACTTCCTGACAGATAGGAAGCAGCAAGTGAGACTGGGAAAAATCACATCCAGCACACGAACAGTCAGCACTGGCGCCCCCCAGGGATGTGTCCTCTCCCCTCTGCTCTTCTCCCTCTACACAAA